>NC_140213.1:33147830-33567830 GCF_951802725.1 Rutilus rutilus
CTGTGAAAATTATACCTACATGTCCAGTGCTTTGGTCATCCAAAAGCTCTGATCTGTTTAATGTATTCCAGCATTTCCCCATGAAAAGGCATGTTTTGATCATTTCTGCATTTCATTCGGTGGAAGAGTGTGCAGTTGGATAAAATTACAATATTACACAGAGTAATTTTGTGTACTCCATAATATACATTTACATTCTTGGCAGACACTGCATCAAATTACAGGTGAGTCTGTGTAAAATGTAAGTGACCTACTTCAGGAGGTGGCTCTATAAGCACTGTACATCTGTGCAGTAGATTTCTCTAGATGTATACATACAGTATAAAAACATTATTACACAATTCGAGCAGTACCAACACTTATAGGCGTAAGGCTGGAAAAACTGGAAGAGAGGGCAACTCTCTGAGAGAACAAAGGAAATTAACATTTGAACTCACTCTTGTGCACTATCGAGACGCAAGTCTCACCTCAGAATCATCCTAATCTACATTTCTTTCCCTCTTCCCCCATCCCTTCTACCTCATGCTGAGATCACCAAAATTCACCCAAGAATCTATATGGTTTAATGTGAATAATTATCATACAGTATTACACATGTTTGGTATCATTTGAAATGTCTCACTGCGACTGGTACAAAGGTCTCATTCCCAAAGAAGTAAACCAAGAGATAATTTGCACACAGAGGGTGTTGTCTTCCAGGCAAATTGTCTCCTGCTCTCAAAAGGTGTAAACTCAATGCAAATTCCCATTGTTAGCAAATGTTTCCATGTAAATCAACCTCTGCCCCCAGTAAGTTTGGGATGGTGATTAATGTAAATTCCCACTGTGAACTCATGTTTACATTTGAAAAGAGGTTTCTGCCTTGGTCTGTCTATATAAAGAAATGCAACAAGAGGCTCAGGGCAATTTGTAGCTCAAATTGGCCCGTGATGCTGAGAGTGGCCGAGACTCTCAGCATCATGTATTTCCTAATGTCAAGGTTAGCATCTTCTCTCTTTATTCCAGAGCATTTGATGTTTTGTATCTATTATCTTTGAACTGATTATGAAATTGGCATGATACATTTACCTGAGATAATAAATTGTAAACATTTGATTTTATTCTAATGGACTCTTTATTCTAAGAGTTAAAAAGAATAGTCAAACATTCGCTCACATTTAATGATGCACAGATATCATTAAAACTCTTTCATTTATGGAGTCAGATGAAATAACGAGGTAATGCATATGAAAAAATGTATTTCATTTAATCAAATTACTTTCTCACGAGGAAAGACAGTAGGCTAACGACAAAAAAAAAAACTTCACCCGCTGACCGGATGTCTCCATTGGGCCGATTGAGTCAGGCTTACAAAGTGGTGACCAGCCTCCGTGATCTCGCAACACAGGCGAGCAATGTCTTTCCAGCAAAGTATTTATGGGATCAATATAGTATCAAAATGACTAACACGTGCAAACACTATAATCCATGAACTTGATAAAGGTTGCAGATATGTTTTACTATCTACAACCAAATGCCTTTCAACTTGCGTGTGCAAAATTCTAAATTAAATGAATGTGTAGCAATTTGTACAAATAGAGACATTTTTGTGAATACAAATGTTTTCTTTTGTATTAGTGTATCATAATTTGCGCATGCAACAAAGAAGGTGTGCGTTTGTGGATCAGGTGACACACGTGCATTCATTGACGTCTTTTCTGAGTCAATCTCATTTGATTAATTTGGATTTTGAGACTTTCTTTTCACGGTTTTTAAGCATTTCACAACCCACACACAAACAACTACAAATTAATTGGCCTGGTGCTAATTATTAATGTGTGCACAACTACCCATTTATTTGACAAATTCACAAATGTGCGTCACTACATTTAAACTAATAGCCTACAATACAACTTGTGTGTGCAAAATCCCGAAATGCATGAATGTGCAGCATTTTGTACAAATACATAGTATTTTGTACATAGTTGTTGATACAAAACCTCGATTTTGTATTAATGTTGGTCAGAATATGTACATGCAACAATTAAGATGTGCATTTGTGGATCAGGTGACACGCGTGTATTCATTGACTTGTTTCTGAGTCAATCCTATTTGATTCATTTGGATTTTGAGACTTTCATTTCACCGGTTTAGCCTTGCACGATCCACACACAGCTGTCTGAGAAAACCTGCTACCACTAGATGGCGGTAGTCTGCTAACATAGACAACAGCACCGTAATCGAGAGTTCTTTTCTCATATAATACGCTTAATGTGGCTTAAGAAAGTGATATTGAAGCACCAAATTAAGTACACAATATAGGCCTACTTTATTCATTGATTTAATGTTTCGGAGAGTGGTTCATAGCAGAGCACATGGGTAAACCCACTCTGGAGAACGCACATTTTTACTTTGATTTTATTCTGGCTGACTCTAAAATTGTTTTCCCAAATAGATTATTGGATTATTGGCAAGTCTGCGTCAGATTAGTGACAACTAATATTTGACATCAATTCAAGTGTAGGTACTTGGTTTGCAGAGACAAGTTATTTACCCCTGTTTTAATTTAATGTTACTTTAGATAAGAGTAGGCTACGTGGGAAATCACGACATGGCCAATCCAAAGCTATTATGAGAGAAGTAATGTTGGTCAACTCATATCTGTAATAGTGGCCATAACTCTACTGAAGCAAACGTTTAAATTAAGTTCAAGTGTATGCAATTCCATGGGGCTATACCATAGTATCTTTGATTGTGGAAACGTGAATGTGACCGATCTCAGGTATATAGCAGTTACCTCTGTTTGATGAACAAAACTGATGACATTGTGTTTGTGAGACCTGCGGAAGACGCGAGGACCTCTAAGCGATATAGCTTCCTAATCTGAACGGGTAAAACATAATTAAAGAGTTAAAAAAGAATAATCAAACATTCGCTCACTTTTAATGATGCCCAGATATCATTAAAACCTTTTTAATTTATGGAGTCAGATGAAATAACGAGTTAATACATATGAGAAAATGTATTTTATTTAATCTTGTGTTGTGTAAACGGAAAGACAGTAACGCGCAAAAACCTTCACCCGTATTTTTGGAGACCGCCATTGGACCGATAAACAGGCTTATTTTTTTCCAAGTTTACTCGGGACAGTCAAGAGTTTTACATTGTAAATCTATTTAATATAAATGCTGTTCTTTCAACTTTGTTCATCAAATGTATCATGGTTTCCACAAAAATATGAAACTCTTTTCAACATTGAAAATAATAAGAAATGTTTCTTGAGCATTAAATCATCATATTAGAATGATTTCTGAAGGATCATGTGACACTGAAGACTGGAGTAATGATATTCGGCCTGCCGTGCTGATATAGAGCCATATCGCATGACTATGAGTGTGATATTGCTTGTATTATATTATATTATATTATATTATATTAGCAGATGGGGACAATGTAAAGGAAGTTAGTCTTAAAAAGTGCTTTTTTGAGATTCTGTTTGGAGATGCTAATGGTTCAGAAATCACACACTTCAACTTTAAAATGTAAATCAAATAATAGTGCAAGTAGAGTAATTTTTGACAGTTGAGTGAAGTTTGAGACGGTACAGTTACAATTCAGTGAGCAACATTTGACTTTGGCTCTTGAATTGGAGGTCTGCAGCTACTCTTCTTTCACAAGACAATGAGAAGATGTCCTGAAACACCTCAGGCAGTAGCGTCTTGGCTCTGTGTTTTTTTACGGGCATTAGATAAAGCAGCCTGGCCTTGTCAATCTCACACTCTCCCCTTCTGCCTCCTGCTAATCTAAATGGGATCTGCTGTAGAGGTGATGGTGAAGGGGAACATCATGATTGATTGATCACTGATATCTAGAAACTCCATTAAAAAAGCACTAACTCATTCAGACACAAATCATTCCTATTGGAAACAGCAGTGTATATCTTGCATCATCTTGAAATCTCTTACACCGAAGCGCTATTTGGATACATCACAAGTGTTTTTAAATTCACTTTATCACAGTGCCGATTGTGGTAATTAGTGGAGCACATGTGAGCAAAGTTTGCCCCAGCTCTCCAAACACATTCATCCATTTTAAACTAATGCTTAGTGATGTTTACCCAGTTCAGCCGTTAATGAATTATAGATGTGCCCCTTTAGTGATCCAGTGTAAAGAGGATCTGAAACCTCACTTGTGTGCAGAGAGGTGGATTAAACCCCTTTAGATAGATTTGAACGGCCTGGTGGCTGATCATAGCCTCAGGCGGATTACAAATGTCAGGCAGGTAAGAACTTGATGGGTCTGATTCAGTTAAATGCTTTTTTATTTTGTACCATTTCGCAGCATATAATTTGCTCTCACAACAGCACAGAGTGAATGTTGAATGATGCACTTTAACTGTGTAGTAACTTTATATAATATTGTGCTGGGAAAATATTTCCTCAAAATATGACGACAAAGCGATGTTTTGACACCAAGCTTTGACTTTTTCATAGCTTAATTGAATGCATTGCTTCTCATGATTGTTGCAACAGTCTTTGTCATTTGAGAGGGAAGTTATGAAACTCATAAAAGTCAACGTAGCATGGCTGCACAGATTTGAGTGCAATGAGATATGAAGCCACTTTTGAAGCGTCATGCCATATGAAACTGCTGCAGTGGTAAAATGAAAATGTTGCAGAATCATTTTGCAATACTATCTCTATTAAATGCATCATAATATGATTTGTATAGCCTATCTGCAGTTAGCTTTGCTCAGAGAGGCATCAAGCTATTTTTTATACTCAAATCTGTTTTCAAATCTTTTTTAAACTCTGATTAAAATCAGATGTCAGTCTAAACATGTTTGAGTGCATTCTTTTTTATTCACTCTTTAACTCAAACAAACTAATGACCAGTAAACAGTATATCTTTGAATGCATAAAATGCCTCGCTCGTGTCGTCTCACGCACCTTGTGAGTTCACCAATGTGGTGAGATGTCATCATAGACATAAGAAGCAGCAAAATATGTTTTACTTCCTCTCTTTCCACACGGATAGCTGCATGGTGCTTATATCATTACCATAGCAACTGATGTAGATACTGCAAGACCTTGATAGAATATCTTAAAAAAAAGAAAAGAAAAGAGATTTCATCACCTGCAAAATGACAGTCAGTACTAAAGATTGCATTTAACAACCAAATCGAATTTGCATGCAGTGCAAACAAAGATTTATAGGCTAATTTTCTTGGTAGTGCACATTTTTAAGAATTAATCTTTTTAGGGCTTTAGCTCAAATCTAATGGTTGTTAATAGAACCCAAGTGAACTAATTGTACTACTTATTCAATTTACATAGACTGAACAAAGTTATTTGACACCAACAAGCCCTTTGAGAAAAACCAATTGTACTCTCCTTATATTAACCAAATTAAAGGGATAATTAAAGACAGCTGTTCCAGCAATGCCAGACTTGATTACAGCTACTCCTTTTCTAAAGCTCACTTATATTCCTTATTATATCATCAGAGTCAGGTTACTAGCTTGATAATACAACAGGGTAATGCTCGAAGAAAACAGACAAATTGGAATTTGTCAGTGTGGAAAGAGTTACTCAATCAGTCTGGTACTCTGCAATTGAACCACTGGGTACCTCAGAATGGACACTTGGAACAGTATCAAATCTTCCCATGAGAGGCTACTCTGCCTAAATATATTCAAGGAGACAGCATAAAATCATCTAGGAAGTCAAAGGTTCCTACAAACTGGTTCTGAATACATTATAGTTTTTGATGGAGGTTCACCACATTGGTGAACTCACAAGGTGCATGAGACAACATGAGTGAGCCATTTTATGCATTTAAGCATATACTGGTCATTAGTCTGCTGTGAGAGTTAAAGAGTAAGAGTAATTGAAAAGAATGAGGTAAAATCGACATCATTGAAGACCAGCATTTTGAATAGAAAAACTCTGAAAGAAGTACATTAGGTTTGGTTTTGTTGGTTATTGCATGTGCATTCTTCATGCATTGCAGGCAGAATATCGTACTAACATTTCCTGCACTGATTATTTTGCCACACCGCAACTGATCTACAGTGCAATGTAGTCTGATTCCTGAATGAATAACTCGAAGACTAGTTACTCTGTTCTTTTTACGCTAATACTTGTGTAAAATGTAGGTTTTTTTTTTTTTTTTTTGTGCAAAATTTGAGATGGCCTATGCTCAGAATGGCCAGCATGGGAAAATTGGGTATCGAAATGAATCAAAAAGAGACCAGTTTTATGATTCTTGGACAAACCGTCAACTAGTAAACTAAGGCCCCGTTTACACGATGGGAAAACGCAGATATTTCCCTGTGGTTTGGCCTGTCATTTACACGAAAACGGCGTTTTTATCCCAGAAAACGATTATTTCTAAAAACTCTGGCCAAAGTGGAGATTTCTGAAAACGCCGGTTATGTGTTGCGTGTCAACTGGGAGAAACAGGGTTTTAGGTTCTCAAACGTCACATTATGTGCCAGAAAATGCTTACGTCATTTAAGCGCCCTATGTTTAGAGTTTGTTTGGCTACCATTTGATCATGGATGCTGTTAAGGTGGTACTCATTTTTACTTCTGTGCAAACGCTTTTGGCCTGTTTGCATTTGCTTCGCTGTCTGTCCACACAAACGAACCTCGCGCCATGTCTGTTGTTTTGAAAGGAACTGGAAGTCGCTCGTTGTTGTCGATTTTGAGGATTCTGATTGGCTTGCATGGCTTTATCCTTCTCCCTACACTGCCGCCCATAGGTTTGGCATAGTTATGATGTTGCTCGACGGCGTATTTATGCGGGTTGTGTGCACGATGTTATTTTTGAAAACGGAGGGGGAGAAATATTCGTTTCTCTAAATACCCGGCTATGTGTAAATGTGGCCTAAAGCAAGACTCTTGAACTCTGCTTTCCAGACCCATACAGCAAATCTCTTGGTTGGCTTATTCTCCTTAAGCTGTTCTCTCTGATACTTGCTGACAGATCCTGTCAGTCATCTGGTGCTTCTCCTAAGTGCATGTTGGGTGTCTCTCAAGTCTCCTTCTGATGAATAGATGTGCCTTTTCTGCTCTTTTTTCCCCCCCTCCTTCATCCTGCAGTCTTTAGATTTTCACACTGAAATGTTCCTCAGGTGAAACTGATAAGAGTGGGTGCCAGTTGGTCACCCATGGCCATGCTCTTGACCTTCTCCAAACCCTTTATAATAAAGGGTTTCCTTTATTATACACCTCATTGCTCAGTAGACAGCTTTAGCTCACCTTTAATGTTCCACATCAGAGATCTGTGTCTCAGCTGCAACAAAGGACAGCCCTAATCGAGAGGAGAACCTTTCAGGCCACCCAAAGTAAAAAAAAAAAAGTAAAAAACATCCCACTGCAGACTTCAACATTGTGACTGATACATTGTTTTTTAAGTATCCAGTTTCCTAAACCAGTGAGAAAAAAGTTAAATCACATGCTCGGCTGTTCATTAATCATTAATTCATTAATCCAGCAGTGGAAAATTCAAGCATATAATACCAACATTTTTATTGCAGTTCAGTAAGCTCTTAAACTCATTCTCATTACATCTCAACTTATTTGCATATTTGTTTCATTTAGACTGCAGTGTTTAACTTGATATCTATGCCAAGAACATCATCAGACACTGAGCAAGAAAGCACAAGTTGTTGATGATTTTTTTGTTCATATGTTGTTTTGTGAAATTTGTTGTTGTGCGACTGAGGACAGATTGTTTTCGCTGACTGAACATGCTGAATCAACGTTAGAATATCTGAGAAGTGACGTGCTGTAATCTGGTGACTGTCGGCATTTGGTCTGCGTCTGTCGTTGCAGTGTGAACTGGCCTCAACAGTGCCAGAACAATATTTAATGTGATTTCTATGATAATTATAGACTTTTGAATAAAGTTAGGCATTGCATTTCAAATTCATAGCAGGTGATCATCTCCCATTATTTTTTGTACAGAAACATTTTATGTACAACAGTAAAAAAGAAACGTATAATTACTTTAATTTTTATTTCAGTGCATTAAACTCAGTGTGTGACTCAAAAGGAGCTGGAGCTGGTCACATTTGTTTGTTGCACCTTAATAAATCTTATTGTTTTAAAAATCTAACTTTTGACTCTCAAAAGAAAAAAAGTAAAAGATTGTTTGAATTAGATCAATCAGTTTAAGGTGGCTAAGCTGGTTTTTGGACTATGGTAGCCGGATTGTTATAGGTCAGTGTTAGTCTACTAGTTCTAACCAGCTTGCTCATGGTATACTTGTACCAGCCAATGACCAGTTTGGTCCAGCTACCATGAAAAATACATGTAGAGAAAAGAATAACATAGATTTAGCATATGATATCATGTCTGTGCCATAACTGCTTTGATTAAATGTCCAGCCTGTAATCAGTATGACATGGTTCATCATGACATATCAGCTCATAATAGTATGATGATTAATGATCATAATCCATCAGAACAGTTAAGAGTGTCCCAATTTACCTGGAACCTACTGTCTCCCTTTATATAAAATTTGAAGCTAAAGTGGAACAGTATTATAATTAAAGACCATCACAAATAATTAAACGCATTTTGCAACAATATACACGTACAGTACCATTCAGTTTTATTATTATTTATTTATTTAGAATTTTTTTGAAAGAAATGAATAGGCCAGCAAGGATGCGTTAAATTTACATTTATAATGTTAGTAAAGATTTCTATTTCAAATAAATATGTCAATAACTTGTCAAACTATCAAATAACCTTGGAAAAAAAGTGTCAAATTAACATTTGTTAATTTTTTTGTAGCAAATCAGCATATTAGAATAATATCTCAAGAATCATGTGACACTGAAGACCGGAGTAATGAAAAAAGTCAGCTTTGCCATCCCAGGAATAGATAACATTTTAAAATATATTAAAATAGAAAACAGCTACTTTAAATGGTAATAACACTTACACAATAACTCAATATTAATGTCTGTGCTGGATTTTTGATCAAATAAATGCATTATGCAATTTGTGAGCATAATCAATCAAAAAATAAATCATACTTTTTGTTTATACCTTTTATGCTTTTTGTTACTGACCATTTAATCATCATTTAAAAATAATTAACCTTAACAATTTTGTTGGTATTTTATTTTAATTCAGTTTTTAAGAAAAGCATTCACATTTGTCTGAACTGTCTGAGATTGGTGAGAACTGAAGTTGAACTGAACTGTGTTCCACTTTTCCTGAGCACACTCTATTAGTTTGTCTAACTTTAAGTGTGATAACATCACTAATTGTAGTGAGAACAGTTGCAATATCCGCTCTGCTGTCAGATGCACTATCTTTCTTCTAATATGTTAGAGCTAAGGTAAGTTAACTTTATAATAAATAATTCATAACCATTTTGATAAGTATATATTGATCCTCTGATATCAAAAAGGGTGGGAATGATACAGCTTATAATAAAACTTAATTTTCTTCTAAACTATATAAATAAATGCGCAGCCATCTATAATGCGAGCACAGTGCAGTGTTACACAATGAACAACAGCAGCACCTAGTGGTCGTGTCTGGAGTTTTTATATGTGATGAGTAATACGAAGGAGTCTGCAAATCAATTCCCCTATTTAAAATTCTGTAACCATAGAGCTTCAAAATGTTCAGTGACTCTCTTTCTGTCTGTCAATCCAAACTCTGTCCTCGAAAGAGCACCTCACTGAACAGCCATCAATACACTTAATGAGAAAACTCTCTTTTACGACCCACACAGAGGGAAACATTCCTCAAATTCACAGGGTTTCTGTAGATATCCATGGAGACAGTAACACACTCTTTGTGGAGATTCAAAAGCACACATTTAACTGAAAAACTAAAGACATGGCTGTCTGACAGTCATTCAACTTTGTGACCAAACATAATCCATTTGTAATAAAATTCAATCCTGTTATAGATATGTATTTCAATGTGCATCCTGTATCTTTTGGTTCTAAAGTCAACATGAAATCACCAGTGCCCTCATTGAATAACCTACTTCACTCGGATATATGCATCAGATTAGATAAGTAAAATGGCAAAGCTGAATTTTCAGCATCATTACTCCAGTCTTCAGTGTCACATGATCCTTTAGAAATCCTTCTAAAATGCTGCTTTGTTTGGAAAAGAGCAGCTCAGACATTCTGCTAAACATCTTATTTTGAGTTCCACAGAAGGATTTTTTTTTTTTTTTTTTGAGTGACATAAGGTGAGTAATAGATGGCAAAATGTATTTTAACTATTTTAAAAAACTATCCCTTCAGCAACACAAATGTTTTCCCTCCAAAACATTTGTTAGATGATGTATCAAGCCACTAGAGGGGAGTCTTTAGTAGCTTTACAAGCACAACATAACCTGTCCTGCACCCTGTGATGCACTGAAACATATCTAGAAGTCACATGCTCCTGAAATGTCCGACTAATATATTTACAGCTTGACCGATCTGTGATGCAATGGCCAGATATGTTCATACTCATTTCAATTTACATTAATTACCTAAATGTGTGTATGTCAGGGAACCTGTGCTTGTGGAGCATAGTTAGGCCATGTTTTTTTTTTTTTTTCTTTACGTAGAGGGTGACGTTAACTCTACTGTTTTTATCTCTGATGTGTAATATAATTAATATTCCAGTCATATATCTTTCTCTCCTCTAGCAACTCAAACTCCTCTCATGTGTGGGTTTAAAGTCTCTTAGAATAGTCTCACTCTGACTCACTCTGAGTGCTTCCTCTGGTCCTGTGATGAGGCAGCTGTAGATATCTGCTCCCGGCTAACACACAAACAAACAAACACACACACACACACACACACACACACACACGCACACACACACGCACACACACACACACACACACACACGCACACACACACCTTGTTTCCCCCTGACACACTGATACTTCAGGAGATTTGTAAGCTCTTTTGTTTTTGAAATCCTCAAAGAGCTGGCAAATGCCGACTACAGCATGCCTGATGTCCTCGTCTTATGGGAAGATGAATGGGACTGTGCTCAGTCTGTAAATTTACCATAGCGCTTCTGAGATTTTAACCCTCTCCTTGACATTTAGGCCTGTTATTATCATTAAAGCCTCACTTTGCAAGTCTGCACTTCTGCTACACGTTTATAGATGGCTGTGCAACTGGCCCCATGTGCGGATATCATAAAATGGTGATGAGAATGCTGATAAAGGTGAATGGGTGTAAGATTGATGGCCATTCGTGTCCTCTCTTGAACTGGCCAGTGGCATTATTGCATACTGTATTTTATGTCATACTATCCACTACACGAGGGGGTTGTGGAGTAAATTTAAGACACGTAAACTGCACTACACCTGCAGTTCAATATCAAACACACGCAGAAGATTGATATCCTTCTGGAGACCATCCCATAGCCTTTTGATATCCATTTTGTCATCTTTCTCCCCCTTTTTCCTCGTTCTCTTACACTCACTTTCTCTATGACTGTTTTTCTTTAAGGTTTGGATTGCAATGTGTACAATTTACATTTCATTTCTGTTAAAGTTAGATTAAATAATTATGTATAAACTACGGTAAGATTTTTTAATGTTTTTGAAAGTCTCTTTTGCTCATCAAGGCTGCATTTATATGATCAAAAATACAGAAACAAATATTTTGTGAATTATTTATTTATTTATTTACTATTTCAAATGTCTGTTTTCTAGTTTAATATATTTTACATTGCAATGGTATTTGTTCCTGCAATGGCAAAACTGAATTTTTTGCATCATTACTCTAGTTTTCAGTGTTACATGATCCTTCAGAAATCATTCTAATATGCTGATTTGGTGCTCAAGAAACATTTCTTATTATTATCAATGTTGAAAACATTCTTTAGTGTCACTTTTTATCAATCTGTTGTGTCCTTGGTGAATAAATGTATTCATTTCTTTCAAAAAAAAGAGAGAAATCTTACTGATCGCAAACTTTTGAATGAAGTGTATCTGCAGTGGCCTCAAAAAGTGTTTGTACACTTAAAAATTTGTGAATTCCATTGCATTAGATACAAAATATTAAACAGTGGCATTATTGCAAAGAATAGATATTCAAAGCTCATAGTTAATTTTTAAAGAATTATGGGGTCCAAAACACATTGGAACTCATTGACTTTCAGGTGGACAAAGACATTTTTCAAAATATCATATTTTGTGTTTCACAGAGGAAAGACTTCATGCAGTAGGAACATTTGGGTGAGGAATTTTAGGGATAATTCACCCCAAAAAATTACTCACTAGATTATTAATGCTTTACCAACCTAATGATATTTAGACTAAATCTGATGTACTGTACTTCTTATAGACTTATAAGGCCTTATGATACACAATGAAAGCTATAAGAGATATAGCCATGAATAGACATGGAAGCACAATTATTTTTCCAATGTTCCAACCTATTCAAACCTTTATAAATGGATAATAATGTCTTGAAACTCAGAAGTTTGAAAATGTGTAGACTACAGTCTGTCTCTCCCTCTTTAAACTTTGTCCAAAATATTTTCAGGCTGTTGCTGTATTAAAAAAAGTAACACATAGTAATTATTGCCTCAGTTCTTGCCAAGCACACCTGTTTCTGGTTAATAATGAGAAATGTCAAGCCAACATAGTCCAGTTTATGTTTTTGCTTGAATGGCTAAATGGCCCCTAAAATGACTTGGTATCCTTTGAAGAATCGTGGAGTTTATATTGGCGCAAGTGCAAATTATCAGTAAAGATCTAAATGTAAAAACCTGCCCAATGAGAAAGATATAGACATAGATTTCCATGTACGAAAACATAAGCCTTGTTGTTTTATTATTCAAGTAATTTGTCATAACCTGTGGACATTTTTGTTGATAGTTGATCATGTTGTGATTAAATAGAAAGTGAAATCTTTGGATACTGATAATGCAGTAAAAGAATATTTACTCTCTAATGGTGTTCTAATGTCATGTTTTGAGCTGGAGAGATGATTTAGGCAAGAGTGTGTTTGAGTGCTGTGTTACTGCTCGAAACCCTGCTGCTTTACTGTCAAAGAGATTTTCCTTTTCGTAGGCTTAATGCCAAAAACAGTTGCTTTTACACACACACACACACACACACACACACACACACACACACACACACACACACACACACACACACACACACACACACACACACACACACACACACACACACACACACACACACACACACACACACACACACACACACACACACACTTACCTCAGTTGTGGTTTTTATCAGCCCCTAAAACAAAATCTTTTGTCTTTTATCATAATGAGTACAGTACTTCTATAAACTTTAAATAGTTCAGTTGGACTTGTGTGGCTTAGAGTGATCTGTCAGGAACTGCGGTTGTAGCAGTTATATTCAGTTATTCGTTTAATAGACCGTAAATGAGATTGGTCATGGCCTAACGAGAGCCTTCGGCACTGAACTTTTATTACGTAAGTCTGTACTTCTGCAAATCAGAAATTGTATTTCCAAATGTACGTTTTCCATGTTGTAGAAGTGTTCTGTAGGACATTTTATCTTTTAGATACAAAGACATTTCAATGAATTTTTTTTGTTTATGTGGCATGTTGGATTCTCCATGACTTAGTGGTAAATGTAAGCTTGTATTGTTCCCTCTAAATCAGAAATCACATTACATTGCAGTGGCCTATAGCAACCAGCCAGAACATCCTAGCAAACAGAAGATACTAACTACCACCTAGAGTGCCCTGGCAACCACCCCAGACATTCTAGGAATCATCTACTGCCCTAACAGCCTCCCAGAAAACCCCAGAACACCAGTAGTCACCCAGAAAACCCTAGTAATCACCCAGTAGCCACTTTTCCACTGTCGGGCCAGTGCAAGCCAAGGCTAACAACATGCCGGGCAGGGCCAATAACCTCGGACCTCGAGCTGCGAGCCCAAAATCAAGCTGCATTTCCCCTGTCGGGCCAGTAGACTTGCAGCGCTACCCTAAAAACCGCCCTTAACATGCCTCCATAGAACAACGTCACTCAATTTCACTAGTATGGAAAAGATAACCGAATGAAAACCAGCTACACTGTAGATAAAAAAATAAACATGTCATTTGGGACATTTGTTCTTTACTTAAAGGGGATGTCTAATGCTATTTTATGCATTCTGAGTTATTTGCACTGTTAAAGAGTTGGATAACCCACCACTAAACATGGCCAAAATACACTCCTTCAGGATTCGTATAAGTTTCGGAAAGTTTTGTTCGAGTATGGCCCTGAATGACGTCGTAAAGGGCAGAATTCCTTGTATGGGCACTTCTCCTGGAAGAGCGCATGCACACATCAACCAGAGCGAGAGCAAGAGCACGGCCATCAACATGCTTCGTTCGGGTTACGGAGAACGTCGGCAGCGCTGTCATTGTGTTTTTAGACCACGAAATCAGTGTGTTTTTGGTTGTGAGGGAAAGATAACTGTGTTCAGCTTCCCAAAGAACCCAGTGTTAGGGGAACAGTGGATACAGTTAGTTATTACCGGGGCAGCAATGGAGTTGTGCAAGTGTGTTACACACACAGGGACGTGCAGCAGCACACAAACATGCCAAATATTAAAAATAAAAGGATTACAATGTAAAAGATTAGTATTGTGTACATAAAGATATGGTGGAATCTGGCTTGTCCCCTGCATAATCTGCTTGCGCCGTGCGCTTTAGACCATGTGCTTAGATTTTAAAAATAGGGTCTCAAATGTCTGTTGTTTGTTGGCAATCGGCACGTAAGTGAATATAATATTAACAACACGAACGTATAGTGTATCAAAAGTTATCCAGGGATAATGCGATGATGTATTGTGCGTGACTCTTTAACTCCGCCCACGACACGCCTCCAGGTGCTCGGCTGTTTTTGGAAAGAATCGGTACAGCGTATCTGTCTTTTATAAATCGGATAAAACTAAAGACTCTGAAGATATGAAGGATGCAATACTACTCCATAGGTACTCAAGATTAACAAAAGATTGGCAGAAACTCTGCGTGTTATGTCCCCTTCAAAGACTCCAGCATCGATATTTGAACAATGATTTACACCATTTACATTGACAGTAAATGCTAATTAATCATGCTAATTTAAATGGTATTTATCATAATTTCTCATAAAAACAGAACACACATATTCATTTGTGCCTGCTTCCATTTATTTGTGATCACAGGAAAACAACTCCATTAAGACTTTTAAATTCACCATGAAATCTCGTGAAGTTTTTTGGCTTTTAGTATGAATATGTTAGCCATGCTGTTATCTATATGGTGAATGGTAGCCTACATATTGGGGATAGGAAACAATTCAGGCCGTGTAAATATGCTTTCCATCGAGGCGAATGAATTAAGTCTGTTTTCGCATTAGTGTCACGGGAATCATGAATTCGTACCAAATCATACGAATTGGGCAACTCGTAAAATATGTACGATTTAGCAAAAATCTTACGAATTCATACGACCTCACTCGTACGATTTTTTGCTAAATCGTACATAATTAGCCACCTTGTAAAATACGTATGAATTGCCGTGAGATCGGCGCACGCGCACTGACTGCTCCGGTCCAGAGACACGATAGCACAGAGCGGATCATATGCACAAGTTGGCGCAGACCACAAAACATATCGGACCCATTTAAATTCTACACAGAATGCTGTATTTTAAAGCGAAGGAGGAGATCAGTTGGTGAAACGGTTTGATTAAACACATTGAAATCTTTTCAATGTGTATGTGGACAACATCCGGATACAGGTCGCATGTTAATGCCAAGTGTAAACGCAGTCATTGAAAAGACAAGTGTAAATGCGCTTCTGATCGGAATGTTATTTGATCGGAATGTTATCTGATCAGCGTGTCCAGTTCATTTTCTGTAAAGAAGGCGCATTTTTCCCACCACAGCTGGCAACGTTCTCGGACCCATACGTTTCTCTGTACCGTTTCCATTACGGCATCTATCCACATTATTAGTACTTGCAGCCTCTTCATCCTCCTCATTTTGCGAGATTTTTAAAATGTCCCCCAACTGAAAACTGTTTTTAAAAGAAAACCCACCACTTCAGGTAAACTTTGCACCGGAGGCGGAGCCATAATTTTTTTCTTTTCTTTTTTTTTTTTTTCGCGAGAATGCGAGATCCGATCTGTTATCCAGATACAGAAGCTACATGATGAGGACAAGTGTAAACGCACCGTGTCTTGACTGACTTATGATCCAATCTGCTTGATCGGATCTCGCATTTTAATGCCAAGTGTAAACGCAGCCATTGTTTACGTCACAGTTCTTTAGAACGAATAAACATTTCTATTCATTTTCCAGGAAATTATGCAATCTGAGGAAGTTTGAGCGATCTCTCCCGTCTCACTAAACTGTTATCCTTTCAGCAAGAGCAACATAGGGAGCTCATGAGCAGAAAACAGGTTATGTGTTATAGAAGTTAACATAGTAGGCTACTATATGATATATGCGGATGCGGATGCATTAGTCCTGTATCAACAAAGACACAGGGAAGAGTAAGGTGAAACATAAACCAAATAAATACACGATTATTGTTCTTCAAGTAGTCTTGGTATTTTTCATTATCATATGTGTATTTATTATGAATGGTTAGAATAAGTAGCCTTTAGCAACGCATATAAATATATTTCTGCCTCACATGGTGATCAGAATCCCCATTGTATGGGAATCAGAAGTTATTTCAGACACTCACTGGTGTCTAAAATTTAGTTTTGAGATGGAAATTGTTTTAAATGTCTTAAGCCCTATTCGCACGGGATTTGTATTATCTCGGGACCTCGTGTGAATTAGAACCCCCCCCCCCATCTTAATTTTGTGTGGCGCATTCGCATGGGATAAGCGAAGCCTGTGATTTTACTCGAATTCACTGACTTATCT
Organism: Rutilus rutilus; assembly: GCF_951802725.1. Lineage (NCBI taxonomy): Eukaryota > Metazoa > Chordata > Actinopteri > Cypriniformes > Leuciscidae > Rutilus > Rutilus rutilus. The sequence continues at coordinate 33,164,720 of NC_140213.1, forward strand.
CCCGGATATGATGTAATGTCTTGTTGCTATAGGTCTAGCTGTATGATATATAATAAACAGAAGAATGTTCCTTACCGCATACTGCTATACAAGTCATCTTATCTAATCAGGGTTTTCAGCTTTCTCTTTCTGCAAATTGTGCAGTTGTATGGTGTATAGCGAAATGACCAAGCACCCAAAATACTATCAAAACACTCCAATGCAGACTCCATTCTTCGCGAAAAATGGATAAAAAGGCACACAGGAAACAAAAAGCTTGAAAAAATGATACACTACCATGCCAATTCCTGGCCAAGTGACAGAGAGATTCACATGGGACTAATATTATCACACAACCTCGGTGTTCGGCGAAATATGGTAGGTCATTTGCAGGGGAATTTTTACTTTACAAATTAAAGACAAGACCAATTTGCACGGGATTAAGATCACGGACAACCCCCGCAATTATTACAAATGATTAGAGGTCACCAGGTAATACTAATACTAATACTAATAATTGAGGTTAGCTGATAGCCTGATATGAAGACATAGGGAATGAGCAGTGGTGTTGACCGTCTCCTGACTCAGATAAACATCTCTCTTCATGACCACTCCTCAAACCACAGTTGGCCAGTTTTGGACCAAGGCATTCGGCGGGCCACAAACCCCTGGCCCCCGATGAGGCCCAGTCAAGCTTTGGAAGTGACAGTGGAAACATGACTGGCATGCACTAGCACACTCGCTTTTGACCCGACCATAGAAACGCGAAACTTTTCAAACCACCTGGAATGAAACTAGCAACCACGCTAGCACACCAGAACACCTTAGCAACAACCCAGATTTTCGAACGCCTCTCACATTTCATAACAATTTAAATAGTATTGGATAGGTTATTGGACACATGCACATCTCTAACTCAAATATAACTAGTTGAACAGGACTGGTGTTGAAGAGACGTTAGAGCGTGGGTTGTTTTGGAATTATGCTATCTGAGAGATATGGCTGTAATGGGCCTCTTTGGTTTGGCAGCAGTGTAAGTGTGAGGAAAACTGAGACTGTCATACCTCACAGAGGGTTCTCTGCCCTAACAGATCTTAAACTGGCAGGAAAACAAAGTGTGGCTGTTCTCATCCAAGTTTTATTATTTATGAAAGCCATGACGGTGTTTGATTTCCTCCTATGTTTTATCATTATGTCAGCGCTTGCGTATGAAAACACAGGTTAACGGGAAAGTGGGCGAAACCTCTTTACCTTTTGTGACGCAAATGGGCCATGTTTTCATACTGACAGCCGGATTGTGTGTGTGTGAAAGAGAGCAAATATAACTTGTTTGATCTGGCTGTAGTTTGCATCCAATCAGCATGGCCTCTGAAGCCACAATATGTCATTTAAATGAACCATGCCATCCAACAGGGCAAGCTACAAGTAAAGCAACAGGAGAACGCCCACCAAAAGTGTGTGTGTGTTGGACAAAGGGTAAGAGAGATCAGCACGGTCACCCATCGGACAGGAAACAGACTCGTGACCTTGTCAGCATGTATCATTGGTGCTATCAGGGATAAACACACACCCATTACAAAAGTAGTAGCTAGCATAGTAGCTATGCAAAGTTCTCCATTTCATTGCAGGAAATTCTGTACTAGTGCATGGTTTCTCCTTTGCAATGAGTCAATCTTTTGACACGTACATCGAACCAGTGCGATCATTCTAGGCTGGTCCCTGCTGTGTATAAACAAACTGGAGTGATTATAGAGTTCAGTGTGTGACGTTCGTACCAAATTGAAGGACTGGCTGAGTGCTGTCATTTGTATGCCTGAAACATTTTATGTTAGAGACTTTTAAATCTTCTACTAGGATAAGTTTACAAATCGTATCTACACCCTGATGTCCATGGCAGCAACCAAAATAAAGTCAATCACCCAAAGATGGTTGATTCCACAAATTGTTGAAATTAAATGTATATTTATTTGACTTAATATTTCATAATCATTCATACGAATTAGCCACCTCATAAAATATGTCTCTATTTTGTCTCTTGGTGTCAATTTTTTTTTTTTTTTTTTTAGGCCAAATCAATTTGGCTGCAGCAGTTTTGTGACACATATATACATAGAGCCATAATTACAATTGTATATCCCAAAATTCAGATTAGTAAAGTGACCAGTACTTAAATGTCTACATTTAGTTTGCCCTAATCTTGTTTATTTGGTTACACCCTTGGCCATAAAACCTTTTTGCTAGCCATCACATTTAGAGTGTGACTGAAAAGTTGCCACCTGGACAACAAGAAGTAGCAGGCATGAAAGGGAAGGGAAGAAGCCTGACTGTTCAGTGGAAAGTCTTCAGTCACTTCCTGTACTCTCAAAGGTGTGTTTATCTGTCTAACAATCCAGTCAGCCAGTCTAAGACCACCAGAGCTGTAACAACTGCATCAACACTTCAAAAGCCAAGGCTGCCATTCTCTCTCTCTCTCTCAGTCTCTTTCCATCTGTTTCACTCTGAGTGGCTGGCAGTTGGTTTTTGTCTCCTCTCTGAGACAGGGTTTTAAACAAAGGGCTCAGGTTAAACAGCATCACAGATGTCTGGTGATGGTATAGGTGAATGCACACATGCTTTCATTTACAGTACTTTACTGGTCTTGCTTTACTAGATTGTTCCAGTATGGATATGTAAGAAAAAGCCGGAGGTGTGTTTCTTATTTTAATATTTCAAACAGGAAGGATTAATTGATGACTTTAGCAATGAGACGTGTGTGTGATTGTTCGGACGTGGACGTGTTTCATTGCTGATAAGTGAGGACTGTATAGAAATACTTGGCTAATCACCAACTTATAACACACAAGTTTAGTAGTTATTTTAGATGGATGTGATAGCATGCTTTACTGAGACTATCAATCATTCTTTTGCCTGAATCAGCTCTTTAAAATGCTTTAAGACAAAGTTAGTTTGTCCAAACCAAGTGTCAGGAGACAGCAAATGCCCCGTTGTAACATTTGGTCCAATACTTTGTTCTGCATTTGATGAATCAAAGCTGCCATGATCAATATTTTTTTTTGATCAACAGACTGCAATATTAATATTGCGTATTGATAGATCCAGGAAAAGATTTTGATTAATATGCCGTTTGCACTTCAAAGAATGACACTTACTTACATCACACAGGTATACATCAATTATCCACCAAGTTTTGAAGTTTAAAACACTGAAATTGAGGTTTGTTTCCACTTTAAAATTTTCAGAAATTGCACTTGATGACAGTTGGTTTTTAAACCACATATTGATAATTTGGTCAAGAAATTGGGAGTGAGGTTGAGTTTCTATTTTAGGCATTGACAGTAAGTACTGTATATATAAAGCATTTAATACCATTCAAAAGTTTGGGATTAGCTAGATTTTAAATAAATTAAGAATGAAAATAATTGTTTTATTCAGCAATGACGCATTCAATTGTTTAAAAGCGACAAAGACATTTATAATGTTATAAAATATTTCTATTTCAAATAAATGCTCTTTAGAATTTTCTATTCATCAAAGAATCCTGAATTTATTTTTGTTATCATGGTTTACACCATTACACCAAAATTATTAAGCAGCATAAGTTTTAAACATTGATAGTTATAAGAAATGTTTCTTGGGAACCAAATCAGCATATTATAATGATTTCTGAAAGATCATGTGACACTGGAGTAATGGCTGCTGAAAATTCATTCATTAAGTTCTGCAGCCTTGCTGAGCATAAGTGATTTCTTTCACAAGCATTAAAAAGATTTGTTATTTGCACAAAAGGGATATTTTTGAATGGCAGTCAATGGAGAAAGATTTTTGATTGCAGATGCTGTACACATCCACCAGCAGGGTAATGCTAACTACTTTTGCTGCCAAATTTTCTCTTTAACACATTTATTTATTTCATACTTGTACTTAATTGTTTGTAATGTTTATTGATGTATTGCTTTAAGCTGTAATTTTTGGCCAAGTCTCTAAAAACAAATTTGGATCTCAAGAGACAATAAAGAGAATAAAATGTTAATATTACATTGTCCTTTGGACAGGTGTGATGTATCACACCCAACTCCTCTGTATATGCATAATTATTATAATGGGTTCCAGAAACCACCTCTAAAGCTCACAGGAAGCTAATCAGATGAAAAAGGAAAGATCATACAAATATAATTGATTATGGAACCAGTAGAGCAGACCTCCAGTGACACGGAGGGGAATTGAATTGGCCTAGCGGATGTGTCCCATCATCAGTGCTAAAACGGGAAGCATTTGTCCTGTTGGGCAGTGACAGTAGGTTTCCTTCTGATGTCTGCTGGAAGTTATAGACAGCAGGTTTTCCTCTGAGCAAGATGGATGATTGGATGTAAGGTGAAATATGCTCGTCGGCCATTACAAACAGAAGTGCAGACGTTAGGTCATGCAGCCTGAGCTGTTCGCTTTGAACCCTGTAGTGACGGACTGCTTGGAGAAAGGACTTTTGCCAAATGTAATGTTCTGAGATGATGTGGACAGACTGCTAGAAAACATACCAACATTCCTAAAATGCAAACACAAAATCAATAAAAACATTCATAAGCAATAAAACCTGCAGACATTTTAAAGGGATAGTTCACCCTAAATTATTTTCCATCACCCTCATGTCATTTGAAACCCATTTTTTCTTTCTTTAGTCTGTCAGAGACACACAACTAAGCCATTTGTTTGGGTGACCTATTCCATGAACAATTGTTTTTAATGAAATTGGGAATTAATGTTGATGTTTGCCAATTTCTGACCTCCCCATTCATTACATTTTACATTCTGACAAGCTAGTATGACAGTATGTAGTAAATGGACTAGTATACGTAGTTATCCATATGTAGTTGGGTTGTCTACTGCATTATATTAAAGTTTTTAATTTCACTTTATACTAGTGATGGTGGTCCTTTATGATGGTGGTCCTTTGGGAATGCTCTAGTTGAGGTTCATACAGCTGTGACGAACCGAGGATGACAGTGGCCTCTGTACTGCTCCGGGCAGCTGATGCTGGTTTTAATGCAGCACGGAAGAAATATTGACCAATTAGACTGTTGACCTGTCAGATCTTGCCTGAAGGGTAAGTGCTGGATGCCCTAGGGTAACCCGCGGCAATGAGGGGTTATTCTACAAAGAGGCTCTCTTAACGAATTAGTATATTAATGTCAGTCTGGGTCACTGGGTGTCATGTCCTGACCTTATGGTTTTCATGAAATTCTGTTTAGTTGGTTTGGTGAAGTTAATGTACAGTTAAGATCAATCTGAAAATTTTGAATGAAAAATCTTAAAAGTAAATAAAGTTTGAAATATTATGATCTAAGAATAAGAAATATTTAAGATTCTGCACCGTTTCTAGGTTGCTAATCAAATAAGTGAATTTGCTAACATTCATGGTAATTTCAAATTTGAATAAATTTCACATTTGTATTTCATTTTCAGTTAACACTTGAAACATTATGAAATTGCAGACTATTATTTTTGCTAGTGCTCTCAGACTTTTAAACCCCATGGCATATGTACATCCCATTCATTTATTATTAAAAATAAAGTTTCTTCATTGCTACTTTGTGTACAATGTAAAAATTGATAAACTATAATTTTTGCCTATAATCTAACCCTTAATTTTTTTTTTTTTTATGTAACCTGATGCATTCAAGTTTATTCAGTGATGTTAAATACTTCTGACTTAACATATGTAAAATACATTTATTTAAATGTTAAAACTTAAAGCAGATTTTTTAGGTTATTTTTTTTTCGGTGAAGTAACCTAAAGAGTTTACTCTTCCGGAAATGTTAACCTAAAAGAAGCGCTTTATGCGGTAACATTTCAATTAGAGAATTTGAGATTGAAAAGTTCTTTGAGGAACTGTTGAAAACATTCTTTAAAAGGCTGAAAAAACCTTTTTGCTACTAATTGGAACCTTTGCAGAACACACATTATATACCTTCAAGTACTTACATCTTTTTCTCATTCTGACTCTTTGATATGGAAATAAGCATAGTGCGTTCACATAGTAGATGCTTGCATTGAACATATTATAATTAATGCTAAGAGTTAAAATGACAATATAATTGCTGTTTTCTATGGAACTGCCTCAGGATGCATTGGACTGTGTGTGTGTGTGTGTGTGTGTGTGTGTTTGACTGGAGCAGTGTGTCTTCTCTGAGCGCTCTCTCCCCTGGGTTCACTCTTCACAGGTGCACTGAGCTTAACCCACACTGACCCCTCTTAATGAAGCACTCTGGGGCTTCCTGTGACCCCTCACCTCTCTCTCTAACCTCTTTCTCTCTCTGCACACACACAGTGGACATTAGCACGAAGAGCCTTGAGGATACAATAGCTTGAAAACAGCAGGACAGGAAGTTTGTGTGATCTGGCCAATGATATGTTCCAAAAGAGGATAGATGCTATTGATTGAGATATTTACACTTTGATTACAGCAGTATCTATCTATCTATCTATCTATCTATCTATCTATCTATCTATCTATCTATCTATCTATCTATCTATCTATCTATCTATCTATCTATCTATCTATCTATCTATCTATCTATCTATCTATCTATCCACAAAAAAAAAAATAAAAAAAAATCACTGTTTCCAAATTAGTTATATTCCTATATCTGAGCTTGGAGTGGAGTGCTTCTCTTTTATACAAAAATGTTGAGTTTTTTTTCTTAACGGCATATGGAATTCTACTTTCAGTTTTTAAATTATGACCTGTGCCACAGAGAGAGAGAGAGACATTGAATCTGGGTTAGTTAGCAGTACTGGTCTGATTAGTTTGTGGAGATTTACTGTGGGACTGCTGGTGTTGTTAGTATGACCATGTGGCCCTTTCTTTCCAGGGTACTTCTTGGTGTGCAGCGGTAATAAATTGTATGCATTTCTAGAGAGGCCGGTGTGTTTTTAGATCTTTCCTATAGGCTTACTTTCCTGTGATGTGTGACACACACACACATAAACCATTTATAAGGTTTTCTGCAGCCATGACATCAATAACAGAGTTGACAGCTTAGTGCAGATGGTATAAACCTGGAAATGAAAAATAAAGGAAAACTTAAAACATAAAAAAACAATATTGTTTGATATGTGTGATTACCTGCGTTTCTTCTATCTATCTATCTATCTATCTATCTATCTATCTATCTATCTATCTATCTATCTATCTATCTATCTATCTATCTGTCTGTCTGTCTGTCTGTCTGTCTCTCTATCTATCTATCTATCTATCTATCTATCTATCTATCATTCGTTTGTTCGTTCTATCGTTCATTCTAGCGTTCTAGCGTTCTAAGAATTTAGCATTCTATCTATCTTGCGTTAAGAATCTAGCATTCTATCTATCTAGCATCTATTGATCGATCTAGCGTTCTGTCTTCTTGCTAACAATTGCTGAGCTATTGTTAAAATATTTCTTGGATTAAACAGTTGTCAACTTTTAAAAATGTGTGACAGTCAACCAAAGGTGTTTTTCCCCATTATATATTGTTTCCCTTACCAGAAGGAAAGAAGAGAAGAAAACAAAACAGTGCCTTTTTGTACTTGTCGGACACTCTCTCAACAGTACATGCAGTGAACTTAGCCAGCGAGATGTGAACTGGAAAGCTGTATACGTGGTGATTAGAGCCCTGCACATGTAAAGGAAACTTTAACGGTGGCAATATCTTTCTGTAATGAGGCTGATAACAAGGTTGTATTTGTGCCACAGACCTGCAGTACCTGCACTGTGACTTTAACGAGACTAAATGTGGCACCAATTTAAACCACAGGGTCTTTACACACACGTATTATGGTTAGAAACCTTTTCATTGTATTCAGCTTTGCCTGGAAATGCCATTATAGAGCCACTTTTTAGCTAATTTATTTTTCATGGATGCTGCTGTAAATGTGCTGCACTCTTTACAATGCATTCATTATTTCCTAGTTGACACTGAAAAGTGTTATGTATGGCAACAGTCAGTAGGCCTGACATACACCACACATAATAAGCCACAGCCAGTCCTTAAAATATATGGCACTTTTGGCACTGAGAGTGATAACACACACCTTTACTAAACCAGCCTTTCAGTAATGACCTCCTTGGAGACAAACACACACACACACACACACACACACACACACACACACACACACACACACACACACACACACACACACACACACACACACACACACACACACACACACACACACATCCACTCTGCTCACACACCGCTAATGACTTTGAATTGTTCATAATTGTTTTTCCATTATAGTTTGCTTTTCAAATGACTGCATCCTGTGGATGGTTTCTGGAGCAAAGTGGTCATATGATTAATGGAATTATTTTCATGGCTTTCTGGCAGTGATCATACATGTTGTTTTGTATCTTTTCAGAACAGCAGCTAAATGCTCATATCTTTCCATTTATTATGTGTAAATAATTGTAACATTTATTTAACTTACAGTTTTTCTCAGTCGCTTTGGTGCATTTCTCACATCGCTATTTACATTTGCACAACAGTTAGTTCAACCTCCACAACATTTAGTCATTTGTGCACATCATAGTAGCAGTTTCTCATTCCTTCCAACAAATTGCAAATGCTTTTGGACATGCATCAATTGCTTTCATACAACTCTCTGCTGTTTTATAACATCATCTGCTTATGTCATGTCAGTCAAAATTAACTATACTTGTGAATGCTGAATAGTCATTCCATATAAAACTAATAGTCCTCATTTCATTGCTTGAGTCATTACATACAAAAATGTTGAACTAGTTGTCAAAATCTGTCAAGCAAATTTGACACATTTTTTTAAATCTTTTTTTGCATATGCAGTAAAAATGTGAAACATACATATTCAGTGTCTTGTACTCAGTTACCTCACTAAATACAGTAATGTGTAACTTTACTGTATTTTTCTAATGGCTGTGCAAATAGTATATAGTGCTGTCTTGAGCATTTTCAGGTAGTATGTCACCAAGATCTGACTTTTTTGCATTGGAAAACATTTACAGAGTAAACTGTCATAATGAAATCATGACAAAGCCATTTGACTATCTTGTTCATAAACAATGGTGTCAGGACTTTTCATCTTGATGACACTGACACTTTCATTGACATGAATACTTGCTTTTGAGGAATGAGCTATCCATTTTGAGCAAGTGACACGCTTTTGCAGGTTATCAACTAGGTTTTGCAGTTTGTACTAATTGTTTTGAGAACTGCATTAACTGTTGTGCAAATGTAAATGAGAAGTTAAATCTGGACATTTTGGTTTATTTATTAAGTACAAGTACATAAATCACTAAGAGATTACACACTTTATGCATTTGCTTGTGTTTGTTATTTATTCTCAATCACTTTGTACTCCTGATTCTGACTTCTTCTGTATCCATTTAGGATTTGTTATTGATTTATTCCCTAGGATGCAATGCATTTGCAATCACATAACTAAGTGATGTAAGTAATTTAAGAGTGAACAGAGTGTGAGAGATACTTTGCATGATCATGCTTTTGGAAAATGTATTAAAAAGTTTATTTTTTTATTTTTTATAAAGCACATTTCTACTAGGGGTGGTTAATCTGTCTGATTTCCCGATTCGATTCGATTACGATTATTGAAGTCCCGATTCGATTACAGTCGATTTTCGATTATTAACGATTCTCGATTAGCGATTATTGATTTTCCAGTTCACAACAGTAAACGAAAATACACTACAAAGTGATTGCAGTATTAAAAAAAGTCAGTTTCTGTGTCGTGTAGTTATAACTTCAGAATTATTTGTATGTAGCTTATGTTCTGTAGAACACAGAAATGAATACATCACATTGTGTTGTGACTCATCAAGTTGAACTAAACAATAACAAATAAATGAAAGGCTTATTTCCTTTAGGAAGTAGATCAGAACCAACATACTGTAGAAACTGGACAATTTTCTTCTAGAAAGACAAGGTGTTCAGCTAAAGATATTAAATAGCAGTCCCAAACTAGCTTGTGTTAATACAATGTTGGTATGAGCCACCACAGTATTTTACAAATATAAAAAAATAACACAAAGTGAAAATAAAGTGGCATTTTGGGGTTAATATTGAAACGACAGTTACCATGGTGAATACACAATACTAACAAGAACTGTTAATGAAACATGGAAACTGCTCCTGGTGAATAGAATGAAAATCATACCTGCATGCAAATCCTTCTCAGCTAACACACGACGTACCAGTAACGTGATTTATTGGTATTTTACTTTTATTTCATGACTTACTAATTTACAACGTAACAACGTTGCATGCTCGTAGTTTCCTTTGCACTATACAGTGAAGCGATACACGGCGCGCCCCTCCGCATTTGCGCGTGCAACTGAAGAGTGTGCGCTATGAGTACAGTATAACGGCTGACAGGACAGGAACGTCCGTTTTTCTGAGGTGAAATACTTTTTATTTCAGCGTACACATACGTCACTGCCTGGTAGTTCCTATATTGTGCTGGGTTTTCTGAAGTAGTTGTGATTCGCCTCTCATAACATAACATGCTCTAAATGCACGCAGAGTGGATTTTTTTTATTTATTTTTTTTTTTTATAAAAAATCGATTTTTGAAAATTTACTAATGGATTCATACTCGTCCATAACATACTCGCGATTAATCAATAATCGATTTTTTTCACCACCCCTAATTTCTACTGCCTCAAGTGCAGCCCAAGTGCTGTACAACAAAGCCATTGATAAAACCAAACACAGAGAATACAAAACACAACAACATAAAAATCTAGCGTAGCATCAGTTCTGGCAGGTCACATTAGTCAAGCTCTCAGCTGATCCACGTCTACCTATAGGAATACTAGCCTATCACTGTATACATATATAAGCTCCTTCAGTATTATCAGCTGCTATCGCGTTTCTCAGGAGCTAATTAATTCCCCACAAGGATTTCACCTCAGATTCATTTAAGTTTGTGAACTTGAACACGAGATTCGCCGCATTGATCATAAGCTGCCTGATTTGGAAGTGACCTCAGTCTGCATTGCTGCTTGCATCGCTGTTTATTGATAACAGGACTCGACGTGATTCTCTCTCCATTCATCTCTGAAAGTCTTCACGAAGCTAAGCTAAGTTCCTTTTTAATGCTCATTGCTAAAAGCTATCAGGGTATTGGCAACATGCTTGTTGCTAATGCTATCCGTGTGCTTGGGCTTATCTAGTCGTTTTCATTTAAAATGCTCTTGCTAGGCTTATGCGATCATATTGCCAATGTGCTTTACTTATCTGTTGTTATTGGCAACTGCTGGTGTTGCACATGCTGTGCTTTTAGCACTATGCAGCACAGATTCAAGCAGCTTGCAGTGATAGTTAGGAAATAACAATTCATGGTGCAAACGGAATCATTTCTGCTGTGGCACAGCTCTAAAAAGACATAGTAAACAGTCACTATACAGTTGAGTCAATTCAGCGTTGATCCTGGTTATACAAACATGCTGGTTGTATCAGATTTTGTTGCCGCTAGTCTGAGCTAGTGCTGCATGGTGTATGCTTCCCCTACCAAACTACGCTAGTTTTAGCATTTAGCAGTTTTTGCAAACCTACTAAAACCTACCAAACCAACATTACTCTGTATTTCCAATGATAAGGATAAGTGAATAGGAAATCTCCATCTCTCATCTCTCGATTACAGTCATCACTTAAAAGAAACTGGATCTAAACTGCGGATATACAACCACAAGCAAGCAGCTGATTCATTTGGATATCTTAATTTTCACTTCTTCATTTCAGACGGCATGTCATTTATGGCAATATGCATGTTTACTGCTTAAGCATTTCGGGTATTGACAACATGCTTGTTGCTATGGCTTATGCGGGGTATTGGCAACATACTCGTTTAGGTCATACAGGTAAGGGCAACATACTTGTTGCTTAAGGCTTTCCAGTATTGTTGGTAACATGCTATTGCTCAAGCTTTTCAGGTATTGGCAACATGCTTGTTGCCTTGGCTCACTTGGGTAACTGCAAAAGCATCCAGAATTGCGCTGTCAGTTGGGTTTGGGGGATATTTGCATATGGTTTTGTTTTGGGGGGTTATTGCTGCTCTCCCTGCTCTTATCCATGCTAGGCTGCATGGATGCGCAGGGAGTTCTCGCCCAGAACAGAACCATACCGCCAATCCAAACTGTATGCTAATTGTCAATCGTATTTGACGACAGTGGTCCTGACAGAATTAATATTTAGTTCTCTCCTGTGTCAGAGTCAAACGCCAAGCTATAAAAGTGCTTCTTTAAAGCTGTTTTAAAAGAGGGCAAAGTGGGGACAGAGTGGATTGCAAGCGGCAAGCTATTCCATAACCTAGGACCGGCTATCGAAAAGGCGCGATCACCTTTTCGCTTGAGTCGGGACCGCGGTACCTGGAGCAATAATTTATCTGCCGTTCTCAGATTCTTTACTGGCTTGTCCAGAATAATAAGATCGGGGTGATTCTGTCCCTCTTTCTCATACTGGTCAATAGTCTAGCAGCGGCATTTTGAACCAGCTGCAATCGATTCACCAATGACTGAGAGAGTCCTAAATACACCACATTACAATAGTCCAGTCTGGATGATATAAAAGCATGGATGATCATCTCCAAATCTCTAAATGAGAGCATAGGTTTCATTTGAGGTATTTATCTTAAGTAGTAGAAACTAGTTTTCACCACAGCACTAACTTGTTTTGCAAAATTCAACTCAGAGTCAAAAAATATACCCAGATTTTTTGCGCATGGGTGAACATTACTGGAGAGTGGCCCCAAGTAGCTAGTGATAAGTGGCGAAGAGCTAAGAGGGACAAAAACAACAACATCAGTTTTGCTCTCATTTAAGTGGAGAAAATTCTTAGCCATCCAGCATTTTACATCATCGAGACAACAAGGTTGGAACAGGACTTATCAAGTGGATGTAATGGGACATACAATTGAGTGTCGTCAGCATAACAGTGATATGTGATCTTATATTTCCTGAAAATAGAGCCCAAAGGTAACATATACAGGGAAAATAAAATAGGACTCAATATGGCCCCTTGTGAGAGCCCGCATGATAGAGGAAATTAAGGTGATGAATGATTACCAATTTGAACTGAAACAGACCTATTGGAAAGATATCAATAGAACCAGCGTAAGACCATGCTGCAATGCCCAACCTCATGCTGTAGACGATCTAAAATAATACTATACTGACTGTATCAAAGGCGGGGGTTAGATTGAGCAGAATTAAAATAACGGAGTTACCCAAATCCAAAGTGAGCAAAAGGTCATTTGTCACTTTAAGGAGGGCGGTTTCGGTGCTATGGCGGCCCCTAAACCCTGATTGAAATTTATCATCAAGATTATGGTCAGTTAAGAATGCAGAGAGACAATCTTCTCCAACACTTTTGACAGAAAAGGTATTGTGGAGATGGGTCGAAAATGATTACAATCAGACGGATCAAGACTTGGCTTTTTCAAAAATGGCGAAATCACTGTGTGCTTAAAGGGATAGTTCACTTTGAAATTAATTTTTGGTATGTTTTAGCTTACCTCAAAGGCATCCAAGATGTAGGTGTCTTTTTTTCCGGAGTAGTTTCAATTTTGATATTTTTAGGTCAAACCGTTCTTGTCTGTCAGTCATATAATGCAGGTCTATGGTCACTGTCTCAAAACAGCATGCACAAAGTCCAAATTAAACAATTCCCCATCGTCCAAATTAAACAATTCCCCATCGTAAGTACACATTGATGGCTTAAGACACGAAACGAGCGGTTTGTGTGAGAAAACGAACAGTATTTATATAGTTTTTGTCCTCTTGTAAACACACACACCCAAATGATCAGAGGACGCGGGTGCTTCGGTCTGCGCAAGCGCCGGAAAGCGACGGAAAAGGTCAGAGGGCGCGGGCGCTTCGATCTGCGCAAGCGCCGGAAAGCGCCGGAAATTATCTCTCGCGCGTGTACGTCACTCATTGTTTACAAAGAACAGAGATTGTAGGTAAGACGGCTAATCGAAATGGTTCTAATTTGCGCTTATCCAGGATGTTTAAACCGACGTAAAAGAAAACAATTTCGTATGCTCGCGCGAACTCATCCGGGAGTGGTGAGTTTTCACGAATTCCCAATTTATAATCCTTCCCTCTTGAAGTTCTGGTTGATCGCTCTTCGGCTGGATATCAACACACCCATAAACGTACTAAAGTTGAGGAGGGTCTGCAGCGATCATTTTTCCCCTGATGATTTTATAAACCAAGGAGAGGATCGCATAGTACTGACATCATCAGCTGTGCCTATGGTGTTTTCTCATCCAACGGAGGTATGTGAACAACGTCTTTGTATTTGTAAAGCTGGCATTACATGAAATGAGCAATACAATGTATTTCTGCACCATATATTTGGTAAGAATGGTTTTACATGAGAGAGTTATAAGATATGTTATAAGAAGAGAAGATATGTGTAGCCTATACTAAGCAGCTGCTAGTCAAACCAATGTGAAACTATGTGTACTACTCATAAGGGTGCAGTCAATGATACTACTACTACTACTAGCCTAATAATAATAATAATAGTAATAGACAGTGTGGATTCATGTTCGTGTAGCTCTACTTAGTGTTGACTTTGTAATGACAAGCAATATTTTTTTAGGAAAGCGTACAGGAACCATACCAGCCAACAGAACATGAGTCAGATGAAGAGCATACAACAGAGTGCCTTGGTGCATACATCGGACTAAAAGATGTTTAAATCTCTGTGTAAACAATGAGTGACGTACACGCGCAAGAGATAATTTCCGGCGCTTTCCGGCGCTTGCGCAGATCGAAGCGCCCGCGCCCTCTGACCTTTTCCGTCGCTTTCCGGCGCTTGCGCAGACCGAAGCACCCGCGTCCTCTGATCATTTGGGTGTGTGTGTTTACAAGAGGACAAAAACTATATAAATACTGTTCGTTTTCTCACACAAACCGCTCGTTTCGTGTCTTAAGCCATCAATGTGTACTTACGATGGGGAATTGTTTAATTTGGACGATAGGGAATTGTTTAATTTGGACTTTGTGCATGCTGTTTTGAGACAGTGACCATAGACCTGCATTATATGACTGACAGACAAGAACGGTTTGACCTAAAAATATCAAAATTGAAACTACTCCGGAAAAAAAGACACCTACATCTTGGATGCCTTTGAGGTCAGCTAAAACATACCAAAAATTAATTTCACAGTGAACTATCCCTTTAAATCAGGAAGGAATAACGCCAGTGCTCAATGAACTGTTCATGATAGTCAAAACAGATGTGCCAATCACACCTAACACCTCTACATTGTATACAGTTGAGGGAATTATCACACAAGAATAATGTACATCCTTCTGATCGTTAGGAGGTAGATATGGAACTGTTATATTAAACATGACAGACATGATCCGATAGGCAGATTTCCTTAATATCAGTGTTACATACTGAAAGGCCGTAAGTTACAACAAGATCAATGGTATGTCCGTGTTCGAGTGTAGGGGCGTTGATGTTGAAGGAGGTCAAACGAGTCAATAGCTTCCAGGCCAGGCGTGGATAAACCGCGGCGATCAAGCCCCGCATCTCTTTAGCCTAAAAAGAAGTCCCCTGCGCTTTCCTCGTTTTCTGACGCGCTTTTTACGATGAAGACAGCAGCCCCGTCGGGTAACAGCTGATAACAGGAAAGATAGAGGAAGCCCGCGAGTTGAAGAAGTGATCCTCAATAGGGATGCGTCTGCAGCAGTCCGCCGAAGAGAGACGTACATCGCCCATACCAATACATATAGAACAAATGACATGGATGAAATCCGCGGCCAGCCAGCAAACAGCCCGGCGCCATCTTTTCTGATAGCACGATAAAAAGATAGCACATTTTCACTTAAAAAATAATAATTGGTAAGGGCTTTTTGGCAAGTTTTCTAATTTTTTTTACGACTGCTTCCAAAGATTTTACTGAAGTTTCAAAAAGCATAGCTTTAGCTTTCAGTCTCATGTCAGGTTTTTGTTAGTGGCTTATTAATCTAAACTTGTCTTTGAAATGTCAATAACCTCTTTGTTACAATTAATAGCCTGTAATGTGTAATGTTCATAGGCTAAATAATGGCATACATTTCATTGAAGGCTCAGTCTTAAAATGCACGGGCCGACACTGCTTTAAAGCATGCATATTTGTGCCTGGTGCTATACAATTTAAAGGGTTAGTTCACCCAAAAATTAAAATTCTGTCAGTAATTACTCACCCTCATGTTGTTCCAACCGCGTAAGACCTTCGTTCATCTTCGGAACACAAATTAAGCTATTTTTGATGAAATCTGAGCCATGTTTCACTCCTCCATAGGCTTCTATGTGACCGAAACTTGCTGGCCCAGAAAAGTTATTAAAGAGATCGTTAATATAGTCCAAGTGACTCCAGTGGCTCAATCTTAAGTATATCAAGCGACGAGAATACTTTTTGTGCGCAAAAACAAACAAAAATAACGACTTTATTCCACTATTCATTTCCTTCTCTCTGGACCTCTAGTTGGTTCGCGTAGTGTTTTTGCGCAGCGCGTCTGTGTTACACGTCACCACGTAGGCTCACTATTGGCCGACGCCGGTCATGTGTGTGTTGCGTGATGACGTGCAACACAGACGCGCAGCGCAAAAACACTACGAGGCCCAGAGAGAAGGAAATGAAAAGTGGAATAAAGTCGTTATTTTTGTTTGTTTTTGCGCACAAAAAGTATTCTCGTCGCATGATAAACTTAATGTAGTGCCACTGTAGTTACTTGGACTATTTTAACGATGTTTTAATAACTATTCTGGGCCGGTGAGTTTCGGTCACACTGGAAGCCTATGGAGGAGTCAAAATTCTGTCAGATTTCATCAAAAATATCTTAATTTGTGTTCCGAAGATGAACGAAAGACTTACATGGTTGGAACAACATGAGGGTGAGTAATTACTGACAGAATTTTCATTTTTGGGTGAACTAACCCTTTAAATAAACATGTATGCTAAAATCACAAAAACAGAGTGTTGAGTGAGATTTGACAGTATTATTGTAAATATACCAAGAAATAATCAATGAATGTAATGTTAAACAACATATTTCCCCCTATAATTTGCAGTAAATGTAGACACATTTCATTAATTTGACAAATTCCATTAATTATTGGGCTAAATGAGGACCTGAAGATCTAAAGTTCAGCATAAATCACTTTAAAATTTGGTTATACTGAGGTTGTAAAAATACTATATGGGACACGAGCCATGGATAGACACTTACACATGTATTAACATGCTCAGACGTGCACAACTATTTCAGTCTTTAATGACATTTTCTGGTCAGACAGAATAGAAAGGGTCATCTCTAAAACAATTCCCCCCTGACCTGTTGAGTTTACTTAACCAGGGACAGACAGTTTATCGCTGAACAGTTCTCCCCACTTCACTGAGCACAATTACAAACTACCGTCATTAGAGCCTCTCACAGGATACAGCTAGAAGTCCAACTGATTCATGTGAGGAATGTGGAACACACACACATACACACAGTGCATTCAGCATTCACAAACACACACATTGCAGGGTGCAGTCATTTGTGTTCATATCAAACATATTGTCAACAGGCACACTGCAAAAAAAAATAGAAAAAAAAATAAATATTTCCGTGGTATTTTTGTCTTGGTTTCCAGTAAAACAATTATAAATCAAGATAATTTATTTGAGAAGCAAAATGACATAAATTTTTTTTTTGTTTTCTGAAAGATTTAGCAAGTGAGTTAATACTGAAAACAAGAAAATTATCTGCCAATGGGGTAATACAAATAAACTTTTCCGCCCTTGGAATTAATATTATTTTTTCTGACCCCACTGGCAGATATTTTTTCTTGGTTTAAGCATGAACTCAATTTATTTTTAGACTTTTTTCAGAAAACAAGACTTAATGTGCATCTCCAGTATATGTATCTTGATTTAAGAATGTTTTGATATTTTTACTGAAAAGCAGTGATAGGAAAATGGTTCTGCTCACAAATTTGTTACTTAGAAATCTCAAAGGTGTACCCATACTGTTCTGGCTTTAAACATAAATAAACGCCTGAGATTTACCTATGGGATTAATGACATTTTGATATTATTTTAGGAAAGAAAACAAACCGATTGGGGTTATCACACTCAATTTACAGATCTGGTTACATGTCTGATAGGTGCTCGAATGTATTTTACTGGCAGGCAGCAGTATGGACGGCCTGTGGGGTCCTGTGCAGTTTTCCTCTAGAGTACAGATGGCCGATAAGGGGAGAGAAGCATACAGCAGTTAGACCAGGACCACAGGCAGTGAATATACTATGCTTCATTCTCTCTCTCTTTCTCATTGATGCCAATCTCTGTGGATGGAAGAATACTGTAATAAAAACACATATTCCAGAAAAAGGAGAGAGATTGGTTGGGAGGCTGGGTCGAAATCTTCTTATCTTGCTGAGTTATTAGCAGAGTTGACTCTGTAATGAAGTCTCAATGCTAAGATCACTCCACAGCAATATACTGGCCAATGACAGCTTGCCTTAGGCAAAAACTGTGTTTGCAATGAAAAATTAATAATGTGTGTTCCAAATCCTTGCCAATATAGATCACTTGGGCCTTGAAAAGATTTGTAGTCTTTAAATATGGGGTGTAACTCTAGTCCTACAGATCATGGAGGATTATTAGGAGGCAGAAGAACATAACAGCATTATATTGTTAATTGGAAGAATATTGTTTTCAGAGTGTTCAGAAATGAGACAACCGCATTGGAAGTATTGAAGGATTTACAAAGCAGGTATTGTGTCCATATCAGTATCTGCCAGGATTCACACTCATTTTGTCAGATGGACATGGAGGAAGAACCGCTGCCTGATTACCTAAACCAGCCGAACAACAAAGCTATGACATCAAACCACCTTAGACTGGTTTAGAATCCACATGAAACAGAAGTTACGATAGTCTTTTCTTCCTTATTGTGACGTATATCCCAGTGAAACAGCTTCTCAAACAAGCAAAAATGGAGGACGGTTTTGAACTGGTTGAACTGTTGGGTGGTTGTGGTTTGCTATTGCTGTGTGACAGGTTGTTCCGCCCTCGCGCCAGTAAACACGTCATCAGAGAAGAGAAGATATGTCATTTCAAGATGGAGGGTAAGTTATGATTTAAGATTATAATGATGTGCACAGATAAATCATTTATAATAAACATGGCAATATTCCATAAAAAATAAGAAGTGTCAATTTTGATTTCCTAGTGACTTTAAGGTGTTTTTTTCTTCTTCAGGTTTTTGACTTGGATTTGTCATCTTTGCTTTAGCTTCCCCTCCTCCCTCAGTTTAAATGGCTATCTGTCCATCATAGCAACGCCCAGGCCATAGAAGGGCCAGCAGACATAAGTGCCAGTGGGAGGAGGACAAAGCCCAGTGCTGTCTGTCAGTCACTGAGCAGGAAGTGCCGATCCCATGTTTCTCACCCTCGTTTCCTCTCTGTCACAAGCTGTGGGACTTTGACCTAATGCCACTCCAGCCACACTGCCTCTGCACAGCTGCCAGTGTGACAGGAGAAAAGACTGGAGGAGAGAGTAGGAGAACAGAAGAAAGGAGGACTATTCTACTGTGCAGCATACATTTTCATGATCCATCTGTCTGTCTTAATATTCTGGATAAAACATCAACAAATGAAAACTTTTTTTTTTTAATCACAATATCACAAATTACAGGTTAAAATTGTTTTAAAAAAAGTTTAATATTTTGTAAATAATTTCAGTTCATCCATCCATCCGTCCAATCTTTCTCTAATCCAAATATTTCAAACACATTTTTTTGTTAATTGCTAATCAATTTATACGTTTTACCTGTGTCCTCAATATAAGTTTTCATCCTTTTTTATATTCCTTAATTATTTCTTTAAATTGCAAATGTTATTCCTCAAATTCCAGTTCCTTTGTGACACCATCCTCCAGGAATCGACTTCATTTTAGAAGGAAAACAACATCACAAACATAAGTAGGTATTAGCAATTAATTCATTCTGATCCTTCTATTTTCTTTCATGCCAAATAATTAAATTATAATTAACAAATAAAGTGTCTGCTCTTTTGTCTCATTATTCTGATTTGAAGAAGCTGGGAAAATTCTAACTAATTAAATGGAGGTGAAGACTGAAAATGATTGACATTACGAGATGTCACACACACTAAACCGGGAGGTTTATTTCAGTGGAATACCATTGCTAGCAGATCATCTCAGGTTTTGTGCAAACGAAAATGAATACCCTCAGCTGACTGGGTAATTGAATCAGCTAGCATGGCTTTTTATTTGATAAACAAGGAAAATTGTCCATTGGGTCTCATGCCAAAGTGGAAAAGCCCAAGGCATGGGTGGAATCAGAGCACAAGAGAGAGGAAAGGATGGGAAGGAAAGGTGAAGACCCTGGCTGACGTGTGTGGATTGTTGGAAAATTTTGGCAAGAAATGTCCATCTTTGTCTTTTATTCAAAAGGCTGGAGGGTTAAGTTTAATGTGAGGACATTTTAGTTTGAAATGTGTGATTTTTAAAGGTTAATTGTGAAATTTGTTTAATGATACAATACGCCTGTCCCAACTTGACAACTTGACCGACAACAAGACGCAAAGTACTGTAAGTTGATTCCCAATTTAAACAAAGCATCCCAGCCTGTCCAACACTGGCTCAACCAATAGAATGAGTTGGAGGCGGGGTTTCATTTTTGTCCAGGCCAATGACGGTCTCAAGGGTTGTGTTTGGGAAACCTGTTTCAAAACAGTCAGAATTTTTTGCTCAATTATTCAATTTTAATCATTGCAATGGAGTCATATTTATAAGAGATAGTTAATTTTTTTATGCAACAGCATGTGCATGTGATTATATGTGTGCTCCTGCAATTTTTATATATATTTTTTTTATCAGCCTGACAGCTTTCTTTAACACCCAGTGCCTCGGTGCAGACATTCATTAGGGGTGTTTATCTGGGCGAGATCGGACACAGTGGTTGCAGTTTTGAACATAACCCTAAAGCAGAATTTAATACAAATGAATTATTTTAGGACATATTGAACATGTCTGAACCGGTGGGCAATTCCTGTCAGTTCTTATGATCTTTCTAAACACCCCAAGCGTATATTTAAAGTATGAAAGCCAACGTTTTACTTACAGTGTGTGCTTAATCCTTTCCATGTGCACCATGGAATAGTTTGCCCATATATGATAAATTGCATGCAGCTCATCTCTCTTCTAGTTAACTTACTGTTATTAATGTGAAGGCATTCATTTTGAGCTTTTATGGTTTGATTTTTATTGGTCACTCACAGTGATGTTAAGCTAAACAAGTTTTTAACACCTGTGCCATTACTCAGAAAAACCTTACAGCTTTCTCTGACATCTTTTAGTGGCTTAAACATAGTGGCACACACACACGCACGCATGCACTCACACACACACACACACACACACACACACACACACACACACACACACACACACACACACACACACACACACACACACACACACACACACACACACACACACACACACACACACACACACACACACACACAAACAAAGTTTCCCCATATTATCGAGGCACAAGCAAGCGTGTGTCCACCAGCTGGCTAATATTACACTTTTAACTTAACATTTTCTCTACAACTATTTTCCAAACATCTCCTGCAGGTCAGAAGCAATCTCATGTCTGTTGTCTCCTTTCTCCAGTTCTCCTTCTCTCTTTTTCCCAAAAATTCATATATAACATATAATATCGTATTTTGTTCCACATGCACCCAGACATCTCGCTCTGGGATCTATATAGAAAATCTCTCAGTCACTGAAGGATTTGATTTATTCAGCTCAAGTTACATTTGATTTTTTTCAAAGCTGCAAATGGACAGAATGGAAAATTGTATTGCGCAGGTTGTTCTTTCATAGCTCAGTAGACTCTGGTTCTCAGTTATGTTTAATCAACTTTGTCTTATATTTAATATTCCTTAGGAGAAACAAAGATACAGTAGGAACAAATGAGACAATTGTTGGCTTTACAGTAAGAATATGTAAAAAGTGAACAGTTGGATCAACTTAAAAAAATTACTTCAATTGGTAACACCTAAAGAAATGAAGTTTTCTCAACTTAAATGATCACGTTTTATCGTGAAAAACGTGATAATTTAAGTTGAGAAAACTTAATTTCTTTAGGTGTTACCAATTGAAGTAATTTTTTTTAAGTTGATCCAACTGTTCACTTTTTACAGTGTATAGAGCCATACTGTAAAATCCATGATAGCACAGCTCAGATCACGTCAAGACATTAATAGAATTCCTCTTGAAATTTTTTATTGGAGGGGTTTTGGGTACTTCTTTGACATTTTGAGGGGCTTATAGTGTTTTTTCTTTGCTCTCCATTTTATCTAATCGCTATCTAGGAGAAATACTTGAGCTATTATAATACGTTTTTTTGTTATTTTTTAAGGAAGCAGACGAATAAATCCAGCTTATAATCTCCCAAGAACAAACAAACACTGGCAAATGCACAGTGTTTACACTTGGATTTTGCAAGATGATTAATGGGAACTCAGAGGAAACTGGTTTCCTGACATATATCGACATGTCATTGCTGTGGAATGTGGATGATACAGTATGACACATTGTAAACAAATAAACACACTGTAGTTGGTATGTTGACTTCAGGCTATATATTTTAGCCAAACCTCATTTTAAGATGCTGTCAAAACACATATGAATTACATTACTTTTGTGCGTCGTTGTACATTCAAATATAAACACACCCGTATAGATGTATTTCAGTTGTTTATCTGTTCTGACGTGATGTCAACCAGAGCAGACATACTTCTGAATGTCACTACTATAAACGTATATGGGTGTATGTGTGTTTAACTTCCTTGCATGTTTCAGATCTCTGCCGCTCGGGACAACAAAACACCTCGGCCACACCAAAGAATCCAGCTGTCTGGTCTGGAAAAATAATAAATAATTCTATGCACAGACGCTTGCCAATTGTGAAAAAGCGGCGGGGTAAATAAACACAGTACAGAATGAGAGAAAACTTTGCTCGGCTGATTACATGTTTTTAGTGCAATTGTGGCTAAATGGATTTTTCCCGTTAAGTGTTTACCTATGGAAGAGTGAGACTATGTAGACTGCCACACTGTTTATTTACAGGGAATTCACTCAAGGCTGGTTGGAAAACGACCTGTGTTCGGTTGCAAATGTCTGAAAAATACAAACAGCAGATATCAGGGCATCTTTCTGCCTGCTTTGTCAAAACAGTGATTGTTTTTAGTGCAATGCCACAGAGGAGGGGGCAACTGGTTGGGTTTCTGAACCGGCAAAATTAAACAAAGAAACATTAATGTTCTGTTCAAGATGTGGAATTGTCTGATGGTTGTCGGTGAGAATTAGTGCAGGGCGTGAATTTTACTTCTGATTGGATGGAGTGCTTTTAACGGTCCGGTCGTGAAGAATGCCGGAATTTCTTTTCATTCTCATGGGGAGTATAAGGAGGAATGTGTACTATTGTGTGTCCATACATTTCTAAATGACTCATACTGTACAGCAGGGCTTGACACTTACTTTTTTTGCTCACCAGCCACTATGGCTAGTGGTTTTCCAAAGTTACTAGCCACTCAGCATTTTCTCTGGCCACAATTTTGACATCGATACCATGGGGAAAACTGCCATATAGATATTTTTAATATTATCTCATAATTTGACATGGCCAGGTATATCAGGCTGATGTCACTTTAAGACCCATTATACTGTTACACATGCTTTTTCTATCTCAACTGTTTATGTTCACTTAAAGGCACAATATGTAACTTTTTTTATAATCACTATATGTTATATATTTTTTTTGTTGTGTACTTACATTATCCCAACTGTTTCCAACAACTTTCAAACCAGGAGAAATTTGTAATTTAATTCGAAGACACGTCCCGTTTCTTTATTTCCGTTTTGTCGCCGTCATATCCGCGTTGTCCCTGGTTTCCGCTCGTACTGCCATAGCAACCAGAGCCCTCTGATAGTAACCAAGGTGACTGACGTGGACAACTGTGTAGTTCGCAATGTCTATTTGCACGCTGTTGTTGTTTCGTTCAAACATTATGGACCATGGCAAGCAGACTTTGGATAAAAAAGGAGAACTAAAACGAGAATCAATATCAGCGCGGTGTTTTCGAGATGCCTAGAGCTCCCATAGACAGTACTGTATATAAACGAGAGCTCCACGTCCGAGACTTCGACCGCTCCTACATGTACTTTATTAAACAGGTGAGCACATTTACATAAAACTAATCAATGTTATATAGTTCAACAATGATAAAATGTTAGAATATGATCTGTATGTTATTCTAATGTTGATCTAGCTTACTGCTAGTCTCATACAGACAAACTAACACATACATTTCAACACATTCAAATGCAGTTTAGTGTGCTAGTGTAATGTTAGACCAAGTGAAACAGCGCTGCGTTACCTCACAAGTTTAATTTGTCTAATAAACTGACCTGTGAGTTGTAATTCTGCACTTGCGTGTAGTTCGGTAGAATTAAATGTCCATATTCCTTTTATATCCGCGGGACTCGCGTCGCGTGTGGAGCTGATAGCTGTCTCTTAGCAATCCCGAACTGCTTCATATTACAGTCATGATAAAAACATCGATGTATTTACTCATCCATAAACATTATTAGATCGGTCGGCTTGACGTTGACGACAAGATCCATAATTCTTAGCAAATGTTGCGTCATCAAACTACGCCTTTGTTATTGTAAGAGGTTAGCGACCCCTAGCGGCGAAAAATTCCATACTGTACGTTTAAAACATGTTTTTATGTGACTGTGTTTACATGAATGCATACATAAATGCACACAATAGCCAGCAAAAAAGAAATTAATTTCATAGAGGTGGCTTTATCTGTCAAGCCCTACTGTACAGAGTGTTTGATGTGAAATGAGAGGAAGTTCAACTAATGCTAAAATTAATTTGACATCAAATGTCTTTGTTTACATTGTAAAATGATCCTGTCCTATATATGCTCAAGCACATAAACACTGTTCACATATGTCAAGGGGGAAAAATTACTTTAAATTGTCCAAAAGATGGGCAGTTTATTAAGAGATTATTAAAAAGAGAAAAAACTGTGATAAATTCATTCACATTTTCAACTAAAAGACAGACGGGGGGAAAAGACTTATATGAGCATCATCCCTATGTGCATACATATTATGCAAACAATGTGGTATTGTGTGATGTGCAGAAATATATTCATAGTCCTTGTAATGCAACAATACAAAACACCAGGCAATGCTCAACACACATAAGAATAGAGTAGAACATGTTCAATAACTGAAATCACTACATACATTTTTGCATTATTTATTTATTAAATCTAGCATTATTAATTTTGTATCACACCATTGTCTTTGATTTACTGTACAGAAAACATTTTCACTCTCTTTTAATGAATTGCCTACATGTTATAGATGGAATATCTGTGTGTGGCATGTTTCGTCACCCATTCCAAAACCCCCAGTGGACCTTCATGGTTGATAAAACCCCCACAATTCCTGAAGTAGTTACTCGGCGTGATTTCATTATTGATCCTTATCCTAATAATTGATAAGGCTGGATAACATGGCCTGTTGCATTGTGGGAGTGCTCAGCCAGAGGCCTGGCTCATAGACTCCACTAATGGCATGATTGGCTAATCGCTCTTTCTCTCTCTTAGCTCTAATAAGTTGTTCTGTGTGGGGAATGGGAACTAAAAGGTCCCTTGGTGTAGAGTGTTGGCTCTGGGCCCTCAGCGCAGTAGATCTCCACTACAGATTACTGCAGAAATTACTCTCAGATTTCTCTCATCATTCTGGCTTTCAGCTACAACAGGGATAGATGTAAGCTGAATTGGCTTGCTGTTAATAAATGAAGACTGTTTTATATCAGGATTTGAAAAAAGTTACTGCACTTCCTAGATGACACATTCAAACACTAATGTCCAAATCATATTCTATGCAAATATGTGAATGTGAACATTTCAAACTACAGTACGCAAGCTCAAATTGTTGCCTTATGAAATGCATTCTCATCACTGCATTGCTACACATAGAAAATAACAATCATAATGAGAGCTCTGGAAAGTCTCTATTCTCTTAGACATCAATTAGATTAAATGAAGTTCAAATTGAGACTCTCGTCAGAAAAAAAGGTTATATCTCAACGTCTCAAACTGATTTGCCAGGATTTGACAGTCTGCAGACTGTCCACATTAATGTTATAGCGCTATACTCTTACTGTATGTCACCAATTGTCTCATTTGTATCTATTTTTATTTCTCTTATGAAGAAACATCGGAGACAAGGTTGAAAATTCTAAGTAATTCAACTGAGAACTCCACTAAGACTCATGAGATATAAACATTTTCAAATATATTTCCTCTGGATGCAAGATACTATATCTGGTTTAATGGCACGGACATTTGAAGGTTACTATTGTCCCCTTTAACTAAAACTAAAACCATAAAAGACATATTCATTACTTGAAATAAAATAAAATAAAAGGTTTTTTTTTTTTTGTCAGCTAGTTGAAAGGCAACATTTCTGGAAGCTTGTTTCCACCACAGAATAAAACATTTTAAGAGATAATTTCGACTTTTTATCTCACAATTGCGAGTTTACATCTCGCAATTCTGACTTTATTTCTCAGAATTTTGAGATATAAAGTCAGAATTGCGTGAAATAAAGTCGCAATTGCATCTTATAAAGTCAGAATTGCGAGATATAAAGTCAGAATTGCGTGAAATAAAGTCGCAATTGCGTCTTATAAAGTCAGAATTGCGAGATATAAAGTCAGAATTGCGTGAAATAAAGTCGCAATTGCGTCTTATAAAGTCAGAATTCTGACTTTTTTTCTCGCAATTGCGACTTTACATCACGCAATTCTGACTTTATAATACGCAATTGGGAGATATAAAGTCAGAATTGCATTATATAAAGCGTGTTATATAAATTGCATAATATAAATTGCGTGTTATAAAGTCAGAATTGTGAGATAAACTATTCTGAGGTAAAAAAACAAAACAAAAGTCCGTCTTTTTTTTCCCCCTTAGAATTGGACTTTATATCTCACAATTGTGAGTTTATATCTCACAATTCTGAGAAAATATGTCAGAATTGCGAGATATAAACTCGCAATTGCGTGTTATAAAGTCCGAATTGCGTGATATAAAGTCGCAATTGCGAGAAAAAAAGTCCGAATTCTGACTTTATAACACGCAATTGCGACTTTATATCTCGCAATTCTGACTTTATAACACGCAATTGTGACTTTATTTCACGTAATTCTGACTTTATATCTCGCAATTCTGACTTTATAACACGCAATTGCGACTTTATTTCACGCAATTCTGACTTTGTAAACTCGCAATTGTGAGATAAAAAGTTGCAATTATCATTTACATTTTTTTCTTTTGTGGCGGAAACAAGCTTCCATACAACATTTCTCTCTCTCTCTCTCTTACAGTAACTTGACTAAAGCTAAAACTGAAATACATTTTTAAAACCTTAAACGAATACAAAAAACGAATAAAAATGACAAATTACAACAAAATTGCCCAAACTAACTGAAATTAAAATGAAAAATATAAAAATAAAAAACATTCACAATATTAATGAAACCTAAAATGACACTGTCCCTTTGAGTTCTAAGGTTTGTTACCGTAGCACTTGCAATGCACTGGCCAATCATTCACATCTTGGTTTGTTCACAAGTCTTGGAGTATGTTTCTGGCCTAACTCACACACAGAGATGTATGCTTATAGACAATACACAAAAAGGTTCTTTCCCGGGGAATATTCCACTTATTACGTCTTTGGCAGCATTTTGGGACAGCAAGCCACTTTTCTCAACAACACCCAGTTGTTTTTACACAGACTGTCCTGCATTTTATCCAAAGCACATCCCAAAAAGGTCAGTGAGCATTCAGCGTAGCCTTCAGTTTTTAGGAGTTTCTGCACCAGATTAATCACAATATTTCAGTTGCTTACAGTATATTTTGCCAAATAATACAACTGCATGTTATAATCCCCATCAAATGGGCTTTATGTTTTGATTAATATACCCAGCAGGGCAGCTGGGTAAATATCACTTTCTGAAGTTCTTTGAGTGGAGTATGTCATGATGAATTCATGGGAAGGGGAAAAGTATAGCAGAGCTCAGTTTCAACCACATGTATGTAATGCTTCTCCAAATGTGGAAGTGAAAAATCACATTAATTTGAGGGGTGTCATTGCTCATTGCTCTCTCTCTCTCCCACTCCGGCAGTCCTGCTGGCCAAAGGCTCATACAATGACTGAATTGTGCCTCGCGTTCTGTACAGTAACAGGCTTCTGAATTTATTGTATGTGTCAGCCTTCATAAAGAACTGTGTAAGTCACAGCACAAATGAATGACATTAGCTATCGTTAATGACGTATGCAGCCAGAGAGAAATGACTCATATTGAGACCTCGAGCAAGCCTTAATTTTACAGCGCAGTATAGTGACCTTTTTTCCCCCGGCAAGCATTGGAACCAGAATTATTCCCCATTAAATATAAATTATAAAGAGTTATAAAAGGTAAAACATGGTATGAAGAGCGGTGAATTTTTAACTGTATGCTGAGTGCCTCTAAAATGAGACAGGCCAACCCGATCTCACGGCAATTCGTACGTATTTTACGAGGTGGCTAATTCGTACGCTTTTTGCTAAATCGTACATATTTTACGAGTTGCCCAATTTGTATGAATTCGTACGGATGACCTACCCCTGACCCCACCCCTAAACCTACCCATCACTGGGGATTAGACAAATCTTACGAATTCGTACGAATTGGTCGTGAGATAGCGTTGGACAGGCAGTGTTTTGGAATGAATCTCTTCAAGTCGCATCAAGTTAGCCTACTTTCCAAAAGTGCTTTAGTGTATTTTGATCGATACCGTAGACATCAGTGCTTATAGCCAAGCTATAAACTTCCATCAGGACAGCCGTAGTCCTTTGTAAAAGAAAAAATAAACACTCAAAATAGTCAATCTTGGGTCCCGAGAACCAAAGCAGTGATGTGTAATTTTTTTTGACCACTATTTACCAAAAAAAGTACATATTTCTCTAAAGTGGATATTAATATAAAAAGGTATACATGTATGGCTCATAGAAGGTCTTGGGACTGAGAAAACATACTGGGGGTGCAGAGTTTATCTCTTTTTTTTATATTTTGCTCAAAGTAATAAACTAGGCTACTAAAAACAAACAACGTACATAATCTAATAATCTAAACTCTCCTCATGAGCACAAAACAAAGTTAACTAGTCATTTGAAAGCTTTTTGTCTTCCCTTGCCATCTCTAAATAATTTTCCAAATTATAACATTGTTTATTATGAAATGCTCTTAATATGCTTATTAATAATGCTAAATGTATGGAAAAGTTCTAAATGGCACCACACGTTAACTTGTCACAAACCTGGTTTAGTTAAACGGTTAAAAGTAATTTGTATGACATATAAATAATTGTATTTACTGCATTCTCGTTTTCTGCAGCGTTTTAGCAAAAGTATCAATTTTGCTGCTCACTGTGTTTTTGCTACTGTTATTAAAATAACCACATCATCTGCAGCTCTCAGTGTGGCGCTTTACGTCTTTAGCGAGAGAGAAGCAAAGGGCTTGAATGAAGCGTGTTAATTGTCTCTAGATAAAAATATTAAAGG
The DNA here is from genome assembly GCF_951802725.1 of Rutilus rutilus. Classification (NCBI taxonomy): domain Eukaryota; kingdom Metazoa; phylum Chordata; class Actinopteri; order Cypriniformes; family Leuciscidae; genus Rutilus; species Rutilus rutilus. Next base: position 33,194,456 of record NC_140213.1, read on the forward strand.
ATATAGCGCCGAAAGATCATTACTGTAAACGACTCTGAACTCTTGAGGCATGTACCGCTCATTTGGTTTGACGCACCGCTCACTTTAATCTGTAGAAGCGGTAAAATGGAACAATTATGTACCACTAGTCTGCCATTCGAATATCGCTGCCCTATAGCTTAAATACTTATATTATAAATTAAGTATTCTATAATAAATGTAAGTAGCCTATTATAAGTAAAACATAATTAATTATAATAAATAGTATAGTAAATAAAAATTTAGATAAAAATAATTTGAAAATGCAAATTGGTGACTTTAACAAATGCATACTATCGATTAACAACCTCGGATAGTTACAGTAGGTGTAGTAGGTCCGTCTTTAATGGTTTATCAACAGCCCTTTTTTTCCACCTCATGGACATCACATGATTACTTTATATTCACAAAATGGCAGTAACTTATTCACAATTTATTGATTCTCCCTAATTCTTCTTTTATTATCTTTTAACTTTTACTTTCTCAAAAGTTTTGTGGAATTGTACACAGAGATTGATCATTAGTCAGGCGACTATAATTACGTGGAAAATTGAGATGCCGCAAGATGACAAACATAAGGGACCAGGTGACATAGAAGGCCCTTGAGGGCAGGGTGGAGCCACAACGATGAACAACAGAGGTGGAGCCAGGGTGCCGAGGACTGAGCCGAAAACAGAGCGACTGAGAACCAAGGTGGAGCTGGAGGGGTGGAGGGATGAAGTCCCGGAAGTCCATAGTGCAGGTAGAGTGACGATTTACCAATGTGGTGCCAGAGGGACAAGGAAGCCCACTGGAGTTGTAGGGCAAAGGGACTTGGGCTACACTTAATCCCCTCAAACTCCACCAGTATTCCCTCTGGGGTGGGCTCAGGCTGGTCTGTCCCTGGGCTGGTGGTGAAAGGTGCGCTGTTTTCCTCCTCAATCACGCAGATGGTAAAGTGGGAACTGTTGAGGAGGAGTACCCAGTCCACGTACTCCTTAAACTTCCCTCAAGGTCCGTCTTGTGGAAAAACACATGCAGGCAGTCGTCATCATAATGCCCTAGATGGTATATTCCAAGAAAGCCTTCATGTTTCTCTCGAGGGACTGGTTCCAATGTGAGAGGAGGATAATTTTAACTGCCGCTAGATCCATCTTTTGGTCACTTCTTCTGTCACAGCTGGGTAGCAAATAAAGATAAATACAGGATCTAAATGTAAGCAGTATTGCGTTTTATTTATACAGATTAACAGTGAACAGGAACAGAACAACCGGCTTAAACGTGACGAGAACTGACAATGAACTGAATGAACTTAAATTAACAATAGCTGTAACCTGTAACACATAACCAAATCCTTGAAAAACCATTGCAACTAAAAGGCCAAAAAAAAAAAAAAAAACATAGCAAACCCAGACAATCCGTTACATTTAACAAAATGTCTTCACTGTCACTTTTTTAAAAATCATTTTAATGCATCCTTGATTAGAAGTATTAATTTTTCTCTATTAATTTTACCAAATGTTTGAATGGTATCATTGTTTCCACAAAAATATTAAAGGGGTGGTATAATGCCCTTTTCAAAAGATGTAAAATAAGTCTCTGATATCCCCAGAGTGTGTATGTGAAGTTTTAGCTCATGCTTAAACTACCCCACGTATTTCAAAATACCCCACATATATTTTGATATAGCATGTTAAAATGGTCACTTATTGAGGGTGAGCAAAAACGCACCGTAAATTCAAATAATCTGATGCTGCTCCCGGCACAGGGGGAAGAGCTTCAACAGCTTGTGTCCTTTTACCCAAGGGGGTAATCTTTCAGCCGGAAACTGAAGCTTCCCCGGGGGCCGCCATTGATTAGCAGACCATCACCTGCTGTTAGCATTCCATTGACTCCCATTCATTTTGGCGTCACTTTGACAGCGAATAACTTTACATCTGAGGTGTTTAAAGACTCCATTTGTCCATTTATTTCTAAAGAAACACGAAAATGTATAAAAGGCTCCATTAACTTGTATCTTACGTTATGGCCCCATAGAAGCAGTTTAAAAAAAAATAGGCTAACGATTGCGTCATATTTTACGCGACTCTCTGTCGCACAGTAGAGACATTACCGTATGGACAGGAGGAGAAGCTCGCGGGCAATCGGGGGGACGTGGAGGAAAAATGCCAAAATAATTCATCAGAATACTTAGCAAAAGTTGCTCCTGCTCCTAGCTCATGGACAGCTACTCACGCTCTCCGTCTCTGCAAGTTTCGGAAGGGAATGATTCAGATTTCTCTTGGCACAGCTACTAGAAGACAGACGGGTTGCTCACGTCACATCTACGTCGTCAAGCTCAGTTTGAGTCTGCGCAGTACGCTCGGCCATCAGGAAGTGAGAGCTTCTAATTGACTTCACTTTTCTCCGTTGAATCCAATGAGGTCGCTGTGTCCATTTCTTTTACTGTTTATGCTTTTACCTCACACAGACATGCACTGAAAATTTGAAAAACTTTTAGCCTTTTATTTTCAAACCGGAATTTTTGCAAAATCGTACATATTTTACGAATTGCCCAATTCGTATGAATTCATACGAATGACCTACCCCTGACCCCGCCCCTAAACCTACCCATCATGTGGGTTTAGACAAATCGTACAAATTCAAAAGAAAAAAATTTAAATGATAATTGCGACTTTTTATCTCACAATTGCGAGTGTCGCAATTCTGACTTTATTTCTCAGAATTGCGAGATAAAAAGTCAGAATTGCGTGAAATAAAGTCACAATTGCGTGTTATAAAGTCAGAATTGCGAGATATAAAGTCAGAATTACGTGAAATAAAGTCACAATTGCGTGTTATAAAGTCAGAATTGCGAGATATAAAGTCGCAATTGCGTGTTATAAAGTCAGAATTCTGACTTTTTTTCTCGCAATTGCGAGTTTATATCTCGCAATTCTGACATATTTTCTCAGAATTGTGAGATATAAACTCACAATTGTGATATAAAGTCCAATTCTAAGAAAAAAAAAAAGACAGGTTTTTTTTTTTTACCTTAGAATAGTTTATCTCACAATTCTGACTTTATAACACGCAATTGCGACTTTATATCAGGCAATTCTGACTTTATATCTCCCAATTGCGTATTATAAAGTCAGAATTGCGTGATGTAAAGTCGCAATTGCGAGAAAAAAAGTCAGAATTCTGACTTTATAAGACGCAATTGCGACTTTATTTCACGCAATTCTGACTTTATAAGACGCAATTGCGACTTTATTTCACGCAATTCTGACTTTATATCTCGCAATTCTGACTTTATAACACGCAATTGCGACTTTATTTCACGCAATTCTGACTTTATATCTCAAAATTATGAGAAATAAAGTCAGAATTGCGAGATGTAAACTCGCAATTGTGAGATAAAAAGTCGAAATTATCTCTTAAAATGTTTTATTCTGTGGCGGAAACAAGCTTCCATACAAAACCTGCCTAGAACTTTATCTCACTAAAAAATAATTGCGCCAATGTTCATCAACCAATCAGAAGCGATCATTCAACAGCCCCTTGGTATAGGCTAAAATAAAAATGTTATAGGCTACATAACTCAGTAATGTTGCCCAATGCTGGTCAGTCTCGCACCATCTTAGTTTTGACATTAAACAGTGCTTCTTGCCTAGGTCGGGATTAGGCTAATCTGTCTAATCCAACTTTGAGCACAATTCTAGTCTTTTTTTTCATGTAGGGGGCACAATTTGAGATGGCTCGAACGCAGTATAATTCTCTTGCATTTGATTCAAACCGAATCAAATCAATTTGTCATAATATTAATATAATTGATAGCTTACACATGAGCATTATAGCTCGTGGAAAATGTGTAAATATGTTGAAGCGTGCCGCCCTCCCTTCCCTCCTGCACGCGGCGCTAATTGGTGCTCTCTGCTCGAGCCAGCAGACACGAGCCTCACAGACGCGGACACCTCAGCCAAATTCACACAGAGTCCAGTCACACTGAGAGAACAGTTCATTAGTCTTTTTATTTGTTTTCGTTTTATGTGTCTCCCCTCAATTAAGTTGAAGAGAGCTTAGTTTGGGAACAGCGGAAACGTCTTCAAAACATTTCAAGCATGACTTTGGATAATAACGGATTTTGAAGTGTCAAACTGCGCCTCAGACTAACAGAAAATAACGACAGACACCAACTCTCTCACAGGTACTCGTTATTAATAATATTTCATTATTCTGTTGCATTTCAATGATAGATACTGCCTGGGAAGAAAAACACTAAAACCTAATCAAAATTTTTGGTTTTAAGGTGCATCACTCAGAATAAGTGACAGTTTGTGTTTTATGACGGCCGATAGTCGATAGTGATCATCTTTCCTTAGTTATATTATACATATATTATGTTATTAAAGATACTGCTAGCAATTAAAACGGTGGCATGTCTGCTATGTGTGATACTGACTTTAAGGAATAAAATGAATTGCCTACTCTCGTGAGGATAAATATTTGCAGATATTCTTTGAGGTAGCCTAGTTGATCATGCATGGCTCTCCCCTTTCTCTTCCCCTTATCTTTAGGTGATAGGAAACATTTAATTTCAGAAGATTTAATTCCCATCTGCGCTTTATTAAACATTCTCTTACTGGCAAGCAACTTTGTGTAAAGCAAATATTTGACTTTAACAAGTGCATATGATAAAAAAAAGGACCCATGCTTGCTATTGTATAGATGTCCATTTAATTTTTTTATTTGCATATATTATTATACATGCATTATTTTATTTACATATTCATTTATTTTAGATTTTGATTTATTTTAGATTCAAATGTATTTTAGTTTAAAATTTAATTTATAAATAACAATATATTGGTTAATTTATTAAATAAAATGATATATATAGCCTAGTTCAGTTTGCTAAGCCTATGTGTCATTCTTTTCCAGTATACCCATTGCAGTTTTCTTCACTGTGCATGATTTGCTAGTCATGTGGTAAAGGAATGGGATTTTGTGATGGGCATTTGTAGCATTTGCGAATGATGCTGTTTTAAGTTTCAGAAAAGTGCATTCTGATACAGGCTCCATGGGGACACTACCAGAGAGTCTATGTGGCATTACGTCACTTAAGTGTGGACTTGGAGGAGGAGGAAGGTCACAAAGGCTTAGGGCAGCATTTAAGGATCATTATCATTAGAACTGACCTCATGCCAAAGTAGGTTTTTGTCTCCAATTTTCTTAAATTTATATCTGCTAACTTTTATGGATTAAAAGCCACAAAAACACCCATGGATGACTTTAAATTAAGGAAAAGATTAATAAGGTTGTGAAAGCAGATAAGGTTTGTTTTCAAACGGCCGGCCAGATTTGCTGGTGAGGAATGTTTAATGGGAGTAAAGTGTGTCTGTTGTGTCTGTCAAGGGAATGAAAGATGGGAGATTCTCAGCCTGCCTCTGGTCCTCCTCACACGTCCACGCCAACTGCTGAGCTGGGATTGGCATTAACTCTTGACTCTTGAAGGGGACTAAAGTAAGCCAGGACGTAGTACTCGAGTGGTTTAGAGGGGGCTCTTTCTCTTCCCAGCGGTATTTGCCTCGTGTTAACGGGCCGGATAATACCTCTCTATGATGCACGCAGACTTTATGGAAACTCTCACATGCTCCACCGTTTTATGGGGTGAGACCAAGAGAAAGTCTCAGTCATAAGCCACAGATGGAGTATACACACAATTTATAGACTATGTGAGTGTTCCTTATTAAGTATTGCCTTATTAATATCAATATTAGCAGTTCATTTATCTATATTGATTATATATAAAACATGAGCGTATCTGTTTTTATTTCATTTGCATGCACAAGCACACATGCCGTACAGTATAGTTGTACCTGTGTTCTCAATATAATGTTTTGCTTAAGCAAGCTGGACCTCTGACATAAATGTGGAGAGGAAAGCATGATTCAGAGGAGCTGGATTTCCTCTGTGTATGCTGAAGAATCAAAGTAGGGCAGTAAGTGGCAGTGTGATGGATTCTAGTTGCTCTGAATATGTGTGCGTCCGTGTCTAAGTGTGTTTACTGTACGTCCGTGGAGCATAGTGCCACCTGGGTGTTAAAAGGCTCTAGCACAGAAGTGCGATTTCTTTTTTTAGACTTTTTTCGTGCATTTTCTCTCCGTCTGTCTCGCCTCACTGTCTCTCCTCACTACATCAGCAGTATATGAGGCAGTAAGACAAAAACACTTTTGATTCTTTTAAATCCTCGATTTCTTGACTCATTTAGAAGGCAGAAGGCTGTGCCCTAGTGCAGGAACTTTAGTTTAAACTCTTTGATAGAAAAGAAACAGTCTATCCTTTTTCTTTTTTTCTTTTTTTTTTCTTTTTTTTTAAAGAAAAAGCGTGGCTTGCCATGCAAAAGTGCCATCATAATGCTAGGGTGTGCCGTTATGCCATGTTTTTTACAGTAATTCCCAGGGTTGCCAGATCTCTCTAGCCCAATGGCCAGTAAAAAAAAATCCCCAAAAATAGTATTGTAGTGTTGAAACTGCCAAATTGTACGTTCCCGTACAAATAAATAATTAGCAGCAAAAGCAGGGCAATTACATTCTTACATTTGGATCATGAGATAAATGGTCAGTGGCTTTATTCCATCAAATATATGCTGATTGGTCCAGTTTTGGTTTGCGATCTCTTACCCGGAATGAAACCTCCTCCTCCGCAGGTTAGTTGTGTAATTTAAGTTACCATTGGTGATGAACACCACCAAAAACCAATCAATCTTCTTAATCCTGAAAAAACTGAGTTTGCACAAATTAAACTCATACTTGGGTAGAGCCACTAAAATTTGCTTCATAAAATAAGCCATAGGGTTTTTGGAACAGATCTATTATGTTTTGGACACATATGCAACCCCTCTGGTCTTCCTAATAACCTGCGTTACCTGAGTCCGTGTTTTTTTTTCACTGAATGTTTGTATCCTAAAATTGATTGACATGTTGCGTTCAGCTTTGTCTCCTTCAAAGGGATTCTGTCAGCGCCCTTACACACCTGAACACCCTTGATAAAAACCCCAAACTATGTCAAACCCCTCGTCTCTTATCCATCCTTCACACGGCCTAAACCTTACACCATCCGCCCCCTCTTCACCTGTGTGCGGGTAACAGTACAGTTTTTAATCCGCTCACTCCAAACACAGCTAATCGACAGGAGGCATTATCCGAGCACTTTGTCTGCTCTCAATTACGGCTATGGAGGTTCCAGGATGGATTGAATTACCCATAATTCCCTAAACCTGTCACTCACAGACAGACAGACAGACCGAGTGTCAGGTATTCCGGGCACATAATGAGGTTTGGGAATGTTGGCAGGGAGGAATTTCTTCGCTCTCTTTCTGCTCTCTGTCATTAGATATGCACCTGGCTCTCCTCGAGCTAAGTGCAGGTATGAGAGCTAAAACATCCTTCTTTAAAGATGAGAAGGGGGATTAAAAACATATCATTAAACATGGACTTGGCTCAAGCAAAAAGGTCTATAGAGAGAGCTTCGCCCTTTTTAATGTTTGCAGAACACAATTGAAAGCTTTTTTTTTACTGTACACTTTCCTCTGTCTAACATTGTGGAGATACTTTATATCTTTTTGATTTGCCTTTACCATTACAGGCAGAGTGCAATGATCCATGGATGATGATGATTAACTTTATGAACGGCTGTGGATATAAAAAACTGCCTTAAGTCAAATTTACAGACTGTAGGAAACAGTTGTTGAGGATTAGAAATTAAACTTGAGATTAAATTGTTATGACATCGTCCTGCTGTGTGATTGGGCGTTTAAGTTGAGGCCAAAGGACTGTCCAAAGTGTCATGCGAATACTATTCAACGAGTTGAACTAAAGGTCTGCTTTTACTTTCAAAAAATATGCGAGCTGTCAGTCATTCAGTTATGTCCTGAGGCAATTATAATGTATTCACAACAAACAAGGGGAAATAAGATTTTACAAATGTTTCCATTATAGGTAGGCCTATTAAGTTGAGTTGTTTTCACATTCCGGGTCACAGAAGTGAGTGAGTGTAGCCTGACGTCGTCATACTCAATTCTAGTCAGAATGTGAGTCTGATACTTTTCCATAGAGATTTGATTATGGGGCGTGTCTCAACCAAACCAGGAAAAAAAAAAACTCTGCACTCAATTGGATAGACCTACAACCAATCAGAGCAACGGAGTAAATGACGCATGTTCTTCATTCATATTTTCAACCAACAAAATGTCGCGGCTCTCTGTTCCTCTTTTAAAATGAATGCGCTGTCGATATAACAGACGCGATGGCGGAATCTACACATGATGTTTCATAAACAAAGTTCGGGAGGAGCACGTACAAATAATCAATCCAATATAAACTTGTCATCAAACAATACCATGTCTAACGTTACCCTATCTATCAGCATGAGGAAGCATATTCACTCTGTAAACTTACCTAACACTCCTTGACAGTTTTTCAGCATCCCTCCACCACCCCGAATCCTCACTCTTGTCTTGTTCTCTCACAACCAGGAATACGGGGGAGTATGGCTACCGAGCCCACAGCCCTCTCCTCGGACAGCACGTCATATACGCATTTATTCTATCGACTTATTTGTGTGAAATCTTATAAACGCATTTAATCTATCTGACTTATTTGTAAATGTGAACTCGTGAAATCTCAATTCTCCAGCAGCAGTCGTCTTTGTTGTAAACTAATTCAAATCAAGCGCTCTTTGGTGACGTGGACGATTACGTTGCATTGCTCATCTGTCCATCATCGTATAAAGCCCGCCCTGACAATTTGATTGGTCCGAACAATTTTTGTTCGGGCATAATAGCTCCTCAACGGAGCGAGTCCAGACCGAACTTCCCGACCAAAAAATATTGTGGGCGGGGTTCGGGCTGGCACCCAGGCTAGAGTGAGTGAGTATGTGGCTGCATACAGTGAATATGTAATTACATTTATGTCTATGCTGAAAATAGTTAACTTAGAAAGAAGAGTAACAGCTGATCATGTGATCTCAACATGGCACACGTCCCATAAAGGGACACCCCAGAGTAAGACAGCTTGTTCTAAAAGACTGACTGGAGTCTGGAGAGTGATATCTGGATTATGTTTCTAATGTGAGCATAATTTTAATGATATTTCTTAAAAAAGTATGTTTATTTCTTCATATGTAAAACATTTCTAAGTAGAAAAACTAAAAGTACCTTTATTGTGAAAATATGCTGCATGGTCTGCACTGTAAACATGAAAATTGTTATTAGTATTTCTGAGAAAACTGATGCTTGGGAAACCACATAAACAATAAATACATTCAATATTCAATAAAATACATTCAAAAATAGTAAAACACACTTTACATTTACACCAGTATAAAGTCCAAAACCATATATTTAAAATTTTGCAAACTTGTTGACGAAGGATATTTTTACTAACTACCTTTACTGACCACAATATTGCTTATATATTAAAGCTACAATATGTAATAAACAGTTCGCAGCTAGGGGTCGCTAACCTCCTTACAATAACAACGGCATAGGTTGATGACCCAGTGATAAGCGGAATGATGGAACTTGTCGTCATGCTGATGGATCTAATAATGTTTATGGATGAGTGAAAACATTCATGTTTTTTAACATGACTGTGGTATGAAGCAGGGTGCAATTGCTTATAAGAGACAGATATCAGCGCCACATGCGAATCCCTCGGATATAAAGGAATGACATTTCATTCTACCGAACTACCCGCAAGTACTGAATTACTACTCACATTGGTCAGTTTATTTGACGAATTAAACTTGTGAGGTAACGCAGCGCTGTTTCATTTGGTCTAACGTTACACTAAACAGCATTTGAGTGTGTTGTAAGTTATAATGTTATTCTATGTGTTAGTTTGTTGGCTATATGAGACTAGCAGTAAGCTAGATCAACATTAGAATAGCATACTGATCATATTCTAACATTTCATCATGTTGAGCTATATAACATTGATTTGTTTTATGTACATTTGCTCACCTGTCCAATAAAGTACATGCAAGAGCGGCGTCCCTGTCAAGTCGTGACTCGTGAAGCTCTGTCAAGTCCAAGTTAGTCGCGGACGAGGAGCTCTCGGCATCTCGAAAACGGCACGCTGATATTGATCCTCGTTTTAGTTCTCCTTTTTTCCCAAAGTCTGCAGAAACCAGGGATAACGCGGATATTACGTCATTGACAGGCAACAAGTGAACAGGGACGGGCACTTTTAAAATTGTGAATTTCTCTGAATTGACAAATTCTTGGAAACATTTAGGATAATGGAAGTACACAATTGAAATAAATATATAACACTGCGTGAGCTTAGAATTATAAGGTTCTATCTCCGTTTAAGGTAGTTCTGAGATATTGAGCATCAAAGTTTTTACATCCCAGCTGGCAAAACTGTTATGTAGTATAATCTACTATTATAGCTCAACAAGACCATCACCCTACAGGTACTTTTGGGCGCCATCACCGGCTTCAAATGTCTAGGCTAATGTCCAGCCCTTAGCTCTGTGTCCAGGCTACAGAGCTAAGAGGTGGGTTTTGATTGGTCCGTCCGTGTTCATTCATTGGGGTACTCTTGTGTACACACACACACACACACACACACACGTAGTGTTTTAATTTTTTATGGGGACTTTCCATAGACATAATGATTTTTATACTGTACAAACTGTATATTCTATTCCCTTACACTAACCCTACCCCTAAACCTACCCATCACAGAAAACTTTCTGCAATTTCACATTTTCAAAAAAACATAACTTTTTTGATTTATAAGCCGTTTTCCTCATGGGGACCAAAAAATGTCCCCACACGAACAAGGATTTCGGATATTGCCATCCTTGTGGGGACATTTTGTCCCCATAATGTAAGGTTTACCAGGCCACACTTACACACACACACACACACACACACACACACACACACACACACACACACACCTTAATACTATGTCATTTGTTCACAATGTCCCACCACACAATAAATCATTATACCATTACGACTAGACACATTCAAAATGCAAAAAGATTTGTTTTTCCAAACTGTTTGGAGCAATTTGTTATATTTTTGTATATTTGTAATTTTTAAATATAACATTAAAGAGTATATTTGATGTGATGAATTGCTCTGTCATTTATCAGATTTACCAATTGTTATAATTTCAATTTGTGCTGGTTAATTATGAACAATGGGTAAAATTGGGGGTGGGGACGGGGCTCCATTAGGGCTCCTCCCCTAACCGCATGTGATCTCACTCCAAGCTTTTGATAAAACTTGAGAACCCTGCCTTATAATCCCAACTCGGTTTATGTTTTGTGAGATGGAACCTTTTTATTTTATTAATAACTACTAACAATTTTTTTTTTTTTTACAAAAATAACACCACACAGGCATTAATAAACACCTAATGGATCAGATTATGTCAAAAACTCCATTTCGACCAAAAGTGGAGACAGAACCTTATAATTCTAAGCTCACGAGTCTGTGCAAGTGATTTTTGGATATAGAATTCTTACATATTGTACCTTTAAGGAAAATTAGGCTACTTATGCTACTTAGGCCTACATTTTGTGTAAACAGCACCATGTGTGAAAAGTACCTTTACACTACAACATTTCTTACAGTAGTGTAACGCAATGCAGCTGCTATTTATTCTTGTGCAAACAGTATTGTACCACTTTCACTTAGTATAAATACCCTTTGCTTTATTTGAAGTAATTCAACTTCAGTCATTTATGTTTAATTATGTGGAATAATAAATGAATGCTGCCAAACTAACTTAGCTCCATTTCAGTTCAACCAAAACAATTATTTTTTACTATCTCTGGCAGCAACAAAACCATATTTCTGTTTCTCATAATAATATTTTTTTTACCTTTTGAATTTTTCCTCTTTAAGCAACAAAATAGTAGTTGTACAGGTGGCGACCATGTGAGCTGACACTCTAATGTAACTAGGCTTTGGTTATATAAAATATTGAAGCCAGAAAATACAGCCAAATATCCACAGAGCAGTATTTTAATGGTTATTCTGAGGGGGAAAATGATAGGATATTATTTATCTTCTTTAAAAACCGGTGTTGGTCTTAGAGAGCCCAACCATCACCTTGAACATGATATGAATTTCATTTGACGTAACAAAGACACATTTTCGTTGTATGTTGTGATTAGAATATTATGAAAACATAACATGGCCTTGGTGTCTGCGTGTGCTTATGTTGATATGAATATTATTTACTCAGAGCAAGGGGGTAAGCCTTGCACCCGACTATGACCACCACAGTGAAAAAATTGACCCCTGCAAAGAATAACACACATGCGTAACCGGAGCTCATAATAATGAACTTGCTCTGACCTTTTGTAAAGCTGAACGGTAAAGTAATGTAGTTGACTATGTCTGGGGTAGGTGTGAGCTGTCCAGGAGATGTTTGCGTGACACAATAGCTGTGATGTCAAATCAGAGGAAAACATAAAAAACATGGGAAAGAAGTTCTATTGTTTGATATATGAACTTCCAAGACTCTGGCATTACCCAAGAGCCCCAGTGCAGATATCGTCGTGACACTTGCTCTCTGAGATAGCTACTTAAGCCCCTTTAATCTGCCTTTACATGTCACAAATGCTTTATGATCCATCATAATCAAAGCTATCTGTTATGCCGCCTTGTTCTTTTAAATAAACAGACAAATTAGACTTATCTTTGTGTTGGAGTTAGAGATATGTAGGCCTATATCTGCTGTGTGCATTCCTTAGTGACAATGTATGTCTTTGTCAGACACATCTAATAAATAGATTAACTGTGTTTCTGTTTTGTTTAACAATGCAGTGGATGTGTTTGGGTAGCAGTTGGTCATTAAAATAAATGGACACTTTGCATGAAATTCAGTATTGGTGATTGATATTCAACAAATAAAAAGGCTAAACAACTGACTTTGCAATATATTATTTTAATGTGACATGTACGTATGAAAACAATTTCACCAGATGGAAAGAATGAATCATGCTAAAATAGAGTAGTGATTTTGTAGTGTAAATCTGCATAGAAAATAACAAAATAAACTAATTACAAGCATAGATACATACAATAGAACAAAGATACAAATGATATAAACAGTGCTTTATTGAATAATCAAATGTAAAATAACACTGCATGGTTAATATAATTGATCTTTGTTAAAGCTACAAAAGTGATTTTCTCTTTGTCTTTTGTTTGATTAACATTAATGACAGATGGGAGAAGGTAGGCTATATTAGGCTGCTGTCACTTTTAAGACCTAATGCATGCATCCAAAATAATGATCCACACCTGTTTTCAGAGATGGGACCAAGTCACACATGTGCAAGTCTCAAGTAAGTCTCAAGTCTTAACCTTCAAGTCTCAAGTAAGTCCCAAGTATTTTTTTCTTGGGCAAGTCAAGTCAAGTCAAGTCACAGGCTATGTCAAGTCAAGTCAAGTCAAGTCCTGTAGTAGGTCAAGTCAAGTCCAAGTCAAGTCACCTTATTTTTATCTGCAGAATCTGATCTTAATAAAGTGAAAAGACAAGATATCAGTTACTGCCAGTAAATTACAATAATTTGGATTTGCATTGTAAATACTCATGTTCAGTAAAATACATAATGGGATCAAACAAAATTGTAACTTCATAAAATTATTTATTTTTCACTTCTGCCACAGTGTTTGAAATGTTTTAAATTTTCAACATTGAGTCCATAAAACAAATAACAGCTTAACATCTAACAGACTCCTCTCTGAACACCTCCTTCTCTATCTCTCAAACACAGTTTACGTACAACATTAAACTTTGTTACATTTCTCCTCTCTCTCTCTCTCACACACACACACACACACACACACACACACACACACACACACACACACACACACACACACACACTCATTCTCGCTCTCTTTCACTCACTCACTCACACACACACACACACTCACTCACTCACTCTCTCTCTCTCTCTCAGACACACACACACACACACACACACACACACACACTCTCTCTCTCTCTCTCTCTCTCTCTCTCTCTCACACACACACACACACACACACACACACACACACACACTTTCTCTCTCTCTCTCTCTCTCTCTCTCACACACACACACACACACACACACACACACACACTCACTCTCTCTCTCTCTCACACACACACACACATACACGCGTTTTTTTTTTGACGGCCTGCTTAAGCCTCTGTTATACTCCAGTTTGGACGCGTACACGACAGCTGTGCACAGCTCGGACGCGGACTACTTGTATTTATACTTTCTGCTGAGGTCCGCTCGGTGAAAGCGTTCAACGTATGCGCAGTAGGTCGGCTTGCGCTGTTTAGCCTAGTGACCGCGCATACTTGACAGCGCAGTCATAAAAAATGGGAGGCACGCGGATGTCCGCAAGGAGCCTGATTAACACTCAAGTCATTCAAGTCATCGTGTCTCAAGTCAAGTCAAGTCCCGAGTCTTCAACTTACAAGTCCGAGTCAAGTCTCAAGTATTTTATTTTTTGTCAAGTCAAGTCACAAGTCATAAAAACAGCGACTCGAGTCGACTCGAGTCCAAGTCACCAAGTCACAAGTCCCCATGTCTGCCTGTTTTGTTTCTTAATTGTTTATGTTCACTTAAGACATAGGCGACTGTGGATACTCGTGAGATGGGTATTTTGACAACTTTGTGTGTACGTGTCTGTTTAAGCACAAAAAGTCGAGAAAGAGAACTGAAATTAAGTTCTGAATTGATTTTTTATTGTTGAAGGTGGTGAATTTGTTCCAAAATGTGGAATTTTGGTCTGGCCATTTGAAAAGGGGTGCTTTAAAAGATGAATTTAGAGAGGATTTTACTCAACATGCCAAAGCACAGCACACTGTCAACACGCTCAAGCCCTCACTGACAAGTCTCTTAATTAATTCCTTTAAAGCAACCCTGCTAAAAATCTACGTAAACCAACTAGTGAGTTGTTGGACAACAAAGTTGAAGCCTCTCCATCCCCTCTTTCATAATTTGCTCGTTCCTTCATTCAAAATAATGGGACCTTTTTGAGAGCCCCTGCTCTGGAGTGTGTGAATCCTTGTTCTTAATGATTCCCTGCTGAGGGAAATTTCCTAATGAAGATGGACTACAACAGTTTTTTCTCTCTCTCCCACAATTTCATGGCACTCTGTTGACTAATGAAGCAGAGATTCAGACATGATCGTCACCCCAGCCATTCAGCTTTTACAATACTGTTTGTTGTAGAAGCAAGAAAGGGAGACGGGGACAGAGCAGACGAGAGATGGTGTGAGAAAATAAAAGAAAGGCATTTGAAAGAAGGCTGAAAGTGGCTGCTCTCATCAAGCTGACCTTTTGTTTAGAGACAAACAGATTTAGAAAGAGAGAGAGAGAGAAAGTATGTGTGTTGGTGGACAAAAGAAAGGACTTGAATAGAGAAGCAGCTGATGCAGAGCTGCTAAAATGCATAGACATGCCTGAAAGAGACCACAGTAAAGCAGCTGAACATTTGTTTGGGATTTAACAAGACCTCAAACACACACACACACACACACACACACACACACACACACACACACACACACACACACACACACACACACACAAAGATGCCCAGCCGCTCCCTTAGATGACTCCATCTAACTGTCCTCTCCATCACAGGTCCACAGCAGCAGAACTCTCCTCTCCCATCATGAAGACTGCTGGGGGGAAAAACAAAAAGCAGCAGAGGAGCAGACATCAGCATCTCCACCAGGTCGGGATGGGGCGGTTCTCCAGTGTCTGGTGGTCTACATTGATGATGCTCTTCTTCTCTCTGCCCAAGGTGGACTGCATGAAGGAGAGTGTGCCTAGAGTTAAACTCAGCTACAAAGGTAAAATGTGTCCTTATGTGACTTTATGACTTCAACATTCTCTTTATTCCTAAAAGCTTTTAATTTGCTCTATGTCAACAATTTCATTTTAGAATCATCTATTAAATCTTTAGTGTTTTGCTGAATTACCATGTATTTATTTTAAACGTCTCCTGGAACGTTAGTCATTTTTAAAGGTTACATTTTGAAGTACATTTTGGAGTGTGATGAGAGGTTTACAGCTCACTTGTATGAGGTCAATATTTAGACTGCACATGTGACTGATTGAGTGTACATAAGGGATGTGCTGCATATCACAGTAGCAGTATGCAAGTTTTGTATATTGTATATGCTGGGAACACACACACACACACACACATGAAGATGAAGATGAATATATCTAAATGAAGATATATTCTTAGACATCTACTGTTTTTTATATGAAGCTATTTTTAATGGCTATATGTTTTTGTTTTGCAGATAAGTATGTCCCCAATTGTTTGCAACAATTTGGCTCACTTCTAGAGACATTTTGTACTTAAACTATAGATAAGGAACTTCCGCACACGTATGCATCATCTCATGTATTCAATTACTTAGCAATGCCCCAGCAACCACACAGAACACAATAGATTGCAATGCTCTGGCAACAACCTACAACACCCTAACATTGTGGCAGCAAGTTTTGTACAGGTGAGCACCACTCAATAGGGAAAATCTGAGAAATTTGTCGATCGGTTGATATTTTGGATGATCATTTCTAGTGTGGTTAGTTACGCTCAAATGATGTGGTGCTGCGCCGCCATGAAAGTCTGTATTTGCATGCATTTTTAAGCCTTGCCTGTTTAAACGTTTAAGTGAAACGTCAATGAGAACAATCAATTTGGTACTCATGCGCTGTCTAAGAGATGCTATTTTTGTTTATTAGGCTATCGCTCGTAATTAGTTTTGTGGCAAGCAGGACGAGGCAGAGGGCCGTGAGAGAACGGCACAAGGCCGGAGGCGTGATTACTAATGAACGCACCTGCGCGCCGCACCGGCCTCGTATCTCACGGAGGACCTACGGAAGCATAAAAGGAGGAGCGATGACAGTGAAGGACGAGAGAGGACCAGCCTTCGCTCATTAGTAATCACGCCACAGGCCACTCAGTTCTCTCACGGCCCTTGGCATCGTCCTGCTTGCCACAAGTTTCTTCGTTTTTTATCACTATTTACTTGTCTTCAGTAAGCTTGAGAGCTTGTTTACTTACGCTAGTTAGGTTAGTATTAGTTTTTGCTGTGATATCAAAATTGCTCTCATGAATTGTAACATTTCAATGGAATCTAAAATTTGTATATCAACCTAATTTCAAGCACAAATTACTATATTATGATATATATTGTTTTTTGTCTGTACAAAATGGCCCTTTCATAATGAGAGGTTAAATAAGGCCATGACTCTGGTCTGTGATTTTACCCAGTACGTCACTGTAACTGGCTGCATCTCTTGTGGTATTTGCTAACCACTGTTGCATGCTGTGAGCGAACTCCCTCCCTCTACCTGTGGTTGTGTTTGATCGCTCGACTGCAGCTGCGGCTTCAAAGGTTTGATAAGTCAATAAGGCGTTAACGCTCTGATCTCAACAGTGATCCCACAGGCACAGCGCATTTTAGCTTATCACTGGAGTTACTTTGACAACACCGTAGCAGTGCCAGTGCCACACACTCAAACACACACATATTTAAGCTGTATTGGAGATAAAGGCAAGATAAACGTATAAAGCTGTAAAGTGAATGAAGCGTAAAAGAAACATCTGTTAAAAGTAACAACATGTTCGTACTCATTTAAAGTGCACTGACACATGGATTGTTTTAAGTCATGCATACTTTGTCCACAGTCATAGACGCATGATAAATCTGCACTGAGATTTACAACATCAGTAGCACCACTGATTAGATACCATGTTGTTCTAGAACGTGTTTTTGATAGTACTAAAAATTGATAAAGTGTCCCTTAGATATTAATGTTCTTTCTAACCAACAAGCAGTGATGAAAGTCTTTTCTCCATTTCTCACTTCTGCATTCGATCCCTGCCTCGATTTGAGAAGTTATCTGAATACGGCGTTTGTTTTATACCACTGAGGAAAATAAAATGTATTGCTCACTAAAACTGACCCACAGCATGCCAGAGCTACTGTAACAGACCCTCATCCATATCAGGAAACTCACTCCAATAAAAATATGAATGACTGTGGTGAGCCCTCTGTTTATTTTCAGTTTCTTTAGCATAAAAATCCTACATGCTGTGCTTCAGTTTGCCATATTTTAGTTGCTGTGCTGGTGAGAATGTAATGTGATTGAGTGTAAAGAACAGACAGCTGCCTGGCTTGTGCTAGAAATTATGCTTTGTGCATTGGCTGACCTCTGAAAAGATTTTCTTGATGTTTCCTCAATGAAAATCTGTACAGTATGTTGGTTTTATGACCAATTTGAGATCTTATGATTTAGCTAGATATGAAAATGATAATAATAAAGAAACTTTTTATTGTATATATTATTGTATACATAGGCTACATTTAAAAGTGCAAATAACCATTCATTCTACACTGCAAAAAATTATTTTCCTTGGAATATATCTGAATATGGTTTAAACAAGATACATTTTGTGGGAACAACAACAAAACAGTGGCAATGGTACTGTAACTTAATTCTGGATTATTTTGAAAACAAACCTTAATCTTAATATTTTACATTATTCCAACCTTGCTTTTTAGTTACTTTTACTGGAAAACAGAACAAAAATACAAATTAAGAAGTTATCAGTCTTTTAAAGCTGTCTATTAAAATATAGCCTAGTATACGAGATTGGCTTTAGAAGATTATCTAATCCATTGAGCTGCAGTGAGCAGGTCAGTTTGATCTTAAACTTGCTGTTCCGCTCCATGTTTGGTCCTGTTGGAGAGGATGCAGAAGTACAGTCTTTCACAATCCATCATCTGAGCAGATGCTCTCATAAAAGCATCGGCACCATTTCTGTATCAGTGCACTCCTTTAAAACAGTGTGTTATTATCCAGAAATATGCAGCACTGCATGCACACCTCAGGGCCGGTTGACTGTGTTTTTCTCTGAAAGGAAGGCTAAAAGGGGAACATCTGATCCACATTAGATACATCTCATAATGTTCTCTGGAGTCAACTAAACAATATTACGCTAAAAATATACGTTAACATCACTAGATGACAATGTCCAGTGAAACACATCAAAATATTATCTTCAGGTTGTGTAAATATTTCTATCAAAGACAGACTCCCTCTGCACAGGGCTCTTGAGTGGGGGATATTGATTGTTTTATGAGTGGTATATTTTCTTGTGTTTGACATAAAGTGTACATGCATGATGGTATAGACATGCATGAATGTGAAGCGTTGTGCAAACACAAAGGCTAATTTTGCAATAGGAAAACAGCAATATAAGGACTCAAAGTATAGTATTCAATGGATTTATAACTATATGGCTCCCAGTTGGCTGTGGCTCTCTAAACAGATGTAAAACAAGCAGGTCATAAATATAGTCATGCGTCTTCCTAATGTACTGTACACAGAGTTAGACTAGGTTCCACTAGTTTGGCTCTCTTCCCAAACCACAGCCAGAATATTGATTACACCTAAGAGTGTAATCCTTTACTGTCTGAGAAATCTTAAAAGAAGTCTTACTCTGTGACATTAGCTTTAACATGCGGTCCAGTTTCTGGTGAATAGCTGGGGGTACCTTAATTTGTCTACCCCTCAAATCGTGCATTACTTTAGGTTTGTATTTCACTCATCAACCTTTATGCTTTTCTGTTGCCTAAAGATAAATGATGTACCTGTATGGCTGAAATAGTATGCAATGTAAAGGTTGAACTGTACAGCATTATGTAATTATTGAACTGAATGGACAATACCTTCTTTATGTTTCTACAGGGAGTCTGTGTTTCTTATATGAATAATTATTAAGCCACCTCAATCAGGAAAGTGTAGCGTTACACTACAAGCTTATAAAATGTGACTTAGGGTAGAGTGGGGGAAAACGCCCCCCTGGGGTAAAAAGCCCCCCACCTGTTTTTCCCAAAATAACCACTAAAAGTAGTCAAGATACATTTTTACTGTTGCTATGCACTACGTTGATAACGGGGATATACAAATCTCTATGGATAAGCTGACACCAGCGACACATTTGAAGAGAAGAGGATTACAGGGTAAATGCTATAATTTTCAGATATTAGTAAATAAGTGTTTAAGAGAATATTGTTCTTCAGGATATCACAGTGATGTATGATAGATGAATAGTGAAGTCTGTAGTTTGAGATCATATATTATTTATAAGGAATATAATTATATTTTAAAAATTAAACATTTTTTTTAAAAACTCATAGCTTGTGGGGTAAAACGCCCCCTACGCTGAGGGGTAAAACGCCCCCCCCCCTGGGGGTATAGTTTCTCTATCATAATTACTATAATAAAATATTTCTGTCTATCAAATCCTTTGTTTTACACTTAATGCAGTATAACTAGGTGGTAAAATCAAAATATTTGAACAAAACATGAAAAAATTACCTCAAGTGAGCATTAACTAGCTAGCTTGCTAGCACAGTTAGCTCACTGATGGAAGGTAGTTAATTTTGCCTATTTTGAACATTGCTGAAATAAATATTAATATATATACATGTTGATACATTACTTGCCTTTTACCTTTAGAGATTAAAAACTATTGTCTGTTAATTTTGCTGTTGATCTATGAAGCAAACTGGTTGGTAAGAAAGGGGGCATTTTACCCCACCTTGGGGGGCGTTTTACCCCACCGCTGGGGCAAAACGCCCCCTTTGTACAAAAATATTTTCAGTGAAAATACTAATTAATTATGAAGGCTGAGCAATTTTAATATTTGGTGAATAACTCCTGCCATAGTCACTCAAAACCGGGATGGCAATTCTAGTCACATTTATGTTTTGTTTCACTGTAATGTCACATTTTCCTTAAGGGGGGCGTTTTCCCCCACTCTACCCTATAAGGAGTTCTTATTAAAGTTATTTCACTCTGTGGCCATTTTGACAATTGCCTTTCTAGTCATGGAAGTATAGCCCCTTTGTACTTGAACGGGAATAGTCTGACATTTCCAAAACTGTTTGCCAAGCTTACGTTTCAACATAGCCTATATCAAATGTTCAAATCAAACAAAGGGTCTTCTACTGAAATAAAATGTATGCATATATTCATTCATACATTCCTACATATTCATTTACACCTATGTCTAATATTCTCTTGTCCATACAATAAATATTTGGTGAATAATGACTTAATTTCGCCTATGAGTTGTCTGGACTACTTTTACTACTTTTAAATTTTTTGTCCTTTTTCGAGCTTGACAACCCATTGACAACCCCTGAAGTGAGTTTTTCTTTCACATCTTTTTTATATGAGAAAGCAGTTCAAACATTCTGCTATGTCTCCTTTGGTGTTCCATGTAGAAGAAAGGTTTAAGAATTTTTTTTATATATACTTTTTTTTTTAGGTTTTATCACTGTAAAGGATGGAGTTCAATTACTATAGCTGCCTTATTGACTGTTGCGATTTCTCCCATTCCTTTTTGTGGTCATGTCCTCCTTATACTCTCTTTAATTCATATAGTACTGCTATGAGTGGACGTGAGGGCTTTATTCTCCTGAGGGATCCAGATAAAGCCCCATAGCTCCAGATAAATCTCTGTATACCTCATTGCTAAGCAGGGATCTTTCAGCAGGCCTCTAACCTAAAACTGTTTGCAGAGTAGATTAGCATCAGCTAGTCAAGCGTTATAATGAATGGAGTTTTATTTTGGAGCGGATTTTTTTGTCTTGTAAATATTGATCAGAAATGACCCATTCTTGACCGTCTACACCCCAGAGAATTAATAGTTAAGTCCTAAGATTTATTCAACTTCTTAATGCTCTAGACGCCCCAAGACACAACCAAAACAGGGATGTTTAAACAATATTTGCGTCCATGGCTGACAGCAGAAGCAAAGAGGTAGCTGAAAATCGCGAAATGTAAATAATGAATGCCAAATGGTGTGTATATGTGAAATACAGAATTTAAACCAGAACAAAAAGAGGATCAGAAAACATAGGCCTAAATGAATCTACAGAACTGCTTTCCATGATGTTTAAGTGCACTCTGCCAGATTTTCTTGCTTTGAGGCTGCTGGCAGATGGTTATGTTTGAGTGCATGGAGAGCAGAACATAGGGTGGAGAAATGTTAGGACTCTGTCCAAGTCTACAAAGACTGTGTGCTTTAGTCAGACGTCATGACGTGTTTAAAAAATATCTCAAGAATCACGTATCCAGAGAGTTCAGTTTGTGCGCACCGAAGAGAATATGAACGAGGCTTAACAACGTCACCTTTAGAGATATTCCATTTCTCTTATGTTGGTGTTGATAGCTTGAAACCTTTAAGCTGATTTGTGTTATTGTGACAACTTTTGGCTTACCTTCACTGAATGCGCAAACGCCAATCTCAGCTTCATCTCAGCTGTCTAAACTGTTAACCAGCATTCTTCTGCAAGAATAACACTATGTGTAATTGCTCCCCCAGAGAGCACAAGAGGTGAAATATGTAATATACTGCAAATGAACCATTGAGCTTATCTGCATCAGTGCTGACGTGTGAGAATTGATAGGTGGAGCAATTAGATCCAGCTGAATTCTTATAGACAGCTCAGAGGCTCTTGGTTTATGTTTGGCAGGTGAAGTGAGCTTTTGTAGATGGGCGGATGTTAAAGAGAGGATAACATTTTATCAGGATGGAATCTGAACACATAGATGACAGATAGCCCCGAGGTTACCGTTACTGTAGATCATACTGAATAGAGATAATAGAGCCTATCAGTACATTAGAAAAATGAGAGATTGGGGTGGGGTGGGGTCAATAGGTGTGAGATGGTAACATTTTAGATCTATTGCTACACACAATGCTTACACAAACACACACACACACACATGTTGGGTTTTCATGTTTTATGAGGGCTTTCCATAGACAATGATTTTTATATTGTACAACCTGTATATTCTATCCCCTAACCCACAGAAAACTTTCTGCATTTTTACATTTTCAAAAAACATCACTTGGTATGATTTATAAGCTGTTTTCCTCATGGGGACCAAATTGCCATCTTTGTAACATAGGGTTTACCAGACCAGGTAGACCTCCGCAGACTTACTAGAATTCTCCATTATGTTTCATCTTTCAACTTTTCTTTTAAAATGGCTTAGGAGAAATAAACAATAGAAACAAGACAATTGTTGACATATACTCATGCACATGCTCATTCACACATAAATGCTCTTATATGCATAAAAGTCTGTAATATGCTGATACACATTTCTACTTTAATATCCTTTCTACTAAAATTGCTTATAGGAGAAATAAAAATAGAATCAAATGAGACAGTTGTTGAAATGAATGTTAATTTAATGTTTATAGCCTGATTCAGATCATTTACAGTAGTCTTAAACAAGAATTTGGTGAGAAATGTTTGAGCACAGTTTGAGACATTGTTGAGATACCTTCCAAAACTCTAGAGCAGGCACATGTGAGATCATTTAGATAATTTTTTCTTGGAGATTTTGCATCGATCTGAATCTGTTTGTGCATACAGTACATACTTTGTGTTTATGTATGTGTATTTTTGTATTGATGACCCTCATTTGACTTCTCCAGAGCTGATCCATTCTCGAAGTGTGGTGCCATTTGTGGGTTCCAGCCATGGACAGCAGTTTCAGACAGTACTTTTGGATGAGGAGAGAAGCCGATTACTGCTTGGAGCCAAAGACCACATTTACCTACTGGACCCAGACAACATCAATAAACACCCCAAAAAGGTAAACACACACCTTACAGGGCTAACACCTGCAGACATGCAGAATCAGGTTTCAGAAAAGGCACGTAAAGACTTTACACTACAGTATGTGTGGTCTGGGGCAGAACTTAGCACATTTTTTCCATAGAATCATTTAGAAGAGAATTCACTCACTCTCAGACTGGTTGACATGTTTCGGTAACACTTTATTTTACAGTGTCCTTGTCACATATGTTACATGTACTTACTATAGAAATAACAGTAAATTATGTATAATTACATGCACCTAACCCTCAACCAAATCCTAATCCTACCCTAACCCTATAGTAAGTACATGTAGTTGCTTAATATTACTCAGTACTTAAATATATAATTACACTGTAACAATGACACCTTAAAATAAAGTGTAACCCATATTTCTTTCATTTGGAAAAGCAGCCTTACATTGTGTTTTTAATAGATGTGAGAATGCATTTACTCATGTCACTTGCAAAAAAAAAAAAAATAGATTCAGTATTTTCAGGGTTCTGTCACTTCTGTCTAGTTTCTTTCTTGGTTTTGTGACAGAGCTCTGACACTCCTGTTTTGTCATGTCTTTGTGTGGGCGAGTGGCTTCGAGCCCTCTCTTGTCTGTATGCCTTGTTACATGTGCGGGGCGTGGTGTTTGGATCCCGGCACGTCAGTCTAGTTTGGTTTCGGTTCGGTTCTGTGTCAGGATTCGGACATTCATGCTCCGTGTGTTTGTATACTGTCGTGAGCTCAGAGGATGAGCTTTCGCTCATTCTCATGCGCTCTGTCTTGTCGTCTGTGCTTGCGGTTTCGAGTTCGCTCGGACCGTACGCTCTTCTGTCTGCGTGTGTTGTGTTCTGTGTAGCATGCGGTTCGTGTTTCCATCGGCTGCGTGCTTTCATGTAGTGTTTTGTCTTGTGCTGTGTAGCACGCAGCTTGTGTTTTCACTAGCTGTGTGCTTTCATGTTGTCATGTTTTGTGTGAACATGTGGCTTATGAGTGTTCTTATTGGCTGTGTGTTTTGTGTGAGCACATGGCTTGTGATTTGTTTTACTGGCCATGTACTTGTGTTTTTGTCATGTTTGGTGTGAGCACATGGCTTGTCATGTGTTTCTTTGTGCCATGTGCTCTCCTGTTGATTGTCTAGCCCCTCCCATCTTGTTACCTGATTATTGATTAATTTGCCCCACCTGTCCTCCCTCGTTACCTGCTTTGTTTGCTCACCCTATTTATTCTCCTTGTGTTTTCAGTCCTGTGCTGGTTCGTCGTCTAACCTTGTCTGTTGTTGCCTCTTGTTTAGTGTTCATGCCAAGTCTAGTCAAAGTCTTGATTCCTGTCTTGTTTTCCCCCACGGGGTAGTTTTTGTTTTATTTTATACTTAATAAAAACCCAATGTTCTGCACTTGAGTCCTTGCTACTTTCACCAACCCAAACCCTGACACAGTAATCCTTAAAATGAATAAAAACAGTGAAATGAAAACTCAGAATATCACACAATAATATGTTAAATTGTCTTTGCTGCTAACCTTCGATGATCCAGTTCAACCATACAAATAAGAAAAAAAAGACTTTACATAAACATCACATTTTTTTGTTTTTATTGCTGAAGAAAGAGTGTTAAACTTTCTTCTCCTGCATCCTATTCTTTTGCAATCCAGAATGGCGTCACATCTGCTGACATCCCATCTCTCCCTATGAGCATTTCAATGCCCATTTTGTGCGTACGCAACGTCTATACATCAGGTCCCTGGCCTGAAGACATACCAATATTCAGTTATAGTCAAAGCATCACCTACATCACATACTAGCAACATACTAGAAATATGTTAAAACATGTTAGCAACACAAGTGTTAATGCTATTAATGCCATGAAACAGGAAGTTGTTTTAACTCAAGCATATATGTCCAATCTGCCTCAAACTTCACTTATGATAAGAGATTTATGTCTTACACTTATGTCTTGTTCTCTTTTCTTTTGTTTAACATAACTATATCAAGTGCATGTTTAGTGTGAGTGAGTGTTTGGAAACTAGACAGTACTATGTGGTTGCTAGGATGTGCATATGTAAGTCAGAATCATTAACACATTTTATGTCAAAGTATTTGTCTATTTTTTGCCAAACAGGTGCATGTTTTTATTGTGAGAACAAATGCATTTTTCATTTTTTGTTTTAAAACTCTTGACTTGTCGACTGGTTACACTCCTGTACTTGGACAACATAATCTGGGTTAAACTAAGTACAAATCAAAACTGTTTATACCTTTCTAATCTCACAAAATGCTTGATAGCATGGTATGAGAGTCTCTGGGATATGTTTAGCTTATGAATTCATTTATGGTAGGAGGTCCTTTAGACTTTCTTTATACGTTCACTCCAACAAGTTCTCACAGTTATTTCACTGTCACTTCTAGATATTCCCATAGCATCACCCTACAGAGCTACTGAGCTGACCCTACCACTATCACACCTGTCAATCACTGTCTCTACAGTGGTCCCATGACAAGACCACATCATCTTCACCTTCACCCTCACACACGCACACAAAACGTTTTTTTTTTGTGTGTTTTTTTCTCTTTCTCACATACATGTAAAGACACCCATACAGCAAAAAATAGTTTTTCTGATATATATTTTTAGTGTATTTCAAAGTATACCAACAATGTATTGCTAATAGAGATTTTGAAATATATTTACGTAAAAACATTTTCAAGTTTTAGTTACTTATATTTCCTCATATAATTTTTATCTAAATATATTTAAGTTGTCCAGCATATATTTTATAAAATACATTTTGCATTACCCAATTTTTAGTTTTTTTAAAGATTGGGAATGTACTTTTTGTTAGGCCTATATATTTTGCCACTTATAATATATTTAAAATATATATTAAGTAGTGCTTTGTACATTATATATTTAGCAAATATTTGAAATGTATGTTTTGGGCAATATATAGAAACAATATAACTTCTTTGGCCATATAGGCACCTAATGCTTTACTTTCATATATAAACATGCATGTTTACATTAGACATGCATGTGTGTTCGTTTATGACTCATGCGTGTCGTTTTTTTTCTTCAGTTGTATGGTGGAGGGTACGTATTGATCCCCTTTGTCAGTTTGTGGTAGGCACGACAATCTTCAAAGCGCCGTCATGTAAAGTCGTCTCACGAGCATGTGTAATCATGGATTGCAAATTACATGTAGAGACGGCTCTTGGAGGTCAAGGTCAAAGGTCAGCCCTGTGTGTGCTAAGCGTTTAAGCTTTTATAATACATGTGTGCAGAGACAAGGCCAGCAGCCCCTTCATCACTCTTTATCTGAACGTATATATCACTCTTTATCTGAACCTCCCTCTCGTAAGCTTAACCCAGGACCCATGTTTGTACAGTATTTCATGTGTGCAGCTTTTCGTCTGTTAAATACACAACGGATTACACTCTGTTTAAAATCTTACCTTGAGTCACGACATGATCTCATTCTGAAACGGAATTTTTGTATGGTTTACACTTCATGGTTGATATACTTTTCTGTAACAATGCCATGAGAGACAATTGTAAACACTTACTCTTGACTATTTAAGTTGTAAGGTATTTGCTGTTACTTTTGGTTGAATTTACTGTGTGTGAGTGTGTGTGGTCCTGGTAAACCCTATGTAATGGGGTCCCCACAAGGATATTACCAGACATTTTTTAGCTTGTGGGGACTTTTTTTGGTCCCCATGAAGAAAATATCTTATAAATCATAATAATTTTGTAAAAATGCAGAAAGTTTTCTGTGAGGTTTGTGTTTAGGGATTTAGGGTTAGGGAGGGGGTAGAATATACAATTTGTACAGTATAAAAATCATTATGTCAATGGAAAGTCCTGGACCCAACATGTGTGTGTTTCTCACTTGCAGCTGAGTTGGCCAGCTCCACGAGACAGGGTGGATATGTGTATACTTGCTGGCAAAAACCCTCTTGTAAGTATCAGTCAGAATATATGTCTGCTAAATGAACATTTCAATACACAGACTGTCTTCTCTAACTCAAACCTGTCTTGTAAAAGAGAGCCGTAAACTGTTTTGCATCAGGCTTCCTCTAAAGTTTTTTAATGATTCTTTTAAAGGAAGAAAATAATACTTTTATAAAGCAAGGATACATTAAACTGATCCAATGTGACATTTAAACTTTCACAATGTTACAAAAGATTTATATATATTTATATAAAAAAATGCTGTTCATTTGAACTTTATATTAACCAAAAAAAAAAAAATATATATATATATATATATATATATATATATATATATATACTGTATATTTATATATATTAGTATTTAGATACTTGCTTACTTACACTTAGATATTTACACTTACAGTGTATGAATGTTATTGTTATTTGAATCAGAAACAGGTGGCATAGATAATTTTAGACATTGATATTGATTGATATGGTTTGTTTTATCATTTGAAACCAAACGTTTTGTGAAAAGTTTTACTTGAAAAATTATGCTTGTGATATCTTTCTTAATTAAGACCACTTAAGTAGACATGGTGCTATTTATTGCAATGACATTAATACATTTTTATGTGTGATTTAAATATCCATCCTTTTTGAGGACACTGCACATGCTCATAATTTCTTTATTTCTCTTTCTACCTCAGACCGAATGTGCTAATTTCATAAGAGTTTTGCACAGCTATAACCGAACCCATGTCTATGCCTGTGGCACTGGAGCCTTCCACCCCACCTGTGCTTTCTTAGAGGTCAAAGGTCACAAAGAGGCAAGAAATTAAATTACTGACTGCTTCAACACAGAGTATATTGAGTTTGTTCAGATTTTCTATTTGATTGACTAGTATTCTTGAAAGAGTTTTAAAGTTTTAAGTAATTTCTCCTGTATGGTAACTAATAATAATGAGTGTTTTGTGTACTATGATCACAGGACAGCTGGCTGCACCTCCACAGCAACACTGTGGAATCTGGCCGAATGAAATGTCCCTTTGATCCACACCAGCCTTTTGCTTCAGTACTCACAGGTGAGACTGAATCAGATGACACAAACTCTTCTCTTAAACACAAACCTGATGTAAAGAGCATTTTACTCTTTACACGTAATCGGCTTTCACCCAAGAAAAATCTGGTATGTCTGTTCTGTCTGTCAGACATTTTTTTTCTTCAAGTTAAACTGACCCTTATGTTTCCAGTGGAGTACTGTGGAGAAATGTCACACCTTGTCAAGAGTACTAGCCATAAACTTTCCAAAATGTCCATTTTGTTCTTGTGTTCCAATTTTTGTGGGTTGCATTGAAGCCTGAATTTTTACAGCTGAGCAAAGTTTGATTAATTACAGCCATTAGTCATTACAGAACCTTCCTTCCTGAGAAGGCCTGAATTAGGAAAGTTTTAAATAAATAGTTTACTCGAAAGTGAAAGTTATGGGTACAAAACCAAATTGTGACATGGTCCAAAAAGGCCCATAAAAGTCCCAGCATCATAAAAGTCATCCAGAAATAGAACATCTAAGAATAAAAAATGTATCTCTTCTGTAGCAATCAAATCTAAAGTAAGTAATGCAAATGAGAATTTTCACTTTTGGGTGAAGTCTTTCAACAGTGTGGTTGAGTGTGTTTGTATATTTACACTGACAGGCATAATCAACCGGGAACAACTCTGGGAGAACACAGAGCATATTCTGTGCTCCAAACCACATGCATGGAAAGAAGTAGGGTGGAGGCCCAAACACCAAATGATAATGATGATGATAGAAATCACTGAGTTATTCTAAAAAAATAATCCATAAAGCCTTCTTGGTTGTCATGGATAGATGGTAACTTTAGAACTTCAGATCACAGGGCTTGCATATCACGTGTGTGAGGAAAAGAGAACATGATGGTGATGGCTGATGGTCAGCTGTTGAAACAGTGCCTGCAGCCTGACTGACCGCAGCTCAATGTTTACGCTGAGATGCTCCCTTTCTTTGTTTTCAGATCAGTATCTCTACGTTGGCACAGCGTCTGATTTCCTGGGCAAGGACAGCACGTTTAGCCGCTCTCTTGGCCCGCCCCCAGACCAGCAGTACATTCGCACAGACATCTCTGAGGACTACTGGATCAACGGTCAGCTTTCCCCACCAGTCCAGTTTACACTCAGTGAATAACATACAGGCACATCTTACAGAATTTTTAGGTTTACTTTTTTATGATGCAGAATACTGAATAGACGTTGATCTGTAAATGTGGGCTTTCAGAAGAAGTCTCACCAAGGCTGTATTTATTTGATAAAAAATACAGTAAAACTTTAATATTGTGAAATATTATAACAGTTTAAAATAACGGTTTTCTACTTGGATATATGTGGATATGTAATTTATTCCTGTGATGGGGAAGATGATTTGCTGCTCAAGTAATATATTTTTTTATTATTATCAATGAAAACAGTTGCTCTCTAATCATTTTGTGGATAATTTTCTCAGGATTTTTTGATTAAAAGAAAGCTCAAAAGAACAGAATTTATTTGAAAAATAAATCTTTTTAATATTATACATTTCTTTACTGTCACTTTTGATCAATTTAATGTGTCCTTGCTGAAAAAAAGCCTTTTTACCCTAAACCTTTGATTGGTGTTTATAAAAAAAAACACATAATTTTGGCCAAACACACAAGCCCAGTATATCTTACTGCTTGGACTGCTTGGAGAGTCATAACGCTCCAATCCTTTAGACATTCTCTAAATTACTCTGTTAGCAGCTGCTGGCACTTTCCACTTCTCTCCTCTCTGGGTCTTAGTCATTTGCAGAGAGTCTAATATAATACAGTCTTTGTCTAGTCATCGAGTTAATGACTGTCTTTCTTTCACCTTTGATTTTCCTTCTGAATGTTAGAGCTCTTCTAGTGGCTGATGCAATTTAATGGAGTTTAAACCCACACAGTCTATTTTCCAACCCTAAACACTCATTAACGGTCTGCTGCGAGTCCAAAAGGAAATGCCTAGCATTTACACTAAACAGTAGGATACAGTTTTGTCTTTATTCTCTCTCTCACACACAAACAGTGGATAACAAACAGGGTCTTTGCTGTTTTAATAGGCTTCCACACTTTCTTCGAAGTCTTATTAAGGGATTGTTGGATTAGTATCACATACATCAATTAAAGCTGACCAGCTTTTCTCTCTCTTGTCCACAGAGGGCAAGTTTATTTCCGCCCATCCCATCACGGACACCTACAACCCTGACGATGACAAGATTTACTTCTTTTTCCGTGAGGCATCCCGTGATGGGAGCACTGCAGACAAGAGTGTGCTGTCTCGCGTCGCCCGGATCTGCCGGGTAAGTTCTGTCCTCACGCTGCCTGATCAGAGACAAACTCACCTCATCTCTCTGATCCTTCCACAGCACATTAAATGTGCTTCCCCTGAGAGGGGAGGCTTCCTGGTACGTTCCCCTTGATGTGATCTGCTGAAAGCGGACTAAACCACTGTTGTCAGGCGGGGTAAATCATAGCAGAGGTCTGGTCATGTAATTGCTGCCTAAGTCGTTCATTGTTCATGATGACAGTGGAAGTCTCTTGTGTAGGGAAATAAGTGTGCTAAGTGACTCCATTGTGTTCCACCCATTCCTTAACACCAGTTCACTACGAAGGCTGGGGGCATTACGCTAATACATCCACAAAGAAGTCAAAGTTAGATTTGATGTCAACTGAAATAAATGATGGGGAACAATAGCTCAAACATCACACTGACCACAAATTCGTCATTTTTACTCCCTTGAAAGGGCACTGTGGGAAGTGAACTCCATTGCCAAGGTCATTTCCAAAGAAAGTGAGCAATTGAATCCCTTCACAAGGGTCTCTTCCACAAGGTCGTCATCAAATAATACAGAATATGGAAGTCATTTTGCAGTTTGTGATCCTGGGTGACAAATCCTGAACAAAGTTTAATTTAATTTCATTGTTTTGAGCTTAATTACTCTCATGTACCCATGCAAGGACAATGTTAGATAAACGTGTTTTAAACAAAGACATGGTAAAAACAGCTATAATTTCACTTATTCAGTTTTTTATTTAATTTATGAAGAGAATAATGTACAGTCAGTTGATCATTATCAAAAAATATTACTGTAAAATAGACTGAAAATAGAATAGCCAACTGACTGTACATTATACTGTTTACAGCTGCTTACCAAAATAAATGGAAATATTATTTTGAGTTAAAATTATTTAATTATATGAGAGAAGATAGAGACCACAGAGAGTGATGCAATAGGCATGAAACCAGAACTGATACTGATACATATTGTTCAAAAGCTTGGGATAAGTACGTTTTTGTGTTTCAGAATGGATGTCATGCTAGAGTACCTACACCAAAAACAATGAAATATTGCTTTTGGTCTGGGTACTTTATATATATATATATATATATATATATATATATATATATATATATATATACCCAGACGTATATATATATAAGTGTATATATATATATATATATTATATTAGTTAATAATTAACTAATTAATTGCACAATTTGCTGTAATTAATTGCAATTAATTGCATTTCCCCCAAACTTGTAATCATCAATATTTAAACTTAGAATCACCTAATTAAATTAAACAACACAGGAAAAAAGGAACAGAAGATAGCCCTATATTAAAATAATATTAAACATCAATATCAATATATTATTATTTTTCAATAATCAATCAACATAATCAATTTAACAGATTTTTTTTATTTTTTATTTTTTTTTACTAATTATCAAAATAAAATATAGTCCTACAAAGCTATTATTACCAGAGCATGTGATCAGAGCAGGTCATTTTACCATTGTTGCCGAGCATGACTATACCAGCACAGTAGGGCTATTGCAAACAGAAGTCTACTACAGAGAAATTTCACGTTATTTGAGCAGACTTTGCTTTTCCAGTGCGCGATCGGTTCATGATTGGACCGTGAACGACAGAGCAGAACGCGCAGCACAAACACGGAGCATAACATTGAGCAGAGAGCGCAGAGCGCCAACACACACACACACACACACACACACACGGAACACAGAGCGCGGCGCACACACAGAGCGGAAATGAAAGCTGCGCGAGAATGAAACCTGATCGCCGAACACGGAGGGGCGAGACGGCATATTTTCGCCCTTTTCAATAGCAGCCGCAACAGGAAATCATTAAAACGAGGCAAAAAAAAAAAGTGCTGCGTTAACGCGTTAAACATCTCAAATTAATCGCAAAGATTAACGCGTTAATTCCCCCAGCCCTAATATATATATATATATATATATATATATATACAGGGCTTGACATTAACTTTTTTGTTTCAAAGTTACTAGCCACACAGCATTTTTACTAGCCACATTTTTGTTGTTGTGAAATTACCTGATAAAAGTTGACTATGGCGTGCTAAAATTTACTTGAACTAGATTTACAA
The DNA here is from genome assembly GCF_951802725.1 of Rutilus rutilus. Classification (NCBI taxonomy): domain Eukaryota; kingdom Metazoa; phylum Chordata; class Actinopteri; order Cypriniformes; family Leuciscidae; genus Rutilus; species Rutilus rutilus. The sequence goes on from NC_140213.1 coordinate 33,227,596, forward strand.
CCCATTTAAATGTAAAACCACTGTACACAACCAAATCAAGACTACATAAATATCATTAGCTCTGATAAGGTTGTGTGTAAAGCTTTTTTTTTAAAAATAAAACCATGTATTATGTATTATGTCGCCACATAGCTCCACCGGCATACGACGTACCTCCAGCAGGGCAGCTAGCTGTCTCTTCGTTTGTGTTGTCGTCACTAGAGCGCAAGCGCAAGGCAACACTGTGTGCATGTACTCATTAGGGCTGTCAAAATTGCTCAAAAATGACGTTCGAATATTCCCTCTAAAAAAAAACACATAAAACCCTGCGTCCCAATGTGCATACTATCCACCCTATCTGCCCTAAATAGTATTGACAATTAATAATGTCACATACTATTTAGGATGGATAGTATGCATAGCCTATATTCGAACTATTCGAACATCTGGTTGCGCATTTTGTCAATTACGCGCATTACGTCAATAACAGGACACATTAATACAAAGAGACATAACTACTTAGGTAGTTTATTTAAGTTTAAACATAGGCTATTTGACAACGTATTATACCTACACAAAAACAAGTAAATCAAATGGCCAAGACCGCAGACCTCACTCTCGCTCACTCGCACTCGCACTCGCAGGCACTCTCTCTCTCTCGCCCTCACCCTCATGCTCATGCTCATGCTGCGTTCACACCAAACGCGAATAAAGCGTCTGGCGCGAGTGATTTTACAGTTTTTCTCGATTGCTTAAACACATTTCTTGAAACTATGCCTCGTATTCTCAAAACTGTAAACACAAATCCATAACGTCTCACCCAATTCTCCAAACATCCTATTTTCAGGTCAAAATGAAGCTCTACACTCAAAACCATTCACTCCTGCTGAAAAACCAAACTTTGCCCTCAGACAGGACACACAAGCCCTCAAAATCACACACACTACAACATAGTCTAACACACTGGTGCAATAAATTCAAAACAACATTTCCAAAACTGGTAAGTTATGTTGCTTGTGGTTCCCCCCCTCACAAACCTTTTTCACATGATGAACACAAAAGACACAACCAATGGATACATTGGCACATTTTTATTCATTCATGTACTACACAGTACAACACACACACACACACACACACACACACACACACACACACACACACACACACACACACACACACACACACACACACAAAAAAAAATATATATATATATATATATATATATATATATATATTTTACTCTCTCCTCTGATTTTTTTTAATTTACTTACAGTAAGATGTGTGTGACCATCATATGACAGTAAAAGAGCTCACATAAACCTTATTCTAATATGGAATTGTATTGGAATGGTAAAGAGTGTTGGTCGTGACAGGAGGGCCTCCACTCAAGGAGACAATATGATGAACACGTCTAAGAATGTTCCACATATGGTTGAAAAACCATAATTTGCCTAGAAAGATAACATTCTGGGAGTCAAGACTGTAAAGGATGAAGGATGCCCTCCCTTCACTGTCACACTCTGCAGCCACTCTGTGTGACTGTACGACTGCTGGCCTTTTCTTGCAAGAAAATACACCTCATCAAAGACTATTGGAAATGTTTGTCTTTTATTCAGTGATAGAATTTTGTTTGCCACCACACCTCCTTGAAGGTTCTCGAGGTGACGGTAAAGCGACTCAAATTTGGCCTTACTCGTAGCCCAGCCTCCCTCATAGTCATACCATTGACTAAGACATGGGCAACTAGAGTGGCTTGAATTTCATCTGAGACTGCTTGTCTTCTTGTCCTTGCCCTTCCTCCTCCTCATTCTTATCCCTCTTTCTTCATGTCTTTCTGGATCCATTGGTCCAAAACTCAATAAACTGATTTGGGCCCTTTTATCTATCTATTGAAGGATCTGATTGATGTGTGTTAAATTTTGACTCCTAGTGTTTCCACTTGGGTAATTGTGTGCTAACTGAGCTGAAACTGTGCTGACTTGAGTGAACAATTTTGAATGCTAGTGCTTTCTAATGGACAACACGGTCTAGGCAATGAGAAATGAAGGGATTTGTCTGTAGAGTTTTGCAGTGACAGTTCAACAAATCTGACTCATGTGTCAAAACAGGGAATAGTGTTTATAGTTTAGTGAAATGGGTGTGCTTTTTGATAAATGGCATTATGGTTTTGAAATTTTAGTTCAAAAGCCTGGTTATAGTGTTTAAGCAATCGAGAAAAACTGTAATGTTAAGTCAATGTAAAGATGCGTTTACGCGCATCTGGTGGTCTTGCGGCGCGAATGAGGCGTCACGCTCTCTGCGCATAACGGTTTAAATGAACAACAACTATACGCAAATGTTGAGTGCTGATCAAGAGTTTTGTGCAAGCAATTTAAGGTCGCGACTCTTATATAGCAGGCTTCATTCAGCGATTGAAATAAATGTTATTAACATTAATTGAAGTTTTACAGTATATAGAACCGACATTGAATGCTCCGAGCGAGCTGTGCTAAACATGAACTTTTCCTTGACATGAAACGGCAAATAATCAAACCAGTGGAAGCCTGCAGCAGTGCATGAAACTGCTGTATCTAACCTACCTTATTCATGCAATATCTATTCAGTCAGAAACATTACTAAAGTGTAGCCTACTGTACTGTTTAACGCTAACGCTTCTTCCTGTTACCTGTCCCTGACCCCTCAGGCAGCGCGCCCACTCGCAAAACAGACAGCCGCGCCTCTGCTACCGCGGGCGTTTTCCCACATTCGAATATTCATTTTCACCTTCAAAATTCTTTTTTAAAAAACTATTCGAATATATATTCGAATTTAGAATATTCGTTGACAGCCCTAATACGCATGGGAGTTCAGTTGTAGTGTCACACTTATTTCAGATGCCTTTTGAAAAGACTACAATTATTCAACCCGCCAAAGTGGCTAGTTGGAGTGACTATGTTACCCGCCACGAGCAAAATCCACCCGCATTTGGCGGGTTGGCGGGTGTTAATGTCAAGCCCTGTATATATATATATACATATATATATATATATATATATACATATATATATATATATATATATATATATATATATATATACAGGGGTTAAATTGGGATTTATTATGTGTGGGGGCTCTCCCTAGGGGGGTCCGGGGGTATAAGCAGAGAACAGTCTGTTTTCTTTCATTTTGAATTGTTCTGTTTAAAAGAAGACATTTCAAGCTTTCCATAGATATATTTCTCAGGTCTGTCAGGCAAGTAGGCTACCTTACGCTGAGTTTCGGTTCATTTATGAGACGAGCTCCAGTTCACGCGCCAGCGCCTCCGTGTCGTGATTATCTATTGTCTGCTATATTTACTTCTTATTTATTAAATCCAGGCAAATAAAAAAAATTAAGATACAATTAATACAAAACGAAATTTATTTTTAAGAAAGGCTTTGTGCTTTCTGTTTGAGGTCTCAGTGAAAGTTTTAAACAGTCTTTTAGTGCCGCTTTCAGAGCGGTCACATCCGTAACATTGTTTTTTCCTCATAAATGCGAACATGAAAAATAAAATAAAATGAATGTTATGTTCTGTGGAAAGTCGACCCTTCTTCATCCGGTGGGTATTACTTTTGGTTTACGCAGTGTATTTCACAGAATTACAAAAAAATATTTTGCCACCTAAAAGTTAAAGATTTTTTGTGTCACGTCCACGGCATGTGTAGCCTATTTCCCTCATATTAAATATAAAACGCATGTGTAGACTGATATTTTTCTAATGTCTGGACTCCTAGGGAGTATGGATATATAAACAGTTTCAATATATTGGTATTAAATGCATTTTCTGATAATTTATTTTAAGTTTTTACTGCAAATGTCACGTCCATAACGCTGGAACTGACATCACTTGATTACACATTGAATTAAACTGTTATGATAGTGACCCATACAATGTGCCAAACATACCTTCCTTACCTTGTCATTCAAGGCCAGGGCACTTTTTGTACAACCAACATTGTGCTGAACTTGACAAAATTGATCTACTGCTGCAGCGGCAGCCAGCAGCTCATGAGGTTTTTTTTTTTTTCAAGGCAGTTGTTAGAAGGTTCTGGAACTTTTGCACGCTTCCACATCCCGCGCAACTACTGATCTCCCAGGAACATTCATTATATATTGCTGCGTACATTTATCCGTGTCGGAGTAGTAGCCTACCTAGATGCGCATGGCAGGCGCGAGCGGTGCGCGATCATGGTCGACTGACAACGAGATTAAGCAGCTGAACAAGAATACGGCCGTGTTCCGATTGTTCTCATCTCAGCTCCGCCGAGACAAAATAGACATGCCATTTCAAAAATCGTTCATTTATTGTCAGAAATATGTTTTCAAAAGCATCACTTTCATCAAATGTTATGTGAAATAATTTCCAGTAGGCAACTGACTGCAAACAGGCACATCAGGACACAAACGAGCAGGCTTATGTGCCGGGGCTGAGCCCCGGAGAGCCCAATTTAACCACTGTATATATATACACACAAACAATGAGCAACAAGATACATTTAAATATATATACATATTTAAATGTAATTAAAATAGAAAATTAAATTGTAATAATATTTTATTATATGTTTTTAGGTTATTTTAGTCAAATAAATGCAGCCTTGATGAAAATTCTCCAAAACTTTGTTGTCTGTGTATATGTTGAAAACTGTTTTAATGCACAGTGCTTCAATTGACCAAAAAAAATTCAATATTATAGAGAACTGTGTAGTGATTTTAAGCAATTGTCCGTGCAAGTCAGCTGTCAACCTGCAAGTATAAAAAGTCAATGATTTAAAGCAGTTTCCTTAATGCTGTAGACTCATCCTCCCGGGCTGTATGCTATAAAAATTCCAAGCTCTATTGCAAAATTCTTGTTTCGAAGCGGGCGGGTTTTTATAGCTTTAGAAGTGAGCTGTAAAGCTATCCGAGGCCAGATTCCTCACTGGATAACTGGCCTAACACTAGAGAGGGCATCTTTGAAGATTAAAGAATTTGGAAAACGCCACTCCTAAACCTCTTTTAGGTGTTTGCCCCCCTTTTTCTCAAGTGTGTGTGTTATTCAACAGGGATAATGGCAGAGGAGGAATATGTTTGCTGCTTTAAGTGGGTGTAGGTGAAATCATTGGAGTCCTTTGATTAAACCCTTCTGGCTATAATGAGGAGATTCATTTAAGTGTTCTCAGCATGTCTTCTCGTCCTAAGACCTCTCAGTGCTCTATTGTGCATCTAAAGACGTAAACCTGCTCTTTGAGTGTTCATGGAGAGGGTCGTTATATTCCCATTATAAACTTGCCTCACTCGCTCTTCTCGCTCTCTTGAACTCTCTTTCTTTTTCTGTCTCTTTTGTTTGTGTGCCTCTTGTGTGTGTCTGTGTGTACCTGAGGGGTTTGTGGTGTTCTGTAGTCGCATGCTTAAATAAATAAGCTGCTCTAATCAGAAGCAAATGCTGGTTTTACATTTTTATTGTAAAGCCTATACTGTAACTAAACTAAAGATTTCAATTATAAACATGTGCTTTCATAACAACAACATTTAAAGACCCTATATGCATGTGTTTGCTTGCAGAATGATGTTGGGGGTTTGAGAAGTCTTACCAACAAGTGGACAACATTCCTCAAAGCAAGACTTGTGTGCTCCATTCCTGGACCAGATGGAGTGGACACACACTTTGATGAGCTCCGTGAGTGATCTGTTTTCTGTTCCTACTCCCTCTCATAAACACATATTTCAGTTTTATCATACTTCTTGGCATTTAAAACGATGTTCATCGTGTATTTGTGTGTGTGTTGCAGAGGACATCTTTCTCCTCCCTAGTAGAGATGAGAGAAATCCAATGGTGTACGGAGTGTTCACCACCACCAGGTGAGAACCAGCTCCTACTGTACAGTGAGCGTATTAATATTTCATTGCTTTTGGTCTGGGTACTGTAGCTTGAAATCCATTTTTAAACTTGTTGGTGTGATATAAAATGAGTTCAAATATATTTTATAGATTAACAAGGCAATTAAAAGTATGGTGGATTTGTATAAAGTTGCCCATTTAAAATGTATAATTCTTTTTTACTGTGTCATTCATCTTCTTTCGTTTTTGTAACTTGTTTTTTGGGGTCAGTTCTATCTTTAAAGGATCGGCGGTGTGTGTCTATAACATGGAAGACATCCGTGCGGTGTTTAATGGACCTTATGCTCATAAAGAGGGACCAGACCATCGCTGGGTGGAATATGAAGGCAGAATACCCTACCCACGACCGGGAACTGTTAGTGGCACTCTTTCAATTTATTTTATTCTTTATTCTTTTTTTTAAACCCCCTTTCAGTCATTGACACTTTTGACACAGGAGTTTTATACATTACCGCTAGAGGGAGACATAACACAATATAAACCTTACACAAACACAACATTCATGATAATACCAAAGGCAGTTTCATCACTTCATTTGAGTGCATATTTATAATAACTTCCAGAAATTCATGCTGTTATATATTCTAAACGTTTAACTCTAAATCTTATTTTCTTTCGTAGTGCCCCAGTCGGACATATGATCCTCATATAAAAACGACTAAAGACTTTCCAGATGAAGTCATCAGTTTTATACGATTGCACCCTCTCATGTACCGCTCCGTGCACCCAATGACAGGCCGACCAATTTTCACTCGTGTCAATACAGAGTTCCGGCTCACTCGGATTGTAGTGGACCGTGTGGCAGCTGAGGACGGACAGTATGCTGTTATGTTCTTGGGCACAGGTATGATATATAACAGCCACATATGATGTATATATATATTTTTTTTTGGGCATTTTAAAAGGTTTTAATGACCTCATGAACTGCCTACAAAGATAGCATTTTGCCAAACATAGGCATGTTCTAAATACCTATAATGTTTAAATATGCAGAAAAGGTTGGAAACGCACTAAACACTTGGCCCTGCATAAGCTTCAAAAGTGAACAAATAAATAAATAAAAGTAGCTTTTATTTCGATCAACCAGCAGATGGCAGTAGAGCTTATCTATTTAAGAGGCAAATGTGTGCATGTTTGTCTGTACAGATATGGGATCAGTTTTGAAGGTTGTCAGCATCACTCAAGAAAACTGGTCCACAGAGCAGATCATCTTAGAGGAGCTTCAGGTGTTCAAGGTAAAAGTCAAAACCATTCAAATATGAAGCATTTATGGATGAATGAAAAACGACAAATTAATAAACAAAACAAGTTCACCTGGTAATGTCTTTATTTTTTTCTCTCAGAGTCCCTCACCCATCCTCAACATGGAAATCTCCTCAAAGCAGGTAAGAACAGACTTGGTTCTAGTAAACTAAACCTTTAGCTTGGGAATGAATAAATGAAGAAAATAAATAATTCATAAATTAAATAAATCAACTTTTTCATCAAGAAATGACTGTTATGATTCATTAGTAAGCTGTTTTAATTTCAGAGGTTCCACAGGACTATTTGTTATATTTTAGCTACTGCAAGTCAAAGTTCTCAAGCCTCTGTCTCAAAATAGATTTGTTAGGACCTCCATTGTTTTGTTCTGGTTTATCAAAGTCTTGCGGATACGTTTCTTCTGTTCTTGTGCCATTCCTTTCATTTTTCCTTTATACTCCCATTTGTCTAATTATATCTTATTATACTTTGGAGCTCATGGTTAGGTTAAGAGTTCACCCAAAAGCTTTTATCCTTTCTCTGCATAAAGATAGAACCGTATGGCTACATCAGTGGGACACTTGGCCAATTGTTTTTGTAACTGTTTATTTTTTATGGCCTTTTTTATTTTAATAGTAGAGGATAATAGAGTACCGATAATATTAAATGGTTTCAGAAAAGATCCTGAACAGCTTTATTTTCAGACTTCTGTAAGAAAAGCAAGAGCACCACAACTTTTATTGTGCTTATTGTTGTTGTGTTTAGGGTTAGTTTCGTCACATGTACACGTACCTCTTTTTTTTTTTTTTAGTTTGTTGGACCAAAATAGACACGAAATGCAAACGAATGACATTTACTGATAACTCTATTAGAGAGATTGCTCCAGTAAGCACTTTTTTTGTCATTGCACCTGGTTTATTACTTTGTGTGTGTGTGTGTGTGTGTGTGTGTGTGTACAGCAGCAGCTGTTTGTTGGAGGAAGCGACGGGTTAGTGCAGGTGTCCCTGCACAGGTGCCATATTTATGGGCAGGGCTGTGCAGAATGCTGCCTGGCTAGAGACCCCTACTGCGCTTGGGACGGCATCCAGTGCTCCAGATACATTCCAGCCTCTAAGAGGTAACACACAAACACACATGCACATGAGCTGATAAAGTCATTGTCCCAAAGAAGAGTCGATGCAAAGCCTTGAAACTGATTCACGAAGTCAGCATTTCTGTTTAACGGTCTTCTTATCGGCACACACAAAAATGCAGCGCCACATGTATCCTATGATATCCCTGCGATGTGCACCGTGTGCAGTTTGGTGCTCTGGTGTTTGGGATAGCAGAAAGTTAAAAGAGAGAGAGGGCTTTGTGGTGCCCTCTTTCTGACCTACTTCTCCTGGGTGAGTTGTTTCCTGGAGTTCAGCACAGAGAAGAAAATGATAAATATTTGATTTTTCCTGTGCCATAGGGTGTAGTGGGACTGGACTGGACAGGCAAATTGATTAAAGTTGCTTTGTTGTTGAGATGATGTATGTGAGCTGCCAGAGAAGTTTTCTTGCCCTTTCTCTCCCCTGCTCTCCGGTCCGCCACTGCCGCAAGGAGGCCAGGTCAGTCCTGCAGAGAGAGAGAGAGAGAGAGAGAGAGAGAGAGAGAGATACAGAGAGATACATTTTAGTCTGTTTTGGAGATTGTTTGGCTGTCAGATGTCTCTGTTTGAAAAAACACTTTGTGGCTTCATTAAGACTCATATCTGTCATCGAAGTTTGTTGTATTACGGAGAGAGCCGGAGAGGGTGTTTTCATAAAAATGGTGGCAGTTCTGATTTTGTGTTTGAAATTAAATAAAATGCATGACACTAGTCTTAATGTCTATTTTCTTGCTCTGAAGATTAAACTTTAGATTAGCCAGTTATGCTTGCATGGGTATTAAGGTAACTGATCTCACTTCCTTGGATTTATGTTCAATTAATCCAGTATTTCTCAACCTTTTTGATTACATGATATCCACAAGAATTTTTAAAGGTCCCATGATGCTTTAAATTCATGATTTACTAGAAAAGGATTTAAAAAAAATATATTTTTTTTCACTCACAATTTATACTTGATAAAATATGTTTAGCTTGGCATAACAAGAAAAATGTGAACACTTCAAAAGAGTAATAAGATTTATACATTTACATGACTTTTCCAGGTCTAGTATGTAAGCTCTCTGTTGTCTGTCACTGTTAACTTTTTTCAGATAAAGTAATACCACAGATGTTGCCTTGGTTATATTATTTAAAATAGAGTTTCTCAACTGGTGTGTCGTTGACCCAAAGGTCTGTCACGGAGTGTGTAGTCTAAGAAACAAACGTAATTCTATATTTTTTCTGATGCGAGACTTTTAATTTGAAAGATGCGCATGAAATCTGTTGACACTTCTGTTAGACGCAGTTTAAGTGAAGAGTGCCTGAGAATAATGCATTGCCCTGATTCAGTATCTGTTGTCAGATGAGATGTTGTCAGGCTAAATGTTAGTGTCATTATTCTAACATTATTTTCTGAACTTGTTACAAAATAAAAACTTCTCGGGTTACAACTGTAACCCTTGTTCCGGAACGAAATGCTGCGTCGAAGACGGCACTTTGGGGAATGCCTCCAGCGTGATAGTGTCTGAAGCATGTGTGGAACTAGTCCAATCTCGATTGGTGTTGCGTCATGACGTCACATGTGACGGTGTATACGGAAGCTACAACGGGACGCCAGAACACAACAGTGTTAGCTTCTAATAGGTCAGAGCAAGTCATTATCAGGCACTCAGGAGGTCTGGCAAAGGGACGCAGCATCTCATTCCCTTCTCAGGGAACAAGGGTTACAGTTGTAACCAGAGACTTTCCCTTTCAAGGGAACTTGTGCTGCGTTGAAGACAGCTCAGGATGAGAGGACTTGAGAACCCGGCGTGGAGGGCAGATCCAAGCTACAATATCTGATGAAGGTGATGCAAGGAGGCCCAGCCAGCAGCATCACAGACCTCTTGAAGGGAAACCCCTGATAGCAGGGCTTTGGAGGAAGCCACTTCTAGTCGAGTGAGCTCTTATTAGGAGAGGCGAGGGCAGACTGTGCGCCTCGTACGCTGAAGAACTAGCCTCCACAACCCAGCTGCTAAACGTCTGCTTAGAGGCAGGGGAACCCTTCTTAAGTGACCCAAAACACACTAATAGCTGGTCCGACTTCCTCCAACCTGAGGACCTACGTACGTAGGCCTCCTAGGCCCGGACAGGGTATAGTAGGTGTAGACTTCCTGATCAGCCGACACAGGTGGTGGAGGATAAAAGGCCTGCAGGATAACTGACTGTGCCACATTAGATGGCACATTGGGCACGTAGCCCGGCCTAGGGTGGAGAATGGCCTTTACCCTCCCAGGAGCAAACTCGAGGCAAGAGGGAGAAACAGATAAAGCCTGCAGGTCCCCCATTTTTTTGAGGGACGTAATGGCTAGCAGGAAGGCCACTTTGAAAGAGACAAACTTCTCCGACACTTAGTCAATGTGTTCGAAGGGTGCCAGGGATAACCGTTCAAGAACCACTGCCAGGTCCCACACAGGAACTTTGGCTTGGATGACAGGCCTCATCCTCCGAGCACCATGAAGGAAACGAACTATTAGTTGGTGTTTCCCCAGAGGGCCACCACTTAAAGGCATGTGGAAGGCAGCTATGGCCGCCACATAGACCTTAAGTGTGGACGGGGAAAGACCATCAGAGAAACGAATTTGGGGGAACTCCAGCACTGAAGCCACTGGGCAGTTAACTGGGTCCAGCTGGCGTTCTCTGCACCATAAAGTAAACACATTCCACTTTAAAGCATAACATTTCCTCGTGGAGGGAGCTCAGAGTTTTAAGATGGTCTCAACAACCTCGGTTGAGAGACCAGTACTTAGGAGTTGGTCCCACTCAGGGGCCAGACCCATAGCTTTCGCAGCTCCGGCCGAGGGTGGTGTAATAGGCCCTCGACCTGCGAGAGAAAGTCCCTACTGATGGCAGTCTTCCATGCGGGGGCTGCTAGGAGCAATATGATGTCTGAGAACTAGACTCGGGCCGTCTAGTACAAGGCTACCAGAAGTAAACTGACCCCATCCCGACGTACCCTCTCTAGAACTCCGGGGAGCAGAGCGATCGGGGGAAATGCGTACAGTCACAGAGGAGCTGGATGTGTGAGTGAAAACCAAAGTGGACAATGTGAGTTGTCGTGAGAGGCGAACAAATCTACTTCCGCTTGGCCGAGCTTCCTCCAAATTAGCTCCACCATGTCGGGGTGGAGCCTCTATTCACCGGGCCTCAGCCCCTGTCTCGACAGGATGTCTGCTCCCAAATTTCCATCCAGGGAATGTACATTGCTCTGATTGAGAGCAACTTGCCATGGGACCACAGAAGAACCAGATGTGCCAGTCAGCACAGAGGGCGCGACCTCAGGCCTCCCTGCCAATTTATATAGGAGACCACCGACGTATTGTCCGTTCAAACTAGATCATGATGGCCCCTGAGGTCTGGGAGGAAGTGTCTCAGGGCCAGAAACTCAGCCATCATCTCCAGGCAATGTGCCACGAAAGATGATGCCCTCTCCACAGACCTCTGGTAAAGTGGCCCTCCATGACCGCTTCCCATCCCGTGAGCCTTAATCGATATAATTGAGTATTCAAATGCCCTGAAGCCTCAGTGGAGCTAGAGCAGCATCCATACACTTTGTGAAGGTGCGAGGGGATAACGTTAGGCCGAACGGAAGAACCCAGTATCGGTTTGCTTTTTCCCCAAAAGAGAACCGCAGGAACTTCCTGTGTTGAGGAAGGATGGATAATGTGGAAGTACGCATCCTTGAGATACATTTTGACAGACCAGTCTTTGGATATGATTTGACTGGGATGATACTAACAATGATAGGGATATTTAGCATCTTTAACTTGAATCTCCTCAGAGAACGATTCAATTCCCTGAGATCTATGATAGGACGCAACCACCCATCCTTTTTGGGTACTGTGAAGTACCAGATGTAGAACCCGGCCTCCTTCTCGTGAGGAACACACTCTATGGCCTCCTTCGCTAAAAGGGACCCTGCTCGGAGTTGACAATAGTGTTGACCACTCCGCTGAATTTTCCAATGAATTTAGGCCTCTACATATTCTACTAGGGAGATCAGTCTCTCGTGACTGACCTCAGGTGATGTGTAAAATACTTTCAGATGTTATCGCTCCGTCACGGGGGGGACCGCCCTCAGAGGCCTGCTCGCAGCGTCAGGGCCTCTTTCCCGAAGCCTTCCTCGCCTGAATGACAGTCCCGAAGCGCACAAGGCGCACATCCGTGTACACCATCACATGTGACGTCATGACGCAACATCAATCGAGATTAGACTAGTTCCACAGAGTTACATTTGTTACATTTGAATTGTAATTGTTACATTTGAATTGAAATGTTACAGTTACATTTGAATATCGATGAATGGACACAGAAAAATATTAGAAACTCAAGCTGTATTTGCTCTTTAAATGTTTTGGTTGTTCAAGGAGTCAGAAATGTAATAAAAATAAATCAGAGTCTAAATAAAAAGCTTTTTTCACATCTGCTCACTGCTTACAGGAGGGCCAGAAGGCAGGACATCAAACATGGAGATCCATCCAGCCATTGTTGGGACACAGAGGATGGTAAGGAGGCATACGAGGGTGTGTGTGTGTGAGAGTGTGTGGTTTTGGTAAACCCTACGTTATGGGGACAAAATTTTCCCACAAAGATGGCAACATCAGGAATCCTTGACCTTGTGGGGACATTTGTTTGGTCCCTATGAGGTAAACGGCTTATAAATCATACTAAAGGCTCGTTCACACCAAGAACGATAACTATAAAGATAACTATATTAGCGTCCACACCAGCGTACGATATCGTTCTGTTTATTCTTTTGGGTAGGTATAGGGTTAGAGAATAGAATGTACAATATGCACTGTATAAAAATCATTATGTCTATGGAAAGTCCCCATAAAACATGGAAACCGAACGTGTGTGTGTGTGTGTGTGCATATAGAGCATAAAAGCACTAAAAGCTATGTTTTGTTTTAAGATGCCGCATTGTCCTGTGGGGCTCAACTAATGGACAATGCTAACCCAAAAAATACCTTTACTGTATTTTTGATATGCTGATCGCTCTCTCTCTCTCTCTCTCTCTCTCTCTCTCTCTCTCTCTCTCTCTCTCTCTCTCTCTCTCTCTCTCTCTCTCTCTCTCTCTCTCTCTCTCTCTCTCTCTCTCTCTCTCTTTGGCAGTATTTGGGAGGAATGTTGAGGAAAAGGTGTTGTACGGAGTGGAGAGCAACTCCTCTTTTCTTGAGTGCGTTTCTAAATCCCAGCAGGCCTTAATCCGCTGGTTCGTACTGAAGCCAGGAACGGACCACCGTCAAGAGGTATCACCAACATTCATCTGCCACTCCTGTGTGTGTGTGTTTGATTTACCCACTTTCCTAGTTGTATCTAGAATGACAGTTGTTAAGTAGTTAGCAACACTACAAAATAAAAAATAAAAATCTATAAACGAAAGCAGTGCATAGGGTCATGCAAATGAAATGTTGAATAATTTATTTCGACAGTGAATTGCTTGTTTACTGTACATAAACTGTAATCAAACTGATTCACCAAAATAAATAGTAGCCTACCATAAAATGTGGTAGTGCAGTGTTTTAAACATCATTCAGCATTCATGTAATGTATAGCCTGGGTGTATTCCAGTCATATTTTCTCTTTCATAAAAATGTCTTTTGAGATCACAGGCTTTTTATGATTCAACACACTCCAGAAACAGATTTACAGTAACTTTCAACCCCCTGATGCTTAGAAAAAGTAGATGTTGCATAATTCTGAAGATCATATTACTAAACAATGTGTTGTAACAGAGAGACCGAGAACTCAAACAGTTCTGTTGATAATCGTGAAAATGGCCTGGGGCTCAGAAAACTAAGGGAACACAAACATGGAGATACAGAACACAGCAGAACTTGACCTTCACTGGTGGATTCATCTCTCTGTTTTACACCTACACATTTAATCTCATCTTCACTGCTGTCTATTGGGTGTCATGTTTCCCTTTTTTACTTTAGAAACACATAAATACACTCATCTTTCAGATATCTTTTAAACTCTCTGATGGAGTGTATTTATGCTATCTGCTAAGACAAAGATACTCCAGTTGTTTATTTAAGTCACTGTTTTGTGCAGCGTGTTAAGAGTGTAGTAATGGATCTATGTGTGTTGTGGATGAAAGTTCATAGTGCAGAGACAGAGGTCATTTTAACCTTGTGCCGTGTGTGTCCCTCGTCTTTATTAGCTGTGATGAATAGACGGGGGGCCAAGACCTGACTCTGGAGTGGTAGATCAGCATATCCTTCTATTGATCCATCTCCACAACAATTAATCCCAACAGGAGTGTGTGTGTGAGAGAGAAAGAGAGTTGAAGACACATTTGTGGAGGCATGACAGCAGAAGGTCAAATCACAGCACAAATGTCACAGGATAGTTGCAATTCTAGTAGAAACATGCAGTTTCCTGCTTTTGGAAAAATCCTCCAGTCCCACGTCTCAAGTAAACATTAGTCTTGCTATGATGCATTTGTTTTATTTTTGTTTCCCTTCCTGCTTTTCTTTTCCTCCTTTCTTTCTCCCGTCTTTCCCACAGCACAAAACGACTCCCTACCGCCCAGCTGCCCAAAACACCTGCAACACACAATCTCACGTGTGGCGCAATCTTAAAATATCACCCCACACTTCACCTCGTAAAAGACAACAATGAATGATAGAAGAGAAAACAGAGCTTGCGTGTATGTGTGAATGTTTATCGAATCAAAGTAAAACAATATCTGGTTGCAATAACAGAAAGGATGCTTCATATCCCACATAGCTGAGAACACAACAACTATGGGATGGAAATTACAAAGAATTTATTGTTTCTGGTTCCAATTCTGATTTTGGTTCCTTCACAATTCTGTGAAAACAAGTTGTCTTAAAAACGTACACCTTGAATTGATTTTGTCTAAAGCCATATGAAGGCAGCACACAATAATAATAAAAAAATGTAGGCCTATATATACACGATTTAAAAGATGTATTTCAATTGTATATACAATTTCCATCCATTTGCATTAGTTTTAACAAAAACTAATAAACTTTAATATGTGATGCATATTCATATAATTCATACATGCATAAAACAAGCAAGAAAGAGATTTATGCAATAGTACTAAAAACCCAAATGTGTTTTACAATAACTAGGTTCATATATTTACCATCAATAAGTCCAATTTATTATATGTGAACCAATCTCATATTTTTGTTCCACAGCTGGCCACATTTTAACCATGTTCATACTTTTTAATGAATTACATTTAATTATTTTAACAATGAAAAGATTTACAGTATGCTGATTCTAAGGAATTTGAATAAATACATTTAGGCTAATAAATAATAAACTATACTATGATTCATTTTTGAGTGCATAAGGGGCAAAGAGTTGCTTTCACACATTTTAATTGTTGATTCTTGTGCAGGGCTGACATGAAAAAAGAAGCATGCATGACAATCTTCATGACAACATCAACGCTTTATAGTCTAATCTTGAAGTATGCAGCATATTTTTTATGTTACATACATGTAGATGGAATAATCCAGGCATTCTAAAACCAAATGTAACCAAACATCATGCAAATCCTTCCTGTATTGTTCAAAAAATCGGACCTGTTATCGATTCACAGCACTTAATAGCCCTAAACAGGACTGTTCTCACTCCCTCTCATTCTCTTTTCCCTCTTCATCCCTTTACGCTTTTTCCATGCTGTTCACTACCCTCTTTTTACAACTAAATATTATTTCCCAGAGGATAGTGGGTCACCGGCAGGCCAGCTCATATTTGAGATGTGAGAAAGATCCTGTGTTGAAGGTTCCAGACCCTCTCTCTTTCTTTCTCTAAACCCACAACCAAGACCCAGTGGTGTGTGGAGGGGCCACAGAGAGACAAAGTCCTCGTATTGTAGTTTTAATGCCTTTGACCCGGCTCTTAGACCGATGCCGTGCTTAAACCTGCTTCTGTGATCAGAGGCCAGTTTCCTCCTGCCCCCCCAGTAAAACCTTCAGCAGGAGTTATACGGTGTGATATACTGCTGAGATACGAAACACAGACACGCATTCACTTCCAGCAAACTCACACACCAGAACATCTCCATGACACACACATACACGTTTCATCTTGACACTCGTGCCCTTGGCCTTTATGTTTTAGTTCCTGCTGTCACAGGTGCTGTAGACATTGCAAAACCGCCCTATTTCCTCTAATTCCTGACACGTTTCTGCAGGGTACGATTTATAGTCATACTCAGAATTTTTATTCCAAAACTAAAGAGTTGTTTAGTGCAATCATGACTATTGCATTTCCTTGAAGCATCTTTTAGATGGCAGATAGATTAGCATAAGTCAATGCAGTGCTAAGCAGCTTGCGTGTCTTTTACAGGGATTCGGTATGCTTTGAAGCTTTCTTTCCCTCCTCTCCGTACTGCACAGCTGTATTGATTTAGTCCACAACTACAGCAGGAGAAATCAGCAGCCTCAAAAACACAGATAACAGAAAAAAATGAAAGGGAGAGAAAGAATAGGCAGATAGGAACGGAAGGAAGGGAGGCGAATGGATGGAGAAACTGATGTTGGCCAAAAAGAAATATTAGCATGACTAAAGCTGGTGGAGATGATTGATTTGTGAATAAATTGTTATTTTGAATAATTTCTTTTATATTAGTTATTTGACTAAAACGAAATC
Source organism: Rutilus rutilus (assembly GCF_951802725.1). Classification (NCBI taxonomy): domain Eukaryota; kingdom Metazoa; phylum Chordata; class Actinopteri; order Cypriniformes; family Leuciscidae; genus Rutilus; species Rutilus rutilus. The sequence continues at coordinate 33,244,514 of NC_140213.1, forward strand.
TGTGAAAATTCATCTGACATAATCAAGGTCTTATTTTGGATGACAGCATCAAATTTGTACGTCCAAATTTATACGACCAATACAACTAAAATCGGCCTGATTTATACAATTAAATCAAAAAGATTGTGATATCAGTAGTATTTAGGGCCACACTAACTTTTTTTTAAAACGTATCTGCGCGGATTAATTAGTTTCAAGGCACCAATATGCACATGGATACAGGACATCTTATAATTTTATTTTTACAATGGGTATTTTGCAAGTTAGTCGTATTGATTCATTTTTTCCTAAGAATTTCCAGCATCTCTGTATAAGAATATGATGTGACATGCATGGGCAAATTACATTTGTATGCATATTCCTATAAAACCCGTCCAGACAGCTCTAAAATATAAATCGTTATTATACTGTATGTTTATCATATTTGAGTAAAGACATGGTTTGAATAATGGATGTTTTGCACTCTATCATTATTTCTTTTCTTTTTTTTTCTTTTTTATAATTTTTTGAATCAGTTCATTGAGTCCTATTTAAATGCACTGAATACAGAGCACTTAGTATGTCAGAGGTGACCAGAAAGATGGACACCTTGCATATAGATCAGTGCAATAGATCACGCAAACATGAAAGTAGACCCTGTAATTTCTCAAGACCTTCTCTACCTCTCTTTTTCTTCTGATTTTCTCTCTCGTTAGCATTAACATGTGGTCAGCTTGTCTAATAAGACTCTAATGACCAATCAGATGGTATAATGTGAGGTCAGCAGGAAGTGGAGCGCAGAGGTTAAAGACTGATCTCTGACCTTGTTGTGGGTTCGTGGGCAGAATGATTTATGTGAATAAACCCAGCAAGTGACACATAAATTCACTGTTTGGCTGTGATTAATCTGTGTTTGTTTTCAAGAACGTGTATTGATATTGTTGACTTTTATGAAAGAGTCCTAATAATTGTGTTTGTTGCAGATCAAACCAGACGAGCGTGTGCTGATAACTGAGAAAGGTTTGCTGATTCGTTGGCTCCAGCGTAGCGATGCAGGTTCCTACTTCTGCACCTCCCAGGAGCACAGCTTCACCCGTAACCTCCTCCACCTCTCTCTGCACGTCCTGGACCCCGGACAGCTCAACGGACACCAACCTGCTATACGGGTATCATCAGAAAACCCTTCCGTGACCGAACCCCGCCAGCGCTATAAGGACTATTTGCGCATGTTGAGCGGCCCTGCGCACTCTCTAGACGAGTACTGTGAAACAGTCTGGCACAAAGAGAAGAAGCAAAAACAGAAGGGCAAATGGAAGCATGTCCAAGAGCTCCGCAAGAGTAGGAACCGACGCCACCACTAGGGGTGCCAATGATGCGTGGATTCGAGAGTGAGGTTAGAAGGGTCACAGTGCCCTGGGAGCCACTGGATGTGGATTAAATGAATTCAAACAATCTCAAAACCAAATACAAATACAGAAAAGAACTATCTCCTGACCAGTCTGTTTATGCAAAGCAAAAAGTCCCCCAGAAAGATCAATCTTACCATTAAACATTAATCTTGTTTTCATTGTAACTGATGCCTCAGATATGACCCACTGATTCTTTACCATTTAAAAATACCAAAATACCTATGTGACCAGTCATCTGGCTGATCTTTAAGGCAAGACACTACAGGCAAAACCATTGTTTTGTTTTTTTTCCAGGCACTGGTCAATTTTGATATTTTTGGGCTATTTTTCTTCCATAAATTGTCTTCTTTCAGACTAGTAGAAAGAAAATATCAAAAATGCACATTTGATGCATTATGCAGTGAACCAGAAATCTCAACTTTATTAGTACATACATGGCTTTTACCTATATACTTTAACTATTCTCTTTCTGGCTGTTGACTGTATTTTCTGATTTATGGAGTGATAAGAGATATCTAAAAACCCCTTTGTACAACTTTAATTTGAATATGTAAATGAGCTTTGAACCTGGCTTTATCCAAATTATAATTATTATTAAAATTATTGCATAATTGATTAGACAGTACATAATTTCCATATTAAAACAACATTTTTGGAAAACTCGTAATACAAAACAATTGTCTTCATGTACTTTAATTAATCAACTGGGGAAGTACAGTGTTATTTATTAGTTAAAAATGTCATACTATTTACCTGTAGTGTCTCGCTTTAATACTATTTAATACTCAGAATCATTGGGGGCAATGTATTGTATACTAAAATCATATAGCTATAAACCTATAAACGATGCTCTACACCAGGATTGTTCAGTCTACAAAATGTCTGGATTAACGTTTTTAAAAACATGGCACCAGTTCATTGCGCTTTAATTTTAACCAAGAATAAAAATGCATTCATGTTGAATGTATGTAAATATTTATATTATTTGTACATGAGATTGTGCATGCTTTAGAATTATTTACTTAGAATTCTCTTTTGAGATTACAGTTTTAACCAAGCATTTAAATTTCACTGAGTAAAATACATTATTTTTGTATTTTTGCAATTTGTCTTATAGTAGGTCATTTGTTTATGACATATGACGTTATTTAAAATGACCCTGGTGTTGAAATAAACTCTTCTTATTTCTACTTAACTGTGCAATGGAGAAAAGACAGTGACTTTATTATTTGAAGAGATTTTTTTGATTCTGTCTTCTTCTCTTCATGTTGCTCAAAGTCAAACTATGTATGATTTTTTTTTTATTTTCTTCAGGTGAAAACAAAGGGAGATTTAGCAGAATATCCAGGCTGCTTTTTCCATACAATGCCAGTTTATGGTTTATTAAGCTTCAAAAAAATTAAAGTGTCATAAACGGGGACTATAAGACCCTGTAATATGCACTATTCCAATTCTTCTGATTTGGTATGAAAAAGCACATGAAAAGAGTAGGCCTATGTGGTGATTAAATGACAGAATTAATTTTTTGGTGAACGATCTCTTCAAGTAATCATTGATCTACTAAGAAACAAAATATAATCATTTGCAATGACATGTATAACAAGATACTTTATGTCTATAATTCTGTATTTTATATTTTAATACAGTATGTCGTTAATTTTTCATCCAACTGAAGTTAAATTGTAGTTTCATGTTTTCCCTCAAAATATTGCCTTTTATTTTTAATTTCATATCTTGTCATTTCATATTTAGATAAAGATAGAGGGTTGATACCACAGTTTTTATTCCAAATGTATTATTTTACTCACTCACTGTTCCTCCCCCATGCTTTCAAGTGTCTGTATCCCTCAGGATACAAAAACCATTTAAGGGGTTAAACACAAGTTCAATATCTGTGATGTTATATAGATGAAACAATCTGACCCTATATCTCTGTCACGCACTTAAATACGCACATACACACTCTAGGCACAGATGTATCTCATATCCCATGACTTCAAATCTCAACAAGAGTCACGCAGCCGGCTCTTCTGAGATTCATCGCGGGACTGCGTTTCTCTGAGGTCAACCTGTCCCAGATCAGATTAGAGAGGGGAGTGAGCTCCTCACACATACAATAGCTCGTGACCTCAGATAACCTCACCGCCTGAAGCATGTGTGTGTGCTTTCAAGGTCAGACCTCCTCTCCCATCAGGATTTCTCATCTCCTCTCATTTGGTCAATGTGTTGCCCTGCTGAGGAAGTCAAGGTCAGTAGGTCATACTCACACACACTCATTACTTTATTTCTGTTTTGTTAATTTCCTAAAGGCAGAAAATAAACAATATGATCCTTTATAAACTTAGTTAATGATCATTTTACACAAGTAAACAAGTCCTAAATGAACCGCATCGTGCCAGAAAACAAACACAGGATCCGTTTTTTTGCTCTGGGTTCGACAACAAGGCCTTTCTGTCCGAGTCGGGGCACGGCCCGGGGATGGCAGTGACAACCACATGGGGAGTGCGATAAAGGGGAAATGACTGTTTCTGGGCTGACGGGTGAACTCATTTATCAGTGCTAAAGTCTTGAGTAATACCGCTTTCTCTTTCCCGTACCTCCTGCCACGGCCAAGACAAGCAGAAAGTGATCTTTTCTCTCCAGAATGCCCTCCTGTAGTGGTAATCGCTGGAGCTCTTTACCCGTACAAGAGCATCTATTAACAGAGATGTTCTGCTTCGTGCCGTGGCAGGTCAAAGGTGGAGCGGATTGACTGAAAGAGCATGCGAGAAAGATTCAAATCGGATAGATTAGGCTCAGCTGGGTGTTGTCTGTATTAATGAGTGTCTTTGCTAATAATAGTCAGTTTAAATGAGTTTGGGAATTATAATTACGATTCATTCCATTTTGGTTTGGAAAAATATATATTTCTCTTGTTTTAAGCTTTTTATGCTTGATTCATTCATTTTTATTTATTAATTTCCTTTTTTTTGCAAAAAAAAAAAAAAAGAGCAAAGGATGAACTTTAGGTATGCAAAACTATGTGTGTGTATTTTAACATTCACATGCTGCCACATAGACTGATGGCAAATGTTGTTTGTCACCTCTTAAATTTGCTAAATAACATTTTAGTAATATGTGTAGCTATTTATTCCCAACAGTAGATTAAATATATGAATAATTTGACCAGTACCCATTTGTTTCACCATGATGATTTAATTGACACATGCTCAACTTGAAAAGCCATGGCTCAAAGAATTTCAAACATGTACATTATAGTATGTGTGTCACCAGCAGTTGCAAGGAACACACACTGAAGATCAGGTATAACGTCTTTAATAATCCACTCAGACGGCTATACAAACAAGATGAGCAAAAGAAACCAACCAATATGCGGCCGGAAAAATGAACACTGAAGACTGCAACTTAAATGCAAAGCAAATGAGGGAAATAATGACAAACAACTGTGATGATTAATGAATGCCCATAGTAACTAATAAGTGGAGGGAAACTAAACAAAGGAACACACATGACTGAAAATAACAAACTGAAAGTCTATGAAAATGAAACTAAGAACAAAATAACAGAATGTCCATGACAATATGACATTGTGGCATTTATGTGAATTTTCCTTCTAGTCTTTTGGAAGATGTCGGGACTGAATTGGGACACAGTTTTGCAACTTGGCTCTGATTTTGCATATTTTATCAGTGTTGGAAGCTGACTAAATGAAAGTAAAGCTGTTTTTGCCCGGCTACCATGTGTTGGGCTGGATTGTGATCTGAAATGTTTTATAATCATCACTTATTTAGCACTTGGCTAATTTCAGCTATTACAGCATCAACACATTTCTGTGTAAACACTCTAATAAGCTGGAACTTTAACACAGAACCAGTTTGATGTGCTTTGTGAATTTAAAGTGCTAAGGTTTACATTATATTCATGTAAAGTTTAGCATAATTCCACACATTTGACCATTACATGTTATCATGCAAAACTAATGATGCATACACTGAAGTGTTTTGTAACATGAATTGTATGCAACTGAAGTTATGTGATGCATGACTGTTTGCCACATCATATATTATGGGTTGCACAGTAGTCGATTAATTCTACCTCTAATGATGCTTTAGGTCTGTTGCATGTGTCAGTTGCATCAAATTCATGTCAACAAAACCATTCAGTCACAATATAGCTGTGCATGGGCCATAATGCAGACACTGTTGTAGGTCAGTCCACTCTTGATCCCAGAAAGTGCACGTTTGCAGATATGACTCAAACTGACTAATGTGTTTTCCAGTCTCCCAGTGGACGCAGGACACATGACCGTGTCCTCTGCAGTCCTCTAAACCTGGCGCGAAACCACATTCCATTTCAAGCAGCATTATCATAACTGTATAAATTTGCTTCTTCTCCAGCTGAGATCTGAGTATTTGAGGAATTTGTGGTTGTATCATCAGTAGTTTTGTGCAGTGTTTTTCTGTGATTTGCTCCCGCGGTGCATCCGGCACACAGGGTTCACGCATTCCTTACGGCAAGCCTTCGTTTTTCCCGAAAGCCTGTGGAGAGACAAAAAAGAGGGATAGGCCTACAGATAATTATACGATCTTCATGTGGAATGTATGATTCTGATTAATTTATCATTTTGCATGTTGAAAATGGAGAAATGAGCACTGAAATATTGTGTTGGTTTCTTATCTATTATTCTCGGCTCTGTTGCTGAGTTTATAAGACCGTTCGCTCTCTCGCTCTCTCTTTGTTAACAAAGCTGATGAATATTTCAGACCATGCGTTTGAGAGTTTTTGAAGCTTCATTGTTTATTTAATAGTTAGAACAAATCGGAGCACCTATCCGAGAGAGAATGCAGGAACCCAGTGGAAAACTAAAGGACAGTTCTGATTATTAATACAGTTAGGCCTTTTTAAAATAATATTAAAAGTCTAGTATCAAACTGAACACAATTATACTCATCTATGAAGTACATTTTAATGTATGCAGGTAATAATGTTCAGATGGACATGAAAAACAAATCATTTAAACTGAATCGGCTATTTTGTATCGGAAGTTAAAATTAAGAGAAATTAAAGCTACACTGTGTAATTTTTTAAGTTGATTCTTAGCAAAAAACACTTTGTTCTTTCAAAATGATATGTGCTCATTAATGTGTAATTACTTCTAACGACTAATCAAGTATTCTCGTAAGCGTAGAATCTGCCATTTAGAATACATAAGAGCGAGTCGCTCGAATGGCGGCAGCCATGTTGCGCCTCCATCTTGAAAGTACATTAGCCAAAGAGGGACATACCTGGAAATTCAAGCTTCGCCTTTCGCGTTTTTACACTCAGTGGCTCCGTGATGAATGTGAGGGGGATATTACTCGCGACTACAGGCAGATTTGAAATAATACGGCCACCGTAGGAGTTAAAACGCCCTCGGAATGGGAGGGGCTAGAAAGTAATATTCAGTTGGTAGTCATAAACAATTTCACCGCTAGATGGGAGAAAATCCTACACAGTGTAGCTTTAAGGTAATGGCATTCTGGGAAAAACATATAAATACAGTACATATGGTTTGTAATATTTTTTTATGTTTTTGTAAGTCTATTATGCTCTCCAAGGTTACATCAGAGAATGTCTAATAAGGCAAGAAGTTTCACTCTCAGTACACTTCCGGCTTCTGAACTGGTTGCAGTTCCACTCTGATTCCATATGAGGGCGCTCACAGGACGAGTGCAGAATGAATGGAGGTCTATGGCGCTATACCAATCAAAATCCACTTTTCTCAGGATATAATTTTTTGTCTAGTAATTTGAATGTTGTATTCGAAAGGAGATGCAAAGAAATTACACATTGCTGGGTGTTAGATTTTTTAGAGTCAAAAATGTTTTAAAGTGTCAATGACGTCATACACATCGTACGACCAGAGATACTGCTTTACGGCAATCCTTCAGTCACTCTGGTGCTTTCGCGCTCTGCACTTTCTTTTCTCTCGAGGCATCGACAACACAGCTGACACAGGTAAACACACGTGCTAGAAGAGTTTTTGTTTTGTTTGTTTCTGGTCCCGCTTCGGATGCCACGATGCCATCAAGCGGTATCTCTGGTCGTAATCAGTCCTTCACTGACCAATCAGCGTTCATTAGCAGAATGCTAGCGTGTTATGGGCAACAACAACTCAACCTGTAAGAAATCAAAAGGACATAAGTACTCGTTCATTCAACTTTCGACCTATAACCCATGTTGAACTTGCAAAACCTACAATCAAATCTGAGATTTCTCAACGGCAATCAGGTGAAAGAGGCAAATTTAGCCGTCTAGCTCCATAGACTCCCATTCATTCTGCACTCATGGGCGATCGCCCCTAGTGGAACTCTGGTGGAACTACAACCAAAATTCGGTACAATAGGACTTAATAGGGAGTGGGCAGGCTCTCCGTAGACGGGCTCTGGTTACATACAAAATATAGTAAAAACAGTAATATTGTGAAATATTTTAACTCTTTCCCCGCCAGCATTTCAGTTGCGAGCCACCGCCAGCATTTTTTATAATTTTCACAAAACTTTCATGGCCCCCAGAATATTTAGTTGAATATTTGATATTTAAAAGAAAGAACAGAGCCTCAAAAAAGAAAAAGAAAAAGGAAAAAAAGAACTGTTTTATTCTTGCTAAATGCATTCTTTTTTTTAATCAACACTTGAATGTTGGTAAGTTTCATAAAAAAGCTACATTTTTTAGCAAAAAGCTTAGAAAATCACGTTTTTGTCAAAGACTACAATCTTTGATTTGAATGATTTATCTAAAGAAAAGCTAAAAAACACATACACAGGCATGCTTGTGTGTGTTTGAACGAAGGAGCTGACAGGATTGACTTATCAAAACAAATGTCGTGGAAAAAAAGAACAGGATTGAGATATCAAGGAGGTACAAGGTATGTTTGGCAGAATATTACAGGGCAATTACGCTGCTGCAGATGTGTACCACAGCGCTGACAGACAGAAAGAGAGAGAGAGAGGAGCTTCCTTTAAGCCAGTGACAAGGGAAGAATATTGATAGTGTCCTGAGGGAAGAAGGACAGGAGGAATGTATGACGGAGAGAGAAACAGTTGTTACCTCTGAGAGGGTAATGAGTACCTTTGTGGCTCACACCTGATTTATGCCCAGTATCTCTCCACCTGAGCGCTGCCACAACATGCTGAACACACACACACACACACCCACCTGTGGAGTGATGGCTTCATTCACAGGAAACATTTGTATGTCTGTGTTTAGGCAGCATCTTGATTTTCCATGTACCACCATCTCTAAAATTACAGGCCGCAGCTGGTTTAAGATACGAACAATATGAGCCTGTAGTTACAGAGAATTCCTTCTAATGATAAAGTTCAAAAGACAAATTACACTAAAATAATGCAATAAATATTAACATAAAATGTCACACAAATGTCACACATAAACGAGTCAGTAAAGAACCCTGCATTGGACTCATAATTATCTGAATTGATTTAACTGATGGAGGTCAAGGGTCGGATGGTTGGGGATTGAGTTACAACTTCTGCATGGACTGATCTGCATTCATTCTTGATCATGTGTTATGGGCAAATGTTTGTTGATTTAGGATCAGTATGGGCTCTGAAAAGGCCACTGATGTCACTGACATCAAAGATGACGGAGGGTGACTTTTGGCTTAAACCTGCCGTTGCTGAGCATCGCTATGCAGATGTTTTGAAAGATGAAAGAATACTCAATTTTAAGTACGTTTGGTAATAATTATCTACAATGTTTGAAGTTTGTGAGTGATGCGGTGTCTAATGCTATCAAAATGCCGAACAGTATTTTTGTGACTGATTTGCCCTTGCCCTTAACTAATCTGCCCACCTAAACGATATTTAAAATAGCCTGACAATTAACTCCACTGGCAAACCATATTGGTCCGACCTTTGAACCTGTGCTCCCAGGATTTGTGGGTGAAAGGGCACCACAACCTTTTCATGGATCACTCAACACAGAGAAACAATGTCATTTGCAATGACACTAACTAGATATAACCTAAAAAGCATCAGACATCAAACGGCCACGTCCGACAATAATCGTCATGACATTTAGAGACTCAAGTTGTCAGAGAGGATTTACCTGCTGAGACTTTACAGTTACTGTTAGCATGCTTATCTAAGTTCATTCCTTTTAAATCAACACTGCTGATTTATTATTAAAGCTAAAAAAAATAAAATCAACTAATTGACCGACCTGTATAGTTGACCTGACCCATCCGTAGACTGAACTGCAAAAGATAATAGTTTGGTGGAGCTCAGCAAGCATGTTAGGCGCTAGAAACATAATGGGCTATCAACTTCTAACAAGCTTTAAATCTGTTCTGTGCTGTGCATAAACTCTGTCCCGGATTAAACTAGAGGAATGTTAGCTTGCGTAAGAGAGCAGCAGATTGACAGAATTTGGGCGATTTTTCAGAGCTGCGCTGTGGAAACCACAATGAACCTCACAGTGCACGACGGAGATAATTTCATTCAAACGTATTACTATCGTAACATGCTATTTCCTGAGCTGATTATTTAATACAATCACAATATCATATGTATTTCACTGGCCTTGCTGAAGAAAAGCTCTTTTTTTTTTTTTTATCCTGAAGAGAATAGGCTACAACAGAGCAGAAAATTGAATTGAATGCTGTCAGTCATTCTTTTGTCCTCTGGGATTTTAACATCTGTTAAGGCAGAAACATCAAACTCTTTCATACTTGGCTAAAATTGTAGAATGCGCCTGGCAAGCCTTGAGAGAAAGAATGAGAAAAATAAAAAAACAGCACAGCATAGCACAGGTTTGACATTTAATTTAACTTGAAATTTAGAAATGATTTCCCAAACAACATAATGTAAAGTTGGCTGACTGAACATGAAAGGCTATTTCATTGGGTGTAATGTAGCCTACACAAAAAGTACGTTTCGGTGTAGCCTATAGGCTACTGTATGTTGATTTTGAAGTAGTAATTTTGAATTATTGCAGTATTTCTTCTGTGAAGTCTGTAAAGTATAAAGGTGCTGTAGGCCAGTGGTTCCCAACCTTTTTCCTTTCCTATGTTTGCCATTTGATGTTGGGCAATGTTGTGGTCGCGCCGGCGTCTCTTACATTATGAACGCGCCTACATTTGAAATAACGAAATTGTAATTGAAATCGGCATTGTAAGCAATATTTTTTGGAACATTTTATCCATCTTTATTCACCTCAAAGCATATCCGCTCCCGCCCCCCTGAATAACATTCCTTCTGATGTTCATTTATGTTTATTTGATGCTATAAATTAACTAGAAGGAAGAGATGATCTGTTCACGAGCAGCCTTAGCTGCGGCGCTGCAGCAATCTGACACGACACATCATATCAATTTAAACGGTTTTGTCCCGTGCTATGGGTAAACACGGAGATTCAAATAATTGTACCAACACTGTAAAAAATTTGCTGTAGTTATGCAGCTGTTTGCCAGTAACTTACTGTAGATTTAAATTGATGTTATTTACTGGCAACAGTTTGTTCAAAGTTAAATGAATTAAAACATTAAACATTAACAAGTCTTTGTCTTTACAGAATAAAATTATAAAATAACAATCTAATGCAAAGCATTCTGGGAACCAGAAATCTTCATCAACCTTTTTCTGTTTTTTTCCTTCAGATTTTGGTTCCCAGAATGCTTTGCATGAGGCTGTTATTTTAGTTTTATTCTGTAAAGATAAAGACTTGTTAATGTTTAATGTTCATTTAATTTTGAACAAATTGTTGCCAGTAAATAACATCAATTTAAATCTACAGTAAGTTACTGGCAAGTAGCTGCCAGTAATACTGTAATTTCTACAGATTTTTCTAACAGTGAACTTTCTGGACACACACACTGTAAAAAAAAAAAAGATCAGTAAGTTATGACGACATATATTTTTACATTGCTTTAAATGTAATCAAAAATGTAAATCAAAATGTTAAGCAATTTTCTACTTTAAAAAAAAAATAAGTTATACATGATTCAACACATTTTTTAAGTCAGTTCAATGTGATTTAAGTTGACATGACTTAAATATCCAAGTTGATTGTACTTAATTTAAGGCAGCAACTTTTTGTTCCGCACATGCATGGTTTAAAGCTTTTGAAAGAAGGCTGCATTTATTTGATCGAAAATGCAGTAAAACAGTAGCCTGGGTTAGAGCTGTAATCGGGCCTTAAAAGTTCGGCCCGAAAAGGCCCGAGCCCGACAGAGTTTGGCCCGAGCCCGACAAGTACATTTTGATTGACAGCTTTTTAAAAGCCCGAACCCGTTTACAGCCCGACTGTCCAAAAGGCCGTCTATCAGCAGTGATAAGAGTGTCGCAGAATAGCGCGGACACGCGCTTCACACCGCGAGCCGGCACACGCACCACTCGGCGGAAAAGGGAGAGAAAGAAAAAAAAGAGACTGCGCCGCACGCTGTGTGCACCTTTGTCTTTCGTAAAAAAAGGAGTAATTTATACATTTTTTAACATCATTTATTCATGACTAACGGAGGCTAGAGGCCACTTGGAAGTTGGAACAAAGAAATAAAATAAGTCCTCCAGAGACCAGCCTCCATTTCACCTCCTCAAGATCCATTTTCACGCTAATCTAAACACATCACCTGACCGCTCATTTACCACGCAACCCGAAGCGCGAGCCCGAGCCCGGCCCGAGCCCGTGTAAAATAATAGAAATTAAGACCGAACCCGACCAAACCCGTCGGGTTCGGGCAAAGATCTTCAGCTCTAGCCTGGGTTTCCACATGCTGCCTTGCGCGCAGCGCAATTTTATTCCCGCTGCTAGGCAGCCTGGATTCCATGGACCAGATTTTCACCTCAGCGAGGGGACCAATCACAGAACAGGGAGGGAGCAGCAAGACGACGACGACGTCTATGCGACACACCGAAGCAGTTTGTTTATATCTATGGATCCAACATGGCAGCAGATGCGAAGTTACCTTTCGATGCAGCCTTAGATAGTGTTCTAAGTAGTTTAGTCGCTGAACGCCATCGTGTACACATAAATCTCTGACCCATCGTCTTCTTCCTCGTCGAATTTCTGTCGCTCTACATACGTAATCTGGTATAATTGAAACGATTGGCTATGAGCTACGTACAGGTGCATTTGATAGACATTTGTAGCGCCCAATAAACGGCTCTGGGCATTCGTAAACCACGCCTCAAATACGAGAAAATGAACATGTGGTTCCCAGACCACGTCTCAATGAGACGAGGTCTGATGTTAGCCAGGCTAGTAAAACAGTAATATTGCGCTAAAAATTATTACTGAATGGTAGTGTGTAGGCTATACAAATAAAAAAAGATAAATAAAAGATGTATAGATCATAAATGTAATCTATTCTAGTCATATAAATATAATCAAATTAATATATCTTTAAAAAAGCTAAATAAGTACTGGATCACTACACTAACACACACATTACTCACAAACCAGGTTTCCCGTGTCAGGTTTTAGTGTGTCATTTAGTGTTCTTGTGCTCTATTGATCACTGATACACTCTTCACTCTCCCCCATTCACTAAAGGCCTAGACAGAGATCAGATTCACCCCTGCACAGGAATTAAAAGCACACTGACTGGTAGCATGTTTCTGAAGAACACCGCAGAACTGGTGTCAGATTATGTTTTTTGCAATATCCCTTACTTCTTTTCTTCATGCAATCTTCTTCACCATCTCCTTATATCCATGGATAATGGCAGGTGACAGTAGCTGACAACAAGATCCTGACTAACAAAACAGATGCAGAAGTACTGACCACGTCAACGCTTTTCCCTGAATCCTGGTAAGACAATTATGAGACTATGGTAGCCTTTTATTTTACATTTATCTGATGTAAAGACTTTTATTTTGATATATCTCCCCTATGGGAAAATTATGAGTATGGGAATGGAGTTGAGTAGCTTCCATCTTGCACTTTGAATGTTCTGATTAATTAATTTGCACATTTAAAATGGTAGTCATTTTAATCTTGAAACCTTTTTTTTGTTTCTGGAATTCTGCAGAGTTTACCATTTTCAAGCCCTTGCTTGGTTGCTTACAAACCTCACACCTGACACCTGAATAGGGTGATGACTTTGGATTTGAACATGTGGACAACAATGGTGCTGAAGATCTAATCCGACATGACGTGAAATGAAGGTAAATCTCTTCCTTTGAGGAATTGTTATGCTTTGGTTGATATACAGCCCTCATATGACAACTAATGATGCAGACATTGTAAAGCTCCTTAGTGTGGCTATCACCTTGGGGGAAAAGGGGTTTAAAAGGGGATTGTCCTGAAAATATCAACATTGTTGTGCATTTTAGTATAAGTTGTAGTATAGCCTAAGCCTAATGCATGTGAAATGGTGGTGGTCTTTTTGATCTACATGACTAATATGATGTGTAAATATGATAAAATATTGGTAATGCTTCAGAGTTTGGCTGTAAAACACAGTTTCTCACAGTTTGCATTGTCTCACAACGTAACATTATTTATTATTTTAATCTTTATCTCATGATTATTATTATTATTTATTTTTTATACTCTGAGGCTCTGATTTACTCTGATTATGTTTGGTGATTTATTTGGTCTGACTTGCGCATGCGGCAGGCATGAATAGTTGCATTCATATTTTGTCAATATAATGAAATCAGACAGCACACGGCAGGCTGAACGCTGAATGTACTTTAAGTCAGCTGATAAGGTCAAGACTTTTTGTCCAGGCGTTTTATCTCCGCAATTATTTCAAGTTCCAATCCCCAGGCTACCCGTTGAGTCCAGGAAGCCAGCCCATTCTGTTCATAAAACATGTCAATTTTGCTAGCATTTTAATCACAACACCACAGCTAATGCACATTGCAAATACTAGTTTTGAGTCTCTTCAAAGTCTTATCAAAGTTTTTGATTGACTGAGCTAAGATATAGAAAGGCATGGATATTAAGTAGCTCTTTAACTTTGTGTGTGTGTGTGTGTCTTTTTTTAAATCACTTAGAAACAAAAGTCTGTTCTGTTTTGCTGTGAAAAGCCTGGAATAAAGCCCATGTAAAAATACTAATTACTTTAAATCCACTGCATGCTGGAATTTGCATAAGTTTTACATAAGAGAATAACCCCAGCTGAGTAAACGAGAGCTAACAATGCCAAAAGAAACACTCAGCATGCACTGTTTAATCAGGTAAACGCTACCTACTGGCAGGCAACACGTGAAAGAGCTGGACAAAGTCCTGTAGCTTTGATGCAGACTATGAGGTTTTTGTATTAGATTATCCAGTTATATTTAGAGTGAGTTATTCAATTTACCCACATGTACTTTTTTTTTTGTCCATGAGTTTTAATGCTTTTCATGGCTCTTTTTTTCCACCTAGCAGAATGTTTTTTATAAGCTTCAGTTACTTTACTTACAGTTATTTTCTTTTTTTTTCTTTCTTTCTTTCTTTCTTTCTTTCTTTCTTTCTTTCTTTCTTTCTTTCTTTCTTTCTTTCTTTCTTTCTTTCTTTCTTTCTTTCTTTCTTTCTTTCTTTCTTTCTTTCTTTCTTTCTTTTTTTTTTCTAAGGGGTCTCTTATGCTCATCAAGCCTGCATTTATTTGATAAAAAAAAAACAGAAAAAAAAAAAACAGTATTTTAAATTGTAATAATTTTCACAATATTTTTTTTCCAGGATTTTTTGATGAATAAGAAAAGATAAAAAAGAAAAGCATTTATTTAAAATAGAAATCTTTTTAACGATATACACTACCGTTCAGAAGTTTGGGGTCAGTCATTTTGAAAGAAATTAATACTTTTATGCAGTAATAATGTTAATTTGATAAAAAGTGATAAAGATATATATTGTTATTTTGAATAAATGTTGTACAACTGTTTACAACATTGATAATAAATCAGCATATTAGAATGATTTCTGAAGGATCATGTGACACTGAAGACTGGAGTAATGATGCTGAAAAGTCAGCTTTGCATCACAGAAATAAATTATATTTTAAAGTATATTAAATTTTTTTTTTTCTGTATTTTTGATCAAATAAATGCAGGCTTGTTGAGCATAAGAGACTTCTTTCAGAAAAATTAAAAATAGTTATGTTTCTTTTGACTGGTACTGTATATTTGTGATCTACATTTGACTTTTTTTAATGTTTTTATGTCTGTTGTCTTGACCAAGGCTGCATTTATTTGAAAAAAAAAAAAGAACTGTTTTGTATTTTTATATTTTAGTACAAATTTGTTATTTACTTTTTCAGCATAATCACTCCAGTCTTCAGTGTCACATGATCCTTCAGAAATGTATTATCAGAATAATTTTTGATCAATTTAGTATTAATTTCTTAAAAAAATATATTTTGATTGGTTGGGTAGATCCATTTATATTGTCCAAAATGCATGCTTTACATTTATTATTTATACATTTAAATTTACATAAAATAGATTTTAAGATTAGAAATGTATTTTCCTGGCCCTTGAAGTATATTTAGTCCAATGTAAAAACTGTAAAACAGTCATAGACAGTTGGGTAGTGCTGTCGTCTAGTGTGAGTACTCTTGTTAATGATAAAATTGACAAATGAGACACACTACGACCTTCTGGACTTCACATTAGGTAATGTTGATTAACTTAGTGGTCTCATTAACTAACCCTCCAATGTCATAGTCCGTAACCAGTGACTCTGACGACTCTGGATTTGGTAGAATGAGACATCTCATCTCAGAGGAACTCTCTAACCAGTGATTTATCACCGCTAATTAACGTCTGAGAGTGAGCAGATGTTTTCATTTCATTAATGCACCTGAAATGGCACCATAACAACTACCATTTGTTGAGTGAGTGTTGAGAGAACCTTCACTGGGACAAATATGAGCCTGAGCAGACTGATAGATATAGTACGTTTAAAACAATAGCTCATTCAACTAGTATGGCATTTATTCCACACATGGTGCCAACAAGTCAAATATAATTTTATAAAGGAAGTAAACTTGCGTTATTGATAGCAGCTGCGGCCACAACACAGGTGGGAGAAAGTTTTTGGGAGTCAGATTGTGAGAAGAAGTGAAAGTGATTGATGAGACCTGTACTCATGCCACCTCTCTCGCTGACTGGTTTATTGGTGGGCCGCATTGGTTGCTGTAATCTGAAGCAGATGGCAAGTTTGTTTGAAGTCCCTGCAGATGGCCATCAGTGCTCGGCTCTTCAGCACCTGAGCCGTGAGGGATCCAGACCA
The DNA here is from genome assembly GCF_951802725.1 of Rutilus rutilus. Classification (NCBI taxonomy): domain Eukaryota; kingdom Metazoa; phylum Chordata; class Actinopteri; order Cypriniformes; family Leuciscidae; genus Rutilus; species Rutilus rutilus. The sequence continues at coordinate 33,261,121 of NC_140213.1, forward strand.
TCGTGCAAATGATCAAAATAACCTATTCTGAAGGATGAGTCAAAAAACCTGCGAGCTCTAATCAGGTCTAGAAACCCGTCCAGCGTGTCAGCCGTGATTAAAGATCTAACCGTGCTGTATAACCAACATGTTCTGTTTAATATAATCAGGAGTGGCTATTCTAACTAAAAGAGCGACATTAGCATTACAGGAAAGCGTGTCCAGACGTTTGTTATTTTAGTTCTGCATTAACCTTCATTTTTCCTGGCACATCTCCATCAAAAACTCCTTTTAGTCTTGGATTTGACCTACAATATTAGGTTGTTCAAAATGAACATGTCCTCATTGACAGTCTGTGCAGAGTGCTATGCATTCTGGGATTGAAGCCAAAACGCAAGGCTGCATTCGAAATCGTATACTTCCCTACTATGTAGTAGGCGAAAAAGTATGTGACAAAATAAGTATATCCGAATTCACAGAACTCATAAAAGAATAGGCCGGGTGACTCACTATTTTCTGCGAAATTGTGCAAGAAACTGGACATTTTACTCTCCCATGAGGCCACATGAGAGGATTTGTGAATGGCAGTGAAGTGACGCAACTGACGCTGGTAGGTCACATGATAATGACAACATGGCCATGTAGTACATCCAGATTACATTCATACTACACACATTCATGCTATATAGAACATACTTTTTAAGCAGTTGTGAAGTAATTACTTATTCAAAATAAGTGCGATTTCAGACTCAGCCCAACTCTTCCAATCGAGCAATGCATACCAAAGGAAATTTGCTAGAAATTGAATGCATTAACTATGAACTAACAATGAGGAAATATATATTTTTACAGCTTTTATTATATAATCTTACTTAATAGGAATGTTCATGTTTATGCAAGTTCACAGTGCATTAGCTAATGTTAGTGTTGCGATGAACATAGCTAAGATGAATAAATTCTGTAGAAGTGTTGTTCATTATTAGTTTGTTAATGTGTTAAATGTTAACAAATGAAATCTTATAGTAAAGAAATTGAAAGGCCATATACCGCATAATGGACATTCAGAAGGTCAAAAACACGGAATGTGAGCAAAGTTTTGATCCGTGATGCCCATAGTTAAAGGTCAACCCGGTTATCAAACCCATCCAGCTTTTGCTTTATTCCAACAGAGGCTATAGTGTCATTTCATACTCCAGAAAGCATGAAGGATACAGTCACGGGCATTGAAGAGACTTTCCAGTCCTCGTCTGTGCCAAATACTTCACAGATGAACGACATTAAACAGTTTGTCTGCCCTTCATGGTTACGCTAAGATGCGAAAAACGATTAGTCAGCACAATCATCATCGCTTTTTTTCTTTCTCGTGGTGTCGTATGTCACAGCGCTCTGAGAATATCACGTCGAAATGGAACTTGTGTGGTTCATTGGAGCGTGATCCTTGAAACATACCGTCTAACGTCTTGTTTCATTGGCTGAGTAGATGATAGGATGTAGGTTACATGGCAGGAAAATGGCCATTGTGACATGCTATTGCCTTTTTCCTATTGTTAAAGCCAAGTTGTGAAGGACAGAGACTGAAATGGAGAAAAACTTTGGAAGTCCTGCCCCATTGTTATGTTTATCTTAGAGTGTACTTTTTTTGCTCAGAGGTCATTCCTTAAAAGCATTGGTAACACTTTACAATAAAGTCTCATTTGGTAACATTAGTTAATGAATTAACCAGGATAGCATTTATTAGCATTTTTTAATGTTAGTTAATAAAAAAAATTGCTCATTGTATAATGATGTTAGTTCAGAGTGCATTTTCTAATGTTAACACAACTTTGAATGTGGATGACAAAGCTCAGGCCATTTGGACTTTGATGAGAAATGTTTGTTGAAATCCCATATCAGTAGTGTAGATGATGTTGGTATTTTAAAGAGATTTGATTTGTGATTTTACTTTCTTAAGGGTGAGAGTAATCGTTCAGCTGGCAACCAGCAGGACTTTTAAAGGGCGCCTTTTCACCTGTTGTTTTAGTATGTTTATTCAGGTGGTGGAACTCATATGGTCTGGAGAAAGAATTTCTCTCCGCATGGATACATACATTTGAATATGCAATTTATATCAATGTTATTGTGCTAAATTAATAATCTAACCAATATAAAAAGAACAGTGTAGTGGTATTTTGAGAGGTATATATTGGTATTTGTTACCTCTCATTTTTGTTCTTGTTGAGCAAAACTTTTAAATGCTTCCTTTATATATAAACATCTCTCTCTCTCTCAATCGCTATATTGTTCTAGGATCCTAATATCTGTCATCACTTATTTATCGTCATATATAACTTTCTTTTATTGGGAACGCAAAATTAAAAATCTTGAATACTCTACTAGTTGGTCTTTTCCATGTTATTAAATTGAACTGTAATTGGGGACTGATGCTTTCAAGCTTCACTCTCAGAAAAAAAGGTACAAAAGCTGTCACTGTGGCGGTACCTTTTCAAAAGGTACACCTTTGTACCTAAAGAGTGCATATAAGTCCCTCAAAGGTATTGGTACCAAACGTGTACATATTAGTACCTAAATGGTACATATTAGAACCCTTTTGAAGGGTACTGTCCCAGTGACAGCTTTTGTACCTTTTTTTCTGAGAGTGTTCAAAATGTACACAAAAGCAGCATAAATGTTGGTTAAATATATCATAAAACTGGTTAATATTGAATTCATATTAAAATCCCATGACTTTCTTGAAATCCCATAACATAAAAGAAGATATTTTCTCCATACAATGGAAGTCAATGGGCTGCAGAAGCAGAAACATGTCTTACTTCCTCACAACAGCAATAACAGCAGCAGCAGATCTATTCTGCCAACACCAAATATATCAACATTGTCATATCCATTACCATTCCAAACACTCCGAGAGTTGTCATGACATAACTACTCCTTTCCGAACAGAATTTTGCATGGCTATGAAACTGACATAAAGATTTCCCTGTTTATTTGAAGTACCTTTTTCAACTACCTCCACTTCCTTCCATCTCACTTAAAGAGGATAATGAAAGGGCTTTTCAGGGGATGCGGTCAACTTATCAGACTCACACCTGATTCCTGTGTGACGTCTGAGCCTCAGTCTTTCCATTAATCAACCCCCCTCACTCTCTCTCACTCACATATACATAAGGTTTGTTTGTCCATCGCATGTCATGTCTGGTCATTGAAAGTCGCCATCAACCACTTTATATAAGAGGTGTGGATGGGATGCAGGCCTTTGCTTTCAAGCACACACACATACTGACATGCTGATAGTTAGAGATAAGTGGCCACTGTGACTCTAGGAGACATACTATCACATCATGCACTCCCTAACACACAACACCTACACACACTTAACACACACACACACACACACACACACACACACACACACACACACACACACACACACACACGATGTGTCTGAAGCCAAAGACTGCCTTATGGCTCAGTAAAAGTTACTTCAAAGCAGGTTATTGTAGTATTGAATATTACATTTTTATTCAATTTTCAGTTTGTTTTTTAACTTTCAAGTTTTTCAGTTTTCAAGTCTAAGTTTTTAAGATTTATTTTTTATTTTTTAAAGTTTAAAGATGTTACATTTGTCAGCACAATAGTGTTATTGCTGTCTAGTACCATTATGATTAATGCAGAGAGGTTTTAGTCCTGGTATGCCATCTATCTAGGGGGCTGTTTACACCCCCGTTCTTGAAATCGCATAACATAAAATAAGATATTTTCCCCATACAACGGAAGTCAATGGGCTCCAGTGTTGTTTGGTTCCCAACAATCTTCAAATATCTTTTTATGTTTCGCAGAAGAAAGAAATGCATACTGTATATGTTTAGAATGAGATAAAGATGAGTAACTGTTTTCAACTAAAAACGTGCAACTTTTTATGCATTTTGGCCGTTCGTTTACACGACAATGGCGTTTTGGGAACGTAAAAACGCAAAGTTTTGAAAACGGGTTTGTTTTTGAAAATTGTATCCGTGTAAACAACAAAAATGCGAATCTCTGAAGACGATGACGTCATGCACATTCGTATTAGGCTACATGTTCAGTCTATAGTGTTTCATCGCCATCTAATGGTCTGGCAGCAGAATACAGGGTTTTTAGTCGTTTTCTCGGATCCGTGTGAAAGGGGATCGTTCTGACGATGGTGTCGTCTGTACGCGGAAAACTCAAAGGAAAAACGTATCCGTTTTAAGCACATCGTTGTTGTGTAGACGTACCCTAAGGGGCTGTTTACACGACACCGTTTTGAACTAAAAACTTAAAACTTTGTTTTGGCCGTTCATTTACATGACAACAGCGTTTTGGGTGCCTAAAAACGCAAACTTTTGAAAACGGGTTTCAAAGTGCAAAGTTTTGAAAACAATCTCCTTGTAAACAACAAAAACGCTAATATCTGAAGACGATGACGTCATGCACATGCGTATTACATGTTCAGCCTATAGTGTTTCATCGCCATCTAATGGCCTGGCTGTAGAATACAGGGTTTTTAGTCGCTTTCACAAATCCGTGTGAATGGGGATCATTTTGAAAATGGCGTCGTCTGTTAAAAAAATTTTTTTCTCAGTTTTAAGCATATCGTTGTTGTGTAAACGTACCCTAAAAAAAATTGGAAAAATATTATCTGTGGCCTATTCCTATTTAATTTAAACTCATTTTGGAGTCATTAAAATGTAGTTTAGTTTTACCTTTTCCCCAGCCCTATTTCAGTTAGCAACAATGTTTATAATTTTAAAATTAGTTAATTAATGCTAATAATACTGCTTTTTTTTTCTTTCTTTTTTTGAAGGTACCTTTTAAGGACACTGGTTTCAGACAGGCTTCCAAGGCACCATAAAATGATCTAAAACTAATTCAAGTGTACTTTAGAATAATAATATTACAAATAAATATGTAATGCCTACTATGCTTATTTCCAATTATAAATGGATTCATAAATTGAAAACAATGAACATTTATGAATTCATTTACTTTTTTTGTGTGGCATGTAGTAAAACACAAAGGATACCTTTAAAAACCAATCAGATTAAGATTCAGAGACAGGAGATCAGTTTTTGCGTTTGGTTTCAGACACAGCCATTGTAGCCGATTCAGTCTCTTTTCCTGTGTCACATCCCTTTATTCTTCTGAAAACAATTGCAAACAAACAGAATTGCATTCTAGAGACTCCTTGGGATGACATTCTGCACGTCACTTTAAAAGTATATCAGCCCTGACTGTCGGAGATGAAATTTTAACCCTGTGCAATATGGATGTCACTTTAAGAATGTTGAGGAGAGACCTTGACCCGACTAATTGACCCGTCCATCTTCAGAGCCTCACTCAAACTCTGAGATAACTGACAAGAGCGCCACGCATACTGTTTACATCCACTAAAAATAAGAGGTCGGACATATACATGCTGACCTCCAGCGTGCCAGTGGAAACAGACACACTGGAAGACACAGGGACTCCCGACATGAAGATGTCCAATCAGCAGTCTGTCCACACCGTCTTCCAACACAAGGCCTTTAGGGTAATGGAGGAGCTTGTGTCTATGTGTTTGCATATTTATAGTGTTGTGCGCTTCATGGAAGTGATCAGGGTGTCTCTGGAGTTGATTTCAGTATAGCTTTAGCACTTCCTGCTACATCTTAATTTGATCTTTATTAATGGTTGTGAGTATTCACAGGCTGTACAATATATGCAAAGGTAATAAAAAAAGAGGTAATGAGAAATGTAATGTGCATATGTGTGTAATAATATATATCAATAATAATGTCATTTTTAGCATATCTCAAAATTAATATCTACTTTTCATATTGTATATTATATTGTGATTCCTAAATTCAATTGTCACATTTAAATTATCAATTTTAATTTTACTGTATTTATTTAGACAAAATAGTATTTATTTATTTATTTTGGATTGTTAAATAGTGGTGTGGTATTACTATGTAGCATTTAAGTTATTGATTTTAGTGTTATTGTTCTATTGTTAATTTATCCAAAATAGTATAGAATTGTAATATTGGCCCACCAACCAACCAACCAACCTTAAATTTTGTGGATTTTTGAGTAGTGGTGTGCTATTATTTTTGGCGTAGAAACCACCAGAAACATCCTAGAATTTGGATAGCAACGCATTGGCAACCACCACTCACATTTTCTTTTGGAAATGTAAAAAGCTATTATTAGTTGTTGTTGTTGTTGTTATTATTAGTATCACGAGGGAAGAAGAACTATGTACATCTGCTGTCCTAATTTGACCACAGCACTATGTAGGAACTCTGTAACAGCTGTAGTAATAAATAAATGGCAGATGTGATGAAAGAGTCCTTTATAGTAATTCAAGCAGTTGCATATACTCACAGAACAAAAGCTGAATGAAAGCGCTGATCGGTCATTAGCTCTCTAAAGGAACGCCGTGTGTAGTATCAGTAGATCCATGTGAAACTGAGTCAGGCACGTATGACCGATACATGCTCATATAGTCTTACAGACCACACGGAGAGCAAGCGTCTCGCTAATGCCACACGCGCGTGCCTAACACATTGAGGCACTCGGAGAAACTGGGCAAGACCCACAGCTTGTCCTACACTTGTGTTTGTGCGTGTGGTGGCTTTTAGATAGCATATAATGAATAACACACCAACTTGTTTGGACATCCACGATTCATTGGAGAGAAACAAAATCTTGGCAGATCGCTCCTGCTGGATGATAGAGGACGAGGAAAGCGACTAGGGGAAACTCCAGTTGTCTGGTGGCTCGCAGTGAAGGGCAATGAGGATATCCAATCCAAACACACCCCGGTTCGGGTAAACACCCAGAGCTTTTTTTGCTCTATCCGCCAGAGTTTAACCAGGCCAAAATCAACCCAGCTATCTGAACCGCTCGCCTCTACTTGCACTTCAAACATGAGAATTCAGATGCAACCCCTTCTGCTCAACCACCATCAAAACATACAGGCATCTTCCTCACCGCTGTATTAATGACCTGCGTTACGAGTGAAGACATGTCTTAATGCCTTGATGCTATGTGTCATTGGAGGTGAAGTCATCCAGCAGATGCTTTATTCAAAGCGAATTGCAACACAATTATTATAGGGACAATCTCCTTGGAAGAACATTAGCCACCATGAATCAAAAGTGACCTGTCATTCACATGAGATCACCGCTATGGCAAACAACAATCCAACGATTCAATCAATTCCCTATGGAAAAAATCAAGTCCTACCCTACTTTTTTTCTTGTTCGAGAAGCCGTTTCAAGCGGATATACAGAAAAAAAAAAAAAAAAAAGACTATCACACCTATCTTAGTGCCTTATCTAGCCATATAGCATTTTATAGTTCAGCAATAATATAGTTTATATTTTGCGACTATATAAGCAATCAAGTAGTTGAGGAATTATTTTGGCCTATACTGTATGTATGCCGATAAAGATAAATAGGCTGTCGAGATTCGCTTTATAGTATGTTATGCTTTATGTGAGTGTATTTTATATATCCGAGTAAGTGGTAATCCTAAAGTGGTAATTTTGCTGCATAATTATATTCATGAGCAAGGCTGAGGTTTTACAATGGGTTTAAAATGTCCCTTCCCAACACTTTTCAGGTTTCTACACCTCTGATTTTAAACAAAAAAATGTGTTTATTGACTGTAGGCCTATTTTTTTTGTTATTTTGCACAACAGTTTCCTTTAAAAATATATATAAAATAACTTGACTCTGGAAACTTGTTATATTAGAATACAAAATGCACCAGTGTTTGTCAGTCTTGACTAAGAAGACATGAGTTGTGTCCCAAATGACACATTGTACATTATGCACTTAAACACTATGTACTTATGCGCTATGTACTCAATCGTGTAGTATATGAACTTTATATGGTTATTTTGTCATTCAACATTGGAGTCAAATGGCATAGAATGGTGCATAAGTACGCAAATTGATGCAACTATATTTATGCTAGTAAGCCTATTCATTTTGATGATTATATTTTGTTGATTCAAGTGTGAAAGTGACTGTACTTATTTCTTGGCTTTTTATTCATGATGGTGTTGTTTTCTTTTCGTCCTCAAAGGGCTGTATTGGCCTGGTTCATTATTACCTTTAAACATGAACCTTTTTGTAATTTCTCTTGGAAGGCCTTGAGGAATAATAACAGATTTGTGGTTCCAGTATAAAACTGCGTATTTGTCCTGGGATATGGCGCCGTTTTACTGCCTGGCCTCAGGATAACCAAGACCTGGTTAAAGTAGCTCGGTATCACGGTGGAAACTTGTTTGCTTGACAACGTCGGTCCCATATTGGACGGATTCACGTCTCCTTCACAGTTTGTATTTGGTTTTGTCAATTACTGTAGAGTTTTCCATGGTGGCTAGGTATAGGTTTGGTGTTTAGGATAAAGGCTCTTGGCTGAACTTATTTTGGTGTAGTATGCAAATGTAAACAGCCTGTGGTTTCCATTATGGTATTTTAGGAAAGGTCATGGAGTAATGGAAATGTTTGGCTTTTGGCCGCAGGGTGTGTGTGTGTGTGTGTGTGTGTGTATGGCCGACTGTTTCGTGATGAGAGATGAAGGTATTGAATAACAGAACTCAGGAGTCTGGCTGGTAATTAATATGGTTTTTAAGCCGACACATCCAGTGTGTCAGCTTGCCAAGAGCCATCTTCAGAAGGGGCATGTACCCATAGAGAGGGGTCAAATATGCCACAGATACCAGCATATATTACCTCAAGCAACAATAATGTGTAATATAATATCCTGTGGTTATGACAAAGCAACAAAACAAATGCCAGAAAACCAAGAGAAGCAATGAGCTTTTCATTTGTCAAAACATCTCTAATGTTTTATTCATACAGAATTACAATTACAAGGATGTTCAGCGAGTGTGACTTGGCAGAAAATCTACCGTTGAGCAAATGATTCTTCAAATGTAGCTAAAAGACCATTTTATGGATTTTTTTTTTATATATGTAAGTGTAAAAACAATATATTTATGCTTACATTATTTCTAAGTTTATTTTATTTTTCTAGCTAATTTAAAAAATATATATGTTTGAAGTAGTTAACTCATTCATTCATTCAAAATGATATTTATTATTTTATAGTTCATCAAAAATCGCTATGGTTAAAGTTAGGGTTGCACTTTATTTGAGTCCTGTTTGCACTCATTGTAGAAATGACCGGTACTAACCCTAAACCTTAACTTAACCCGTGTAGTTACCTTACACTACTCAGTACTTTTGTGGTAGCCTAAGTACATTGAAAGTGCACGTACTGTAAAATAAAGTCCAACCAAAGTTAGTACTTTTCTATATTTTCTTTTATTATTGGCTCCTTTTTAGCATTTTTTTTTCTGAAACCATATAACACAATATACAGTACATATAACTGTACTGATGCAATATGGAGTAATTTATCATTTTATATGGGTATTTCATGTCACTGACTATAACAATGGCACCTATGTCCATCATAATCAGGGCTTTTCTGAGTCAGATGTGGTATTGCTTGCTCTTATTACTAGGCAGACTGGTATTAGCACCAGTAACTTAAACTAGGTTGTATATTCTCACTAGTGTGACAGAGCTATTCCCATCCCACTAACTCTGAAGACGCGAAGTCTGGATGCGAACATGAGCCGGCTGGCAAAAGTCTGTCTGCATAATAATATTGGTGACGTTTGAGTTCTTTTGATGCCTTCAGTAACTTGGTTGCCATTTAAAGAGTTTTAAGGCTGTATATTGGTACATATTTTGACCAATCATATCGGTGAGGCTCCTTGATCTTTTTTTCCCAGATTGCTTTGATCTGTGAAGTTTTTGTTCCGCAGCTGGTTGACTGCTCTGTTTTAAGATGTTTGTAAGATGTACATTATCTTGCCTGTAGCTATTACATCATTTCTAACTTTAGAATGGTGGTCTCCACTAGATATTTGTATATTTCTATACACTGCGGTGGTTTTTACTTAGTATGACTTTGGCATTAGTGTTACTTAGTAGTCAGGTCTTGACATTAACACCCGCCAACCCGCCAAATGCTGGTGGATTTCAGCTGGTGACGCAGTTACTCCTACTAGCCACTTCGCCAGGTTAATATGCATTTTTCAATAGCAGTTTTTTAAAAAGGCATCTGAAATAATAAACAAAATGCAATGTAGTGTTGTTAAAAAATACTGATTTTTATTGATACTGAAATATCTGCAATATATGCTTCCAATACTCATTTTCCACAGAATAAATACACGATACCAGCTGCACTTTCTTGCTCTCTCATCTCTCAGACAGCAACTTGACACACAAACACACTCCTCCTTACTCATTAGTTTAATTTGCTCCGGATGATATTGTTGGTGTTACAGGGCTTGAATTTCGGCGTGAGATTGCACGTATTGTGCATAATTTTACTCATTCATGATTTTGTGCTCACACCCAAAGTGCACGCAGATAAAGCCACCTCTCAGTACTAAATTGACTTCTTTTTCGCTGCTTATTGCACTTAAACAGTCAAATACACACAAAATAATGTCAAAATGCCGGTCTTGGTGAGTATTCAAGTAAACACAGTCAGTTATGTTTAAAGTGAATGTAAACAGCTGAGAAAGAAAACGCATGTGTAACAGTATAATGGATCCATGTCTCAGGTCTTAAAGTGACAGCAGCCTAATATAACTGCTGCCATATTATGAGATAATATAAAAAATATCGATATGGAAGTTTTTCCCCATGGTATCGATGTCAAAACTGCGTCCAGTGAAAATGCTGAGAGGCTAGCGACAGTGGCTGGTGAGCAAAAAAGTTAATGTCAAGCCATTTTAGTAGTTATACTACTGTATATGTGTGCTTAAATAAGTAGAATTTTGTAGGGAAATTTCAAATTAGGTGAATTTTCCTATTTTTTTTTTTTTAGCTGAAGTTTTTTTGTATTATTTGAAATAAAATCATGTTTTTAAAAACAATCATTCTATTATTATTAGTTTTCTTTTCTTTTTTGATCATACCCATAACCTTTGATCTTTATTTGATAGTGTGATAAATTACATGAATAAAGCATTGTTTGAAAAAGTTAAATTGTTCAAGACTTTCAATTATTGTCAAAATTACCCCCCAAATGAAGAATTATCCTATTCTGATGCACCATAGGCTGTTTTCCTTCCTTGTTCTCAAAAGGTTAAGAGCAAGCGTCTCATGGGGAGGAAGGTGGAGGCTCTCTGTTCTTCGTCCGCACTCAGATTGGGTTTCAGTGGCCGGGCTCAAGATTTCTCCTCAGGAAACTGGGTCTGATGGACAAAAGTGTAGCCCGTCTCCAGGGATCTGTGTTCCAAAAAGGTTTATATTGTGTTTGCAGCTCCCGCAGGACTGCAGATGTTGGTGGCAGAGCCCAGGCGTGACGGATGAAAACACGCATATGTGCAGGATGTGAGGAGAATGGTCAATGTCAGGGAAACTTTCTGTCTGAGCGCTTGCGGTTCAGGAGACAGGCACCATTGTGCTGGAGCTCATTTTGGGCTCCCTTAAATGACTGAAACATATCTGACTGAGCAATCCAGATGCTGCAGGAGCAATGTTCTGGAATTGACTTTAACCTGTAGTGTTTATTTAACATGCGTCTGGTAGGAATACAGACTAAATGAGCAGCATTACAACATTTAATATCAATGACTTCTTCATGAAGGGTAATGGTCTGTAACATTTAATCATTAAAGGAATAGTTCAGCCAAAAATGACAAGAGACATTTAAGTATTTTTCTTTTCTTTGAATAGATAAAAAAAAAAAAAAAGGCCTATAGGCCTATATATATATATATAAGGTATATATTATTATTATTATTATTATTATTTTTATTATTGTTTATTTTTCTAATACGATTTCAAAGCTTTATTTAAATATTTTATTTTATTTATTTAACTTTATTTGAATTGATAGTTTGAAAAAATATATGTTTTTTTTATTTTATTTATTTATTTAATTTCATTTATTTTACTGAAAATGGCTCATAATAAGATTTCAGATATTTGGCAGATGATTTTTTACATATTTTTTAGTAAATAAGTACTTCAATTTCAGCCAAATATAGGTGTCCTGCAGCTTAAGAAGACTCTGAATAACGCATTTTTATTTTTATTGTATTCTGTTTATTTGGAGCAGGCGTGTTTTTTTGTTTTGTTTTTTTTAACATAACATTTTTCTATTATGATACATAAATACATAATACATAAATTCTAATAAATACATACAGGTTTGGAATGACATGAGGGTGAATTTAAAACTGTGATTTTCTATCATTAGATATTTATTTTAGCACTTCTATAATTGTATTTTTCTCTTTTTGCTGTCTTTACCTGCATTGAAACTCACATAGGCCCAGCTATATGGCTCAAACCTCAGAATGATGTATGTACATCTGTGCGTATCTGTCTTTTCCAGATGAGACATTCAAATGGAATCTCCATTCACTTACACCAAAACCTGACCTGTTCTCACACAGAGATCCATGGGCCACTGGTCAGATTGTCATCTCTGTATCTTACTGGATACGAGTTCAGGTGTCTGTGCTGAGGTTGGTCTTGTGAAACGCTCTCCTGCTGGTTTCCCCACAGAGTGCTAATGACCCGAGAGCTGTTAGAATAACGTTAGTCCTGCTTTACCCCTCTCAAACACACTGACCTAATAGTTTTACCACTCCTGCCGCTGTGTTTAGTGCCACTGTTTTTTTACTAACGGACAGAGTGACCAGTGTTCTCCTGTCTGTGCAAATCATCACCGTAACACCTGCTTGAAAGCCAATCGCCTACACAGCTGTCCGAAATAGTAGTTTTTATTTATTTTCTCTTGTTACTTGATGATGGCATGCTGTATAACAAGCAACTGACAACAGTTATATCGATTTCACATTGAACAATGTTCTTAATGGTTTCCAATCCCCTCCATGCATTTCAGTAAAAAGCTCAGATGATTAGAGTGGAAATGTTTTAACTTGTTGCATCACTAGTGGTGTAGACGGAGTGAAAGGCAGAAAGACAAACAGAGAGAGTGTGTAAAAACAGATCCGCTCACCCCTGCTGTTAACTACTGCCACCTGTGCAATATACCACCAATTTCTCAAGAGAGAAAGAGGAAGAGAGAGTCTTACCCCTCCCGCTTTAAACACCTCACTGATCTAAAAACAATAACAGTTTATTTTGGTATCCAAGGACTGATTTTCCATCTCCCATGGCTCATTTCACTAATTCTCCACTCAGTTATGAGTGCTATAGTTCCACTGAACTTTTCCCTTGTTCGTTTGAGACTTGTTTTACTCAGTGTTATTTGGTAATATATTATTTTATGATTTATTATATATGGTTTAATATATATATATATATATATATATATATATATATATATATATATATATATTTTTTATATATATATATAAAGATAATAGATATAGAATAGAAGATAAAGTGTTAGTATTAATGGATAAAGTGTTGCCAAAAGAAACACACAAAAAAACCAGCCGTGTCTCGAAAATGGCCACAACTCAGCAGCTCTGGTTGAGTTGGGCAGGTCACTCCACCAGCAGGGAACAGACCATAAAAAGGTCAGAGAAAGAGATTTTGTGCCTCTTTGAGATGGCACCACAAGACGGCGTTCACTTGCAGAGCGCAAGTTTCTGGATGGCATGTAAGTCAGAAGTAATGAGTTTAGGTAGGAGAGAGCAGAGCCAGTGGTTGTTCTGTAGGCAAAAGTCAGTGACTTGAATTTGATGTGAGTGGCAACTGGCAACCAGTGCAATTTTGTGAGGAGAGGAGTGACGTGCTCTCTTCAGATCGTTAAAGACCACTCAAGCTGCAGCATTTTGGATCAGTTGCAGAGGTTTGACATTGCAAGCTGGAAGACCTGCTAGGAGAGCATTACAATAGTCCAATAGAGCATTACAAAGAGTTGTGTGTCATCAGCGTAGCAGTGATAGGAAAAGCCATGTTTCTGAATCACAGATCCTAGTAATTTCATGTAGATGGAGAAGAGAAGTGGCCCAAGCACTGAGCCCTGAGGCACTCCAGTAGCTAGATGTTGGGTCTTAGACACCTCACCCCTCCACGACACCCTGAAGGACCTACCTGAGAGGTAAGACTTGAACCATTGTTCAAGTGCGGTTCCCGAGATGCCCTTCGTCTTTACAATTGACAGGAGGATCTGGTGGTTAACTGTGTCAAAGGCAGTAGACAGATCCAGCAGGATGAGAACTGAGGATTTGGAAGCTGCTCTTGCCATTCTCAGAGCTTCAGTTACAGAGAGCAGGGCAGTCTCAGTTGAGTGTCTGCTTTTGAAACCAGACTGGTTGTTGTCCAGGAGGTTGTTCTGTGTAAGAAAGGAAGAGATTTGGTTTAAAACAACTCATTCAAGTGTTTTCACGACAAATGGAAGAAGGGATACCGGTCTGTAATTTTCCAGATGTGTTGGATTTAGAGTGGATTTCTTAAGCAGTGGGGTTACCCGAGCCTGCTTAAATGCTGTGGGAAAAGTACCAGTGTGAAGAGAGGTGTTTATGATGTGCGTGCACAACTGAGGAAGAAATGGCTTGAAGTAGATTAGTGGGAATAGGATCAAGCGGACAGGTAGTAGGGCAATTGGAAAGGAGGAGTTTGGAGACTTCTGCCTCTGAAAGCAGAGAACGAGGGTAGAATGTGTGTGTTAGGTAAGATGTGTGTGTCAGTTTGCGCTTTGGTAAATTGGCCGCTGATGGTGGTTTTTTTACTCATGAAGAATTTATTTACGTCAGCTGTTAGGGTTGATGAAGGAGGAGGATGGTTGAGAAGACAGGAGAAGGTTTTGAAAAGCATGCGAGAGTCAGAAGAATTGTTAATTTTGTTGTGATAGTAAGTCATTTTAGCAATAGAGATATTAGCAGAGAAGGAAGAGAGGATGGATTGATAAAGACCAAGGTTAGTAGGATCTTTCATTTTGCGCCACTTCCTCACTGCACCCCTGAGTTTAGAACGATGTTCGCGGAGAACATCAGATAACCAAGGGGCAGAGGGGGTGGCGCGGGCTGGCCTGGAGGAAAGGGGGCAGAAGTTGTCCAAGCAGGATGTTAAAGTGGAGAAAATAGTATCAGTTGCACTGTTAGTATCTAGTGTTGAGAGCTGATCAGGTGGAGGAAGTGTGGATGAGACCAAAGAGGCTAGGCGGGAGGGTGAGAGTGACCGTAGGTTTTGCCGAAAGGTGACCTGTGGAGGAGTGTGTGTTGTGTTCTGAGGCAGGTTGAGGTTAAGAGCGAGGAGGAAGTGATCTGAGGTGTGCAGTGGAGTGACCAGTGTATGGTCAGTTGAGCAGTAGCGCGTGTAAATAAGGTCTAATTGGTTACCTTATTTGTGAGTAGCCGCAGTAGATACTCGTTTGAGGTCGAATGAGGAAAGCAGAGTGTGGAAATTGATGCATGAGGTTGAGGTTTTTCTTGGTGGATGTTGAAGTCTCCAAGAACTACAAGAGGAGTACCATCCTCAGGGAAGGATGAGAGTACACTGTTAGACTTTTCAAGGGTTTTTTACAGTAACTTACTGGCAACACTGTTGTTTTCAATGTTTTTGAAAGAAGTCTCTTTGATGCTCAAGAAACATTTCTTTTTATTATCAATGTCAGACTGTCTACTCCTCCATCTTTTCTACAGCATAGGAGTAAAAGTCATCATCAAAATAATCTTTAAAAAGCCAACACAATGGTTTTGTCCACCTTTGAATAAATGAATCTTCTCCAAAGATTGGTTCCTGTTCAGAACTTGATTGACAACATCAGAATGTTCCCTGGTCTGTATGCATGTCCACAAACACTAATGTACTCAGTCCTTCAGAGGAGATCCCGGTTCCAACACTATATGAGAGAGAGAGAGAGAGAGAATATTAGTGTCAAATTATTTTTAACCTCCTTTTTTTTACATTTTTATGATTTTCACAAAAACTTAAGAATATATATTTGTAAACAGCTTTTGTCAATAAATAGCAGAGGTGGGACAAAGTCATTGTTTTGCAAGTCACAAGTAAGTCTCAAGTCTTTGCCCTCGAGTCCCGAGTCAAGTCGAGTCAAAGATGAGGCAAGTCCCGAGTCGAGTCAAAAGTCAAAGCCAACAAGTCTCAAGTCGAGTCCAAAGTCCTACCATTTTAGTTTCGAGTCATTTCAAGTCCTCTTACCACAGAAATAAAATTTATACAAATCATGTACGTCTGTAAGATTTGTATTTATTTAAACCTCTTTTTATACTTTGATTTATAATCAAATACAGTAAAAAACAGAAAATTTAATTTTCACAAAAAATGCTTGTATTTCAACAGCATATTGCACTAGAACAATGCACAGCATGCAGCTTCAGTCCTGTATTGTATTAACCTCATATTGCAAAACAGTTTAACTTTCAAATAGATATGGGTCGTTTTAGCCTAAACCTTTTTAAACATGTCATCAATAAAATCCTCACTCCTCAAAATTATCACTTCTGAAAAACTGGACCAACCTGATAATATAATTGGAATGCGTGTTGCAGTGCGTATGCGGTGCAAGACCAGCACGCGCAATAGTGCTTTCACATATGCTGCGTTTGCAGTGCGTGATCCGCGGCTGTACCACAAATACATACTCACTATTTGTATTTCAAATCCAGAAGTTATTAGCATCTTTTATTTAAAAAAAAATTTTGTCAGCATTGCGATTCTCTTTGTACACACGTATACACTCTTTAATAGACGTATTCACGTTTAAATACAATTTAAACAACGTATTATTTAATGCATTACTCTTATATAATTATATATTAAGTTGCTCAAACAAGTGGTAAAATATTTAACCATGTAGGCCTACTTATATTAAAATCGCATAGCCTACATTTTAAATTAAAACTTAAAATTGACAAAAACAGCAGACTCATACTCTTTCTTTTGCATAATTTAAATCTTTATACAATAAATCTCGCATGTCACAAAGAACTTGTTTTTCCACCTCCACGAATGAGACGAGTGTTATGTTGCCTTGTTGAAATATGTATTTTCCCTTGATTTAGGCTACCCCGGTCTTACGTCTCAGCATTGCGATTCTCTTTGTACACATATACACTCTTTAATAGACTTATGCACGTTTAAACACAATTTAAACAACGTAGGCCTATTATTCAATGCATTACTTCTACTTATATTAAGTTCCTAAAGCAAGTGGTCAAATATTTAACCATGTAGGCTACTTATATAAAAAAACAGCCGACTCTCATGCCTTTTATTTTATATTTAAATTAATACAATACATCTTGCATGTCACAAGGAACATGTTTTTCCACCTCCACGAATGAGACGAGATTTGTTCATTATGTCGCCTTGTTGAGGTAAATTGTAGTTTTCCTTGCTTTACCCTGGTCTTAAAGTGAAAATAGTATTTAATTAAATACATTTATGGTGAGATTACTACATTTTATGTAATTAATCGCATTTATGGTGAAATTACTAAATTTTTAGGTCAATCTGTGTTCATTTTGACCACGAAACATGCGCTGTCACTTTAATTCAGCGCGTGCAGCACATGTAGGCTACAGCACCGCAGAAATAGACTCGGTGCGGAAACGATCGCGGCACTGCTGTATACGCACCGCACCTGGAACGGATCGACGGACTGCAACCGCGTGCAGTGTGAAAGCTCTAACCTGTTAACATCGGTACGGAAAAAAAAACGCACCCGCTGGCGCATACGCACTGCAAACGGAGTATGTGTTAAACGGGCGTTAGATGCTGTCGAATCAAAACAACGTGGGACTACAGTGATTGGATGTCGTGCAGGCAGCAGCGCGCGCGCTCTCTGCATGCATACAGGTGGTGCACATTTTTTTCACAGATGCAGATAAACTGAGAGCGGCGCGGCCATGTGGACATTTTTTCCCCCAGTTTTCATGGGAAGTAGCAAGTCTTCTCGAGTCAAAAGGCGCAAGTCCAAGTGAAGTCACGAGTCATTGATGTTAAAGTCCAAGTCGAGTTGCAAGTCTTTGTACATTTTGTCGAGTCGAGTCTGAAGTCATCAAATTCATGACTCGAGTCTGACTCGAGTCCAAGTCACATGACTCGAGTCCACACCTCTGATAAATAGCATACAAAAGAACTAAATTAAATTATGCCAGATTAAATTTTAATACTTACAAATCCTAAATTCTGTCCAAAAATGCTGAGATCCATAGAGAGAAAGACTGAAATCGATGATTTTAGCCCATTTCAGCTTGTCTGCAGTGAAGGGGTACCTGTTTGAGACAAATACACAGTAAGACAGAATACACAGAATACACATGCAAGAAATCACTGAGTGATGATCGTTTTCCTTCCTACAGTAGTTAACCCACCTGTACACTGATATTAGGACCTTCCTGTTCAGGTGGGACTGCAATGGTAGAGAGTCTTCTGCCTAATAAAATATCAAAATAATGCACAAATATAAACTTAAGTAGTTTAGAATGCTAGATTTGGTATGAATGAATTAGTGAAAGTTTTACTGCAGTGCTTACCTGGATACATTTAATCTGGTTAGACTGAACAAAGAAAATGGTCCATCTTCTGATTGGTTCATTTGCTGTGTAATAAATATAAAGTTAGACATGATGCAAAGGTCACTTATTTGATATAAAGTTAGCCAATTTTATAGAGATTTTATAAGATATTGTAAGCTACCTAGTCTGCACCAGTGGCTCCAAAGCACTTTTCACATATTGCTAATCATTTCAGCAAACTTATCTCAAAATATATCCCAAATGGCCTACCTACGGAATCTTGCTAGAAGTCACTGGCGCGAATTGGCGCTTTGTTGCAGTTGCCTTTAAACACATATAAAAATGGAAGTAAATATTAAATTTCATTTAAAAAAAAACTATATGTTCTAGTTTGCAAACTAATGCTAAAACTATAAAGGTTCTCATCAGTAGGTCAACATTATCTACAACCAAAACAGAATTTCACATTAGTTAATTTATTGTTAATGTAAACTAAGCGTTGCTCGTTGGCATATTTTAACTCGACAATTCAATAATATGGTGCCAGCCAGTGAGGCCGTTATGTCAAATACAGTAGTATACAGCAAATAAAAAAAAATACAGTAAGTCTCTGTATATGGTGTTAGACGTCACAGAAAATTCCCATGATGCAATGGGAATCACAGTTATTTACTGTAAAGAGAAATGGCAGTATACTACTGGGGGATTTAAAGTAAATAACTGAAGAAATTACAGAAAAGTCTAACAGTGTAGCACATCCAACTCCTCCAAGAAACTGCCAAGTTGACCTGGTGAACGATAGTACAACTACAAAATGGATTTTAATAGGCCTGTTGATGGTAATTGAATGCAATTCCTGAATGACTAGAAATAGATGTAATGAAATCAGCTTTGTTTACAGTGGACTGGCAATTCCAGAGACCGATGGGTAAAGAGAATAAAGTACTAGAAGACACCGGAAAAGTACGCAGGTTGCTAGAATTGTGCTGCCTCCTACGTGTGACATTTGATTTACGCGTGTTAGTAATGGCAGGGATTTGAAAACACATAGTGAAAGAGAGGTCACAAATAGAAAGATAAGAAGAAAAGTTGTGTAGAAGAGAGAGTAAACAACAAGAAAATAATACTCAAGTGCCTTGTCGGTGTCCTTGCTCGGTGGAGTCGCGCAGGTAGAGTCGCTGGTCTTTACACTCTTCGGTCTTCACACGAGGGCTGCCGCGGAATACTACTTGCTTTATGCTCACCTGAAATGTTATTGAATACAGCTGGACACGCCTCACTAGCGAAACTGTTTACCTCGTGACTAAACGCAAACAAACGAGACTTCACCAATGACGTTTCAGCTTGTGAGCACAGTAAACAAACACTGTTTCCTAGTAACTACAACTGCACTTTAAATCAAATGAGAAAAAGATACAAAACACTTACAGTTACTGTCACCTCCTGTTGCTTGACTGCTTCTTTCTAATAAGTGCTTCTTTCTGCTTCTTTCTAACTGCTTCTTTCTAATTTAATAGCACTTGAATGAATGATAGCGTGATCATGTACTGTAGTGCAGCCAGAGGATGACAGAAAAAAACAGGTGTTGTGTTAATTGTTATTTTTAAAATACTAAACTGTAAATGTTCATTTCACGTTTAATTTTGACAGCCCAAATCAAAACATCTTTAAGATCATGAACAATTCTGTCACGTGTGTAAACTTTCGATTGGTATTGTACATGCCTGTGGCTCCTTTAAAGGGATACTATACTCTCATTCCTGTGTAATAATCAAGAAACTTTGCTGCCGTACCATGAGTCCAGCAGGTGTAATGATATGACACAGCGCCTGAAAATAGTCCCCAGCTCGGTAACTTCCACCGTGACCGGGACTACGTTTGTCTAACCTATTAGACCTTTTTCAGGCGCTGCGTCATATCATTACGCCTGCTGGACTCATGGTACGGCAGCAAAGTTTCTTGATTATTTGCAGGAATGAGAGTATAGTTCCTAGCCATATCAGCCTAGAAAATCGCAACTTTACATTTTCCGTCGGTCTTAGTACATGATGTAACTACAGAAGAGTCAAGTTTTAAATAGGAAAAATATCGAAACTCTTTGGTCATTTTTTTGAGAGAGATGCTAATGGTCTTGTCCGGTTCAATGATCTATGCTAAGCTATGCTAAAAGTGGTACCGCCAGACCCGGAGATCAGCTGAATGGATTCGAAAACGGTAAAACTCAACTCTTTAACTCTGGGGGAGTTGTAAAATGAGCCCATTTCCAAAAAAAGTGGAGTATCCCTTTAAATGCATGTTTTGTATGTGGATGTATCAATGATCATAACGTTTGAAAGAAGGCAAGGTTGTAATTATGAGAGACTAAACATGCATTTATGTATTCTCAGAACTCTAAAGTTGTTTTTTTCTGGAATGATCTGATTCCATAGTGTGAGATATGGCGCACATTGTACATTTGTGAGATCAGAAACAGGGAGTTGTTCTGTTGAGAGACACATTCTTCTGTTCTGATGTTCTAATACGACTAATTTACGTCAAATGTCAAATGTACATGCAGGGTTGATGGTTGTTCATGAACTGATCACATCAGACTTCCTTTCCCGCAAAAGCTTTTATTTTACTGCTGTCACAGCATCATATTTCCTCCTCCCTCTCATTTCCTTTTACTCATCACATGACCTGACTTCCTCTTCCAGTCTGTCCTCAAACTTTTTTTTTACAATAATTTGTAGTTTGGTTTTTCCCTTCCCAAATTTCCCTTGGTTTTGTAGTAGACCGTGTAAAATCACAAATACTGTGCAAAAATCATATAAATATTGAATACATTCAGATGTCCACCCTGTGCCGACAGGAGTAGCAAGAAAAGACTGCACGGGCCATCATGCTGTTCCACAGATAAAAGGTCATCGACTGAAGCCTGATGGTCCGGTACAGGAAGCCCTCAGCAGGATACTACAGTAACCCTGGATGATTCATGCTACTGTTGTCAAGGCAACATTTAGCCTTTTCCTGTGTTAGGATATCCTGTGACCGAGGTGGAGGGATGGGAGAGAACATATGACAGGTATTCCCTGCTGGATCAGGATTTTTTCTGTAGAAGGTGCTTACTTAAAATGTCCTATTCCCAGAAATTTGTGTTTAATTTAAAGGAGTAGTACACACAAAAATGAAAATTCTGTACTTATTTACTCTCATGTTATTCCAGTTGGGCACATACTTTCTACTTCTAACTGTGCAATACATTTTGGTGGTATTTATCCATTTTGGAGCTTGAGAGTCGCTATTAAATTTTCTCTTTTTGTGCTCCACAGAAAATATTACATACAGCTTTTGAGGGTTAGTAAATAATGACACAGTTTTTATATTTTGAGAGTATTGACATGAAAGTATCTCAGGAATACCTGTGTTTGAATTCTTATGGTGAATAATGGGTCTTTTCAATCATGTGGTCATAGAACAGTAAAGCCTTGATCATCAGATACTATATATCCACTAGTACTCCCGATCTCCGGACGTGCATTCAATAAACACGCATCCCAATGACGGTTCCTTATTAGGCCTATATGTACTATGTTATTGGACAGTACAGCCCTGAAGCAGCTCTTATTTCCCATCATTGATTGCCTGACTTCCTGCAATAATAAACAGAGCAATCGCTCCGGATGGAATATAGGAGGATATCAGGGTTTTTTGTTTTCCTTTTCTCATGCTATTTTTGTGTAATCACTCGCATATGGACAGATAAAATATCTAGTGTTCTTATTCCTTGAAAAATGTAAAGGACAACAAAACCTTTATATGATTAAAGGGATAGTTCACCTAAAAATATGTAATCAATTACTCACCCTGTAATTGTCATTCCAACCCTTTTTTACTTTCCCTATTCTGAGGAGCACAAAAATATATTTAGCCTTTTTGTGCCTTTTTCTTATCCATCCATCCATCCATCCATCCATCCATCCATCCATCCATCCATCCATCCATCCATCCATCCATCCATCCATCCATCCATCCATCCATCCATCCATCCATCCATCCATCCATCCATCCATCCATCCATCCATCCATCCATCCATCCATCCATCCATCCATCCATCCATCCATCCATCCATCCATCCATCCATCCATCCATCCATCCAAAATGCTCTACATAAAGGCTTGGAATGACATGATGGGGAGTAAATGATGACAGAATTTTTTCTCTTTTTTGGTAATCTTTCCCTATTAAATTATCAGGCGATTTGCATTTCGCATTGGCATTTTCACCAAGGGCTGCTGGCTCAGTGAATCATAGGAAAAATGCCATTGCATGCAAAACTTGAGTAAAGTTGAAACTAAATTTAAATTCCCAGGCCTGTTGCGTGTCTCATGAAGGTTAAATGTTAAGGTGTAGAAGGACACATATATTTTAGACTGCAGATATGATCTATTAAAAAAAAGGAAATGCATTTCCTCACAGGCTGACAGCTCTTTAAAGAAATCCAAATCGAATGACCCCGGGTTATGCTGCTTGTGCATAGAAATGCCCTTCAATCTAGAATCAGGACTTTTAGTTGAGGAAAGCATTTTTTTTTTTTTTTTTTTTGCCTGTTTACAAGTCAAGGTTACATGGTCTGCCACAGGAATGATAGATGTTTTTGGGTAGAAAAAATTGCATATTCATGTTCATTTAGTGTTGCCGCACTAATTCATATTAATATTGCGAGGGTGGTGAAAAATTCCAAACATTTTCAACCAGAAAAATAATTTCCTGCCCATTTTTTTCCTCGTTCATTATGAGAGCCGCAGGAGAGGTCATGTCCTTGTGTGTGCAGTTTTAAATCGATACAGGAAATGACCCTGAGAGAATTCGGTGTGTGTGTGTGTGTGTGTGTGTTTCTGTGTAGACCAAATGTGTGTTTGATTTAAACTATGCATAAAACTCTTTCAGTCTTACGTTTATAAATGGCATCAAGCCAGATGTCCTTTTCTTATTTCCAGGAGTAATCTGTTTAATAAAGCTTTAATGATATTTTGTAGACTAGCTCTGCAATTTATGCAATAGACTGTTCCACCACTCCATAAAAATGGTGGGGTAGATGATGATGTGTTTGTTTACTGTGGCTAAATATGGTAACTTCAGTATATTTTTCTCAGTAAACATTTTCTGAAGGAAATCGTTTCCCTCAGCGGCTGTAATGAAAAATGAACAGTCTGTTATATGATTTTTTTGTTGCAAATTAAATTTTTATAAAGTTCAAATGAGCTTGCATTGATTAAAAGGATCAGGTTCAAGGCTTGGATATTAATCAGCAGCTCAAACTTTCCCCACAAGCCTCTAAGGTGCCAGTAGATGAACAGCCTAAAGTCAAACTTTCAATCATTTTTAAATACAGAAAAAGGCCTAATGTCAAACCTAATGTGAACCCCATGTGTGTGTTTTGATATACTGAACATTTCCTCCTGATGCATAAGATATTTTATTCTTCTCTGAAACACAAAATGAGATGATTAATAGAATGTGTGGCTACTTTTGAGAGATTTTGACTGTAAACTTCTAATAGTAGTCCATACTACTTGTGCTACATTGCAATGGACTACAAGTCTTCTGAAGCCAAATGATAAAACAGGCTAAAATTTAAGTTGTTTTTACATCAAATCTTATTTTTGGGGAACTAAAATGATCTCTTAAGTGCTAAGAGATGCTTATTGTTCCCAAATAAGACATTTGAATAAATCAAAATTATGATGACTGTTGATATCAGTTGCATTGGTTATACTAGAGCTCTGTGCATTTGTTATGGCTGACTGACAAGAAGTGGGCGGTTATTTCATTTATTTACTTTTGTTCTTCATCCAATGGCAATTTTTAAACAATATAAATTATATTAAGAATGAATAAAGGTCATGTCATTTAAATATGCTCTCTCTTGTCCTGACCATGCACAAGCAATAAAACACTTTTGTGTTCTAAGTGATGGGAATGCTTAACTTGGATGAGCCTCCGCTCCGCTCTTGGAACTGAACGATTTTCTGCGTAACATTCCAGATGATGGACCCTGCGATCTTTTGAATATATTTATTGCAATTCTTTAAGGAAACAATGAAAATGGATATAACACACTCAAGTCAACTGGACCCACTCTGTCTGACTTTCATGCTAATCACTGCACATTTCCTTCCACCCCCTTCAGCAAGCAGACTGGCCTTCCAGACGAGCTCTCACCTGCAGAGTCTGGCCAACATCCCCGGAATTGCACTCTCCCATATGAAGCGTTGTTATTGCAAATGTGATTTATCATATTATTCTGTTGGAACGAATGCGCGCATTTCTGCAGAACTCAATTCGCACCTCCCCTTTACTCATGCACAAACACACTGAGGGGTTGATATTAATCCCATGTTCAAGAGAGTCTTGACGTCAGCGTGTACTCAGGTGGGGTTACACCATCATCAGCCCTTGAGACCTGGAGGCTTGTGCCCAATTTAGAGCTGTAACTAGGAGGGTCCCCTCATCTATTGTGTGTGTGTGTGAGAGAGAGATTGTGTGAAAGCGAGAATGGGTGTGGCATACACAACTACCATCAAACACAATTTCATGGGCTTTACTCTCATCCAGGTTCATGTCTCGTTCTCACAGGATATTGGATGGTGTATCTCAGGTCTCAAGACTCCTCTGCCAACATCCACTGTGAGTTAAAACCCTCTGATTCCCCCAATTTATAATGATTCTACTGTTTTTTGGGGTTTAAATTACGTTGCTTTAGTTTGTTTTGTCTTTATCTGAGATTTATTGCCCTGGTAACAAGACTGTGACGGCTGCAGGTGTTGATCGCACCGAGAACATCCGAGATTTGGTGAATCCAGCTGTTTTGAAGGTTGATGATGCAGGGATATCCAGACAGACACAAGCCCTGCAGGCTGACCGAGAGTAGAAGTTATTGCCCTTGTGCAATATCATAGGTCAGGTGGAGAAAGCAATACATTAGTGATAGTATTATTTATACTAAATAGACACCAGTGAGCAAGAGTGTTTACTATATTTTGAGAGAACTTATAATTTAGTATCCAATGAAAAACTAAACTCTGGATTTTACTGAAAAACTCAAATAAATTGCAAAATCTGTGAACATAGCATATAAAAGCAGTTTTTTTCATATTCTAATTGAGCAGAAATTAAGGAAATGTGTTCCATAATGCATAATTAAATCAGATAGTGTAACACTTTACAAAAAAAGTCCCCCTGTGGTGAAAATCAAGCTTTTAATGTTGTTTATATGTCTATGTGGTGTTTTTAATACGGTTTAAGACAAACCATGTGCAAATTCAAAAGTCAACACCATTGCCGAGTATTTTCTCCTTAAAACTGCAGTGAACCAAAGACAGTCTCAAAAGCGCAGTTTGAAATCGCTGGTGTTTCTGATGTCACAAACCACTTGTACCCAATCACGTCAATGTGTGATCATCAATGAGTGGATCTCTGAGCTGGTGTGAGTGAGTGGAGGTGGGGCTAATTTGCATATACCGCGTATACTAAATGAGGCAAGGGTGTAGAGTTACATTCAAGGCATGACAAATGTTTTTCAAGAAAAAAACATTTATATATGTCATTTTGGTGATCAAAGATTAGTTTTAAGAGATACAATTGTTGACTACATCAGGGAGACTTTAACATTAATGTATTTTTTTAAACAGCATTTATGTGAATTTATAAAATACTGTTTATTATTAATTCAAATATGTTTATGATACATTTAACAAAGGTTTTATTTATTTATACAACTTAAGATGTTAATAAATGATTTTAACACGTTTTGTCAATCTAAGTTACTGTTAATTTATAAAAGTTCTATTGTTCATTGTTAATTCATATTAGTTCATCATACATTCAAGTTTTATTTATTTACATTATGTATTAGTATCTAATGTGGAAATTAACATTTAGATTTAATACCTCAGAATTATTTCTCATTGTTAGTTTGTGATGCCTAATGCATTAACTAATGTTAAGGAATGGAACCATATTGTAACGTGATATTTTTTACATGTATTACATTTAATCATTTTAACTGATGCGTTTTTTTTATTTTTTTTTGTATATTTTATGATAATTTGATGTACTTAAATTTTTTAAGTGTGCAAGAAATGAAGAAAGTGAAAATAAATTAACTGCTCCCCATGCATATGTATGAGAACATCTTTCTTAGATGCTTTTTATTGTTCAAGATATTTGCGCTATTTATATCACGCCATGTGACTGGAATAGAGCAGGACTTTGTCCAGCCATCACGCATATTGAATGGTAATGTAAATGCCATGGTGATTATCTCATTGAGCGATGATTTTGCTGACAGACAGTAGAGACGGTTCTATGTGATCATCTTATTCCAGAGGGACTAGTTAAGGGTGAACGTGCTCGCTTGTGCCTGCTGGCTAAATTCTGGGCCATTAGGCAGAAATACATATCTACCAGCTGTTCAGATGTTTGAATGTGCGTGTCATTGCAAGGTTTTAATGTCCACCATTGCCTTTGTGCATTTCTTTTTAATTAAGAGCGAAAGACGGTTGTTAGTAGAGCTGTGGAGATATGTCTGACCTTGCTTTCTGAGGGCTTAATGTTGACAAATGTCCCATTCGCCTCTTTCAACACAGTCTGTCTATAAAGCGCTGCTCTGGCAGATAGCTATCAGGGGATTTGACTGTACCGGTTTTCAAAGACTTCACAAAGACTTTATATCCTCACTGTTCTTACAGAAGCGAGGCTACACAACGATTAATTTGCATAATAGCACAAATACATAGAATTTTATTGTACTTTTTTTTATGTGTAAAAATGTTCTTTAAAATTAACTCGATTTTGACATTTTCAGATAAAAATGCTTACGATTCTTTCCATACAAATCAGATTTGCTAACAAGTTTCCTGTGCATTGCTAGAATGTTGTGTTGTAGTTGCTAGGGTGTTGCTAAGGTGTTCTGAGGGGATTCCGTGGAGTTTCTAGAAAGTTGTGTCGTTGCTAAGATACGAAGTTCCTAAGTTACTAAATTATTGTTGGTGGTTGCTAGCTGGTTGCTAGACTGTTCTGAATGGTTTAACGGGAGTTGTTAGACTGTTTTGGGTGGTTGCTAAGATTCTGAATAGTTTCGAGGGAGATGCTAGAACATCTTGGGTGGTTGCTAAGGTTCTGAGTGGTTTCTGAGGAGTTGTTAGAGGGTTGCTAATTGGTTACTATGTGTTCTAGATGTTTTTTAGGGAGTCGTTTGAGAATGTTGTGGGTGGTTGCTGGGGTTGATAAAGTTTTTCATAGTTTCTAGGGAGATACTAGAACCTTTTGTTGGTTTGCTAAGGTTCTGCATAGTTTCTATGGAGTTATTAGAACATTTAGGGTGGTTGTTAGGCAGTTACCAAGCTTCTGAGCTATTTCTAGGAAGTTACTAGAAAGTTGTGAGTGGTTTCTAGAGTTTTACTAGAATGCTTTTTTTTTTTTTTTTTTTTAAACATTGGGGGTGGTTTTGTAGTCTGAGGTGTTTCTAGCGAGTTCTTAGATAATTGTAGGTGTTGCTAGGGTGTTGATAAGATGTTGATAAGAGTTATTGAAAAAGTTGTGAGTGTTTGATGGTCTGTTGCTGATTATGCATAGTTTCTACGGCGCAGAAACTATGCAACAGTCTAGTTGGTGTTACATCAGACATCTGTTAATTTATTGTTTATCATCAAAGTACAAACTTTAACAGTGTACATAATAAATGTTAGACGGACGTCCAACTGACCACAGAATTCAGACTATGTGCTTGTGTTTTCCATGCGTAGATTTATAATGCAACATTACACCTTTCATTAGCTGGTGCTGGCCACTAACATGTGGCCATGAGTGTCTCGCATTGGATACAGCTCCAAATGACTTCTTGTAAAACTCAATCGCTTTCGAGGAAGGAAGCAATCAAACCATAGTTTTAAAAACATGTTACATACTATCTTGTGCCGGGTTTCTGGTCTGGCTACTACCACATGGCAATATGAATTCACAAAATGTCAGATTACCTTTTGAACGTACCTCTGTCAACGGTGCAACAGTCTAGTTGGTGTTACGTCACATAAGTATGGACTCTGAGAACTGAGGGTGGCAATTGGGATGGGTCCTGAGAATAAGCCAGATTGTAACATGCAATTTTCAAATGCTTTTGCCAATTTTTTTTTTTTTTTTTTTTGTACGGTATACACCAGGCTTTCTGTGGGCCACTGTGACAAAGATAAATCTGAATGATCAACTTCTACTGTAACTTATTTTTCACTCTTTCTTCCTCCCTTTATATCCCTATTTCTTTTTATGTTAAGATTGAATCATATTAACAGTCCATAGGTATGACAGTGTAAAAAAAGCTCCAAAACTGTCTCAAAAAGCATGTAGCATTTTTTTTCTTCTTCTAGAATGTTACCTTACATTTGGTCCCATGAAAGACATATTCATAGCAGTGAATTACAGCGGAATTCAGGGAGCCATTTAAAATGTGGCCTTTGCGAGGTTTATTAGTATTATTCATGGATGTTGTACGCATGGAGTCACTTAAGCTATTCCATGTAATTGCTTCCACTTTTCTTAAATGGCATATGGGTAGTTGCACACATGGGTAATTGATTCGTGACAGGAAAAGACCTGGATTGTTGTCGAAAGTAGGCTGCCTGTCTCTCGTTGCTGAAACTTCAGAGTTGTGTTTCTGAACAGTGTGCTAATGACCACTGTGGTTTCTGTCAGGATAGAGGATTGCTTTGAAATGGTTGCTGACAGCTGACCATTGGTTGAAATTCAGTTCCTAATGAGACTTTGCTTAAGCTACATCATTGTCTCACATGCAGTAGTTTCAATCTTCTAGTCTTCTATTCATATCTAATATCGCATCTTACCATTTCCATTTGTGGTTATGCTAATTAAATAAGGTATTTAGTCTCTTGCTATATATTAGACTGTTTTATAATTAAACCATAACAGTATGAGAAAGACTCTTTAATTTACTGTGGGTGCGTTGATGGTAAATTTAGAGTAAATTTTAAGTTAAGAATTGTAACATGTTCCTTATAAAACAGCATTTTCATTCTTCTTTCAGTGTGAACATTTCTATTTCTCTATATTTCTGTGACAGTTTCGTGAGTTTTCCCCCAATCTCGATAAAAGTATTTCCTCTGCACACGTGTGCCATTAAAAGCACAAGCTTTGCCATTGTAGAGCTTTTAGGTCTAGCTGTATCTATAAGGTCATCTTGAGAGAATGCTCAGGTTTCCATTCTTCCACATTTCCAGTCTGCCTGAACAAATGACTTCCTTTAAAACACTGCCTACCTGCTCGCCCCACGGCTCCTAAACAATCTACCAAACACAGCCGTACTGCTGGAATGCTTCTGGTGGCCACGTATATCCTACATGTGGATATCCTAATGATTTGAACCATGAAGTACATCAAACACCATGTGTTTTTTTTTGTTTTTTTTGTGGGTCTTGTTGTGGGATTAGCTACTTTTTAGCACTTTAATAAGGGTAACTCTTAAAATACCAGTCCTAAAAGCTTTAAAATTATGATTAGATGACCTAGAAAGATTTTAGTAATGGATATAAAGGTTAAGCTAAAATGAAAGAAGGGTTCTCACAGCAGTCTTCTTTGGGCTTAATTGGATATTGAATTTTTTTGCATTTTGACCGTATTTTTACTGAAGTGCTATGTATGTGGCATGTTTACTTTGGCATAACATAACTGGCAACATGACAGTGACTTTTGCACAAGCAGGCATTTTATAATGTCTTCCCTGTTGATAAATGTTTTTCTGTTTATCTACAGAAAATGTAAAAAAATTATTCGTGAATTAATGTACATTAAAATAGTTTGAAATGTAATGAAGTTTGTGATGCATATATTTGAATAAATACTTGATATCAACAATATATCGGTAACATTGTTATAAGCAGATGTTAATAACACTGTAATAATTAGCCCATTTATATATTTTCATTCTGTATATTATGTTGTACTAATGCCAAAATGGTCTTAGTGTAAAAAATGATTAGATTCTTTGATCATTAATTTATTTAATCAAAATAGTATATAATATTGTTAATTTATCTTTTCATTTTAATGTAAATATAATAAAAAATATATATATAATATGAACTGCTAATGTATATATTTACAGTTAAGTGTATTTGGAGCAAATGTTATAAACTATTTTCCTAAATTTTATTGTCTGAAATTAATGTTCTCCATATACTCTGGTAAAAAGTTTGTTGTCAATATAGCCTATATATAACAACTTTTATTCAGCAAGGATGCATTAAATTGATCAAAAGTGACAGTAAAGACATAGTCGCAAAAGATTTCTATTTCAAATAAATGCTGTTATTTTTAACTTTCTATTAATCAAATAATCCTGAAAAAAAAAAAAAAAAAAAAATCATTACGGTTTCCTCAAAAATATGAAGCTGAAAATTCAGCTTTGCCATCACATTAATAAATTGTATATTAAAATATATTCACATAGAAAACGGTTATTTAAAATTTTAATAACATACTGTATTTTTTCTGTATTTTTTATCATATAATGCAATCTTGGTGAGCATAAAGACTTCTTTCAAAAACATAAAAAAATCTTACCGACCCCAAACTTTTGAAAGGTAGTGTAGATTGTGGTAAAATCTAGCATGCATAAACACATAGAACACCCTCAAACTCATTCCTTTAGTCTTGAGGAATCTCTTCCTCCCCTCGTTTCTCATTAATTCTCCCGCTCTGTGTCTGAGTGATATAGCACATGCATTGCACGGTTCTCTTGCTGCTATATCACCCTGCAGGTAGCCCCTGTTCCAGGCCTGCTTTGTTTGCAAACTGTGTGTGAGTATCAGATTCCTCTTTGACAGGATGCAGTGAGCGTGGAGAGGCCGGCTGGTTCCGGCGATGTGTGGCTCACCTCCGTGGGTCCTCACGTCTGGACAGAGGAGGGTCAGCCGAGGGTGAATGCTTTCCAAAGCCTGTGTCAAAGCTGCGTTCTGGCTCTGTCTGTCTGCCGTCACCCAGAATGACCTCCGGTCTCCTCCTTTTGGTCTCTCCACCTGATCCGGAGATGTTAGTTGAGCTACCACAAATCTTGTCAGCATTTCTTCCACCAGCTATGGCGGAATCGATCGCTTTTGCGTCTGCTCAGCTCTTTCAGAACTAACTGAGGGAGGGACATGAGTCAGGCTTTAGCCCTAAAAAATATTTGTTCATTTAAATCACTCATGAAACTGTATGTGAATGAATGATTGTATTTCATAACAGAATATCAAACAAGTGACTATAGAATTTAAAGCAATTTTTTTACAGTAATATAGTTTTTAGGTTTGAAAAAAGTAAAGTTTTAAAAAATATATATATATTTGGGCTCTTTCTGATTGTCAGTATTCTTAAAAATAAAATTGTTTTGGTTCCCCTTTCAGTGAACAGCTCTTAAAAGAACCAATTTTTTTTTTCTTATTGTGAAGAACATTTTAATTATCTAAAGAACATTTTTCCCACTATTAGGAACCTTTTGCGCAATGGAAATTTTAAATGGATGTTAAAGGTTCTTCGTGTAACCATAGATGCCAATAAAGAATCTTTATTTTTAAGAGTGAATATGATGAACTACACCTTTATGAATTTGGGGGGAACTTTATTCATCCACCCACTATTAAACTATCAAACTTGGCTAAAGTGTCAACTTAAATTAAAACTGATTTTAGTCAATACCCCCTGATTTGATTTGTTTAACCGTTGCAATGAAATCAGGCATTTTACATGTGCACGGCTTAAATATCCCAGAAAACGTTTTGGGGCCACCATATGCAGCACCTTTTGAAATTCGAAACACGATAAACTGGATTCACTTAATTGTAAATTCAGATAAGATGTAGGGTTATCGGCACAGTACAATTCTCTTAATAGAGTTGTCATTTTGTGGGAAGTGGTTACAGACATGTTCAAAATTTAAAGTTAGCTCAAGGTTTTTTCAAAAACAAAAGGGACGATATCTTAATTAAGCAAACCGTGAGTTCATTATGAACACTTCATTACCTAAATGCAGAGTGTGTTGAGCAGAGAAATTAAGATAACAAAGATGAATAGCTAATTAAGATAACGCTAATGAATGTAAAATTGAATTTAGATAAGAACAATTGAATCATCAAACACCCTTGTTAGAGTGCTACTGTCATCAAGAACTATTGTATCTTCTCTCTTTGGGTCTGCCTCAGCTTCTCTCTCTCTCTCCCTCTGTGCTTATTTCATACTGAAGAAATTATTTTATTCCAAATTATTTCTAGTCTTCCAACTGGGTGGTTTTCAGGCATTGCTATGTGGCAGTCTCAAGTCTCTATGATGTTTTGGTCTCCATTGATCTAATTCTATGCAATGTTTTCTCTCCTTCCATCATTTTCCAGGTGAAAATAGTCAAAGTGTGTGGAAAAGTAACATCATACCTCAACAGAGCATGCAGTTTGATGTATCATAATAGCACAGTACTTGGGGTTTGCACTTTTTTTTAAGTATAAGCAATTATAATAAAAATCTTTTTTTTTTTTATTGCACCTGATAGGCAAGTATGTACAGGGTCATCTCTGGTGTCTTCTGTAAGTTGGATCATAGGTCTCATCGCGTGAGCAGCGTTCAGCTTCAGTTTGAGACCTTGGGACAATAGAACAAGCGCCATGACCCACTTAATGTGAGCTAAAGACACTGTTCTTGGCAAAGTTCATGAGACTGGAGCAAGATGAAGAGCACAGTCGGGGACAGCAGATACACAATCTTTCTGATGCATTATGCAACAGTATGGCAGACTTTATACTGCCAGTGACCATTTCTAAAGTTTTCATGCTTGTTTGTTTCATTGCTCTGAAAAATAGAACAAATTGGCAATGAGGTCAAAAGTGGTACTTTAAAAGATTAAAGCATGCGATGGCAATGTCATGCAAATGAATCTACTTCAAACAAAAATGCTATTTTTGGTAACTGACTCTATCGTTATGCAGCCTAATGAACCGCTTTCATGGTCTAACACTTCTCTCGTTCTGTCTTTGTACTTATTTATTTATTGCCCAAAACTCCTCACTCTAGATAGATACATCAAACGATCATGAGAACAATTTGCCCCTCTATCTGCCTCATCTTATTATTGAGTTGGGTGCATTCAGAGTTTCAAGGGGTCAAGGGTGCTTTTGTTTTTGGGGGTGCAGGGCTTTGTATGGCTTACCCCCTCTCGGAGACCCTTATAGAGCTCCTTCACTGCACAAACACACACATTTTGGCTTAGAGCAGTGGTTCTCAGCGATTTTGCTTCAGGGCCCAGATTTTATATTGGACATCAAGTGGCAACACAACATGGTGCCAAAATAGTTTATCGCACTAAAGTAAATGTAAATGTTTTCAATGTTTTCAGCACCGTGTCTATTCAGTGTCAAGTCCCCCTCAGTTCTCCCCTAATTAGCATTTGACCATATTACCAAGTGACATGGATTTGTGCCCAAATGGCATCCATCCATCCATCCGGCTTAATGTATTAAGGATCTCTTTAATCATTGTATTTATTATTATCCTTCTCATATACTCCTATTTATGATTTTTGCTTTTAATAAAATATTTTTGTGGACCACTTTGAGCTACATTTGACGTTTCAAATTAGCTGTACAAATTTCATTATGTGCATTTAACTTCTTATTTTCCCTACTATCTGAAATCTGATTTTGGGTTACAACCCACCAGCTTAGAATCACTTGTGTAGGGTCCGACTGATCTTGCAACCAGTAATCGTATAATATCCCAGCAGACTTCCTGTAAAGAGGGTGTGGGAATGCGGGAGACACGCAGAATGTGATATGTGCATGTGTGTTTGTGCCTATGTGGGGGGGAAGGGGTCGTTTGCAATTGTGGTAAACAGGTTTCTGAACCAAGGGGCCCCTTCTTTGAATGGTAAATCAGCTTGGCTGTCACGCGATTACAACACAGCCGTATGTAGAGTAGATGGGCAAAGATGATCGAAGCTTCCGCTTTCTTTCTCTTTCCTTTTTTTTTTTATCCTTATCTTTCCCTTTCTCCTCACGAATGAGGCCTTTCTGAGGCTGGCACACTGGGACATTTGGCTTGCCATAGACTACTAATGTGCTGTGAGTTTCTGGCCAGGCATTAAAGGGATGGCTCAATATGTTCAGGGTCCTGATGACAGGAGGTTGTGGAAACCATCTCTCAACGTTTTACACACATCAGTTGATCTGCCAGGGGAAAGTGTTCTTATCAGGGCTGTAATCGGATATCTGAGCTGCGTGTGTGTGTTTATACTCTTTCTCCTCAGGGTAACAGGGTCTTTTTCAGTCAGATATGGGTCAGAATGTATTGAGCGACGATTCCTCCTTTATTCTATGCATGTTATTGTTTCCTTCCAGGCCAAATTCCAAAGCTTATACCTGTGTGTTGCAGTGGTTGAGGGTTTGCTGGTAAAAATAACACTCTGAAAGTGGGTTCAGGGATCGAGGCTTACTGAGGTTAAGTGGCTTGGCAGATACGGTTTCCGTGAACGCAAGCTCAAGATTACCTGGAAATGCTCAAATTCCACTTAGATTTTTAGCAGGAGCATATTAAGTAGCTGCGCTTTGAAACCAATTCAAGTTAAAGTTACATTTTAAGGCATAGCTTACTCAAATAATACAAAAAACTGTGATAATTTGCTCATCATAAACCTGTGTCAACCAATAAGATTGCCGTGTTTTTGCACGTGCCTCAGACACCGGGTTCCTCGGGACGTGTCCCCATAGTGGCATAGCATGTTTTAATACAACCCAATTTTTACAATTTTGCATCTGAAATGTCACTGTATTAATTATTACGGCTTCTCATGAGGCTAGGTTGCATGAATTTTGCACCAAGTTTGAATAATGTAGATATAAAAATTAACATAAACTGAATTAATTTTGGTCTGTTCCTTACACTGTTCCTATAATATGACTTATGATTATGAGTCTTACAAGTTTTATAATACAATTATAAGGTACTTTTTGATCCTTTTTATGTCCAAATTGTATGGAAAGGGGCAGCTTAAACTATTTTTCCACGGGAAAAAAATTACATCATTTGATAAATATATTAGTGATTAATTTATTTACTGATTTTTCCTTTTTTGGGGCGAACTGTCCCTTCAAGCAAAGGGGAAGTTTGAAATGAATACCAATACATAAAAAAAAAAAAAAAAACATAAATCATTAAAACATCTGTATATTGAAAAATAAGTATTTGTTTGGTTTTGTGTGGATACAGAGGGAAAAGTGTTGCAATGCACCTGTTTGTACTGTAATCCTAGAAAGTGAGCATATGCACGTCATCACTGTCTGGACTTGAAAGACAAGCTCTCTCTCTCTCTCTTTATGGTTGTCTGTCCATCTTTTCCTCTCACTCTCTCTTTCTCCCTCAACACCTGGATAGACGTGGAGTATGGGTGTGTTTTGCCAAATATCGGCTGCTGTCGGGCAGTAAATTAAAACGAGGTGCAATTTCCTCCAGTCTAATTAGCAGTAAATCGGCAGTGTCTGTTTAGCCATGTCTGCCCAAGGGTACAGAGAGAGATTGACATGTCATTACATGAGTGAAGGAATACCTGATACTATCACATTAACCTTTTATAAAATTATATGTGTTGTCTCTTTTCTATTACTGTTTACATCAGGGTTTATATTTACACAATGTGATCATCATCATGTCAATTTAACATGTTAATTTAGTACAATTAACCTGGTTAGAAGGTATAACCATGTGTGTGTGTGGTCCTGGACCAAATGTCCCCACAAAGTTAGTAATATCAGTTATTTTTACCTTGTAGGGATATATATATATATATTTGGTTCCCATGAGGAAAATGCCTTATAAATCATACATATTTATGTTTTCTGAAAATGTAATATTTTTAGAGTATAGAATATACAGTAGTCAACATTTGAAGTGGATCAAAACCTTTCATCAAAGTTATACTTGTATTTTGAACAAAACCCATTCTTGTCTTAGGACAAGTTTGATTCACTTTTTTGATCCTCTTCAAAAAATCATCACGTCTATGGAAAGTCCCCATACAACATGGAAACTGTGTGTGTGTGTGTGTGTGTGTGTGTGTGTGTGTGTGTGTGCGCTCACATGGTAAAACACTATGCACTCTGGTCAGGTCCATGAATGGAAAGCATCTGTCATTCGTTGAGCTGTAAAAGCTGTGCAATGTTCCCTTGAAAAGCAAGAATAAAAAGGAGAATGAAAACACAGAACAGCATCGTGGAGCAGAACCCTTCTCTGTCTCTCTCTATGTCTTTTTAATTTGGGCTGGTGTGTGTGTGTTGGTGAACGTATGTATGTAGTCAGGTTGCAACTATCAGAGGTAAACTACTCCTTTAAAATTTTGTCAATGAAATAATCAGGGTGATTTTTTTTTTTTTTAAGAGTTTTTTTAAGGGTTTACCCATCCTCTTCATCTGTCTGTCTCTCATCCACTCTGTTCTGTATTTGAGTAAGTCCAAAGTCAACTACACTGTAACAAAAATGATATGATCAATAAAATGACGTTTTTATAAATGACAACATACGTTTTAAGGTTTATGTTTATGTTTATGTATGTCTACTTACTGTTTAAAGTCAATTTAATGTAAATGTAATTTAAGTTGAAATGACTTAAACATTCAAGTTGATTGTACTTACAAATTTAAGGCAGCAACAATTTTTTTCATTTTTGTGGCCTAGCAGCACAAAACCCATAGGTGATTACTGGACTGCATTGTTATCCAGGATCTCCTGAACAAGAAGAGGTGTATTCAGCATCACATTCACTGTGGCCTCAGCCTCACTCATCACAGTCAGTGTAGAACGCTCTGATCAATACACCTCCTTATCAATGTCAATGAGACCATGTAAAGATGTAATCACACCATTAACCAGACAGAAACGTGAACTGTAGCCCAACCAGCTGCAAAGAAGACTTTCAGAAGGGTGCATCTTCACATTTTACATAGTACTGTGTAAACATTTCATTAATACCTTCAAACATTTTCTTGTAAACAAGTTGCGCTATATTTCAAAGAGCTTTCGTTACTGACATGACCAGTGTTGCCAAGTCTGCGGTTTTCCCATGGAATCGGGCTACTTTTAAGTTGTTGATTTCCGCAGGTTGATTTCCACCCCCGTACGTAGTGATGGGGACGAGACCGCCTATGCCGAGTCCAAGTCAAGACCAAGTCTTTGAAGGGTCGAGACCGAGTCGAGAGCGAGTCCGTTGGTTTTCAAATACAGTCGAGTCCAAGTCAAGACCAAGTCTTTGAAGGGTCGAGATCGAGTCGAGAGCAAGTCCGTTGGTTTTCAAATACAGTCGAGTCCAAGTCAAGACCGAGTCTTTGAAGGGTCGAGACCGAGTCCGTTGGTTTTCAAATACAGTCGAGTCCAAGTCAAGACCGAGTCTTTGAAGGGTCGAGATCGAGTCCGTTGGTTTTTAAATACAGTCGAGTCCAAGTCAAGACCGAGTCTTTGAAAGGTCGAGATCGAGTGGAGAGCGAGTCCGTTGGTTTTCAAATACAGTCGAGTCCGAGTCAAGACCGAGTCTTTGAGGAAGCAAGTCCGAGTCGAGACGGAGTCTTTAGGAGTCGAGACCAAGACCATAAAAACATGTCAGTTTTCATATTCATGATTTAATATCATCCCAGTTAATAATCAACAGTTAGGCCTACAGACTAAGCTAGATTAGGATTGTTTAGAGGAGCAGTCTTAACTTCTTAATATGGACTCATTTTCTAGTGGTATGTATTCTAGTGGACTAGTGATGGGGACGAGACCGCCTATGCTGAGTCCGAGTCAAGACCGAGTCTTTGAAGGGTCGAGTCTGAGTCAAGACCGAGTCTTTGAAGGAACAAGTCCGAGACTAGTCCGAGAAAGCAGAAATCGGTCTTGAGACCGGACTCCAGTACTACATCACTACCCGTACGTACAATTTCAGCGCTCCAACACTTTTACTTTTACTGTTACTTTTCCAAACACCCCCCAGATGCACAAGTTCAGAGGAGAATTTGGCTATTTTTGGACTACTTTTGTTGCACAGACCAGGCAACCCTGGCCATAACCAGGGTTATATAAATGTATATTTACAAAAAAGCGCTATATAAATGTAACGAATTATAACCAGCCTGAACTAACTGGCTCATGTGGTGACCAAATTAAAGGACCAGGTATAATATCTTTTTTTTTTTTTTTTTTTTTTTTTTTTGCAATGATGTCTTAAATGGATCATAAGTGACAGTAAAGACATTTATTTACAAAAGATTCTATTTCAAATAAATGCAGTTCTTTTCTTATTCATCAGAAATCTGTGAAAATGTATCAAGGTTTCCACAAACAAATATTAATATGAACTGTTTTTGACAGTGATAATTATAAGAAATGTTTCTTGAGCAGCAAATCAGCATATTAGAATGATTTCTGAAGAATCATGTGACACTGAAGACTGGAGTGATGATCCTGAAAACTCGTACCTTCTTGCGCAGACGCTGCCTGGAAAGTCATTGCATGATAGGGCAGAGAGGCAACAAGTCAGCTGCCTATGTTTTCGGATGCAGCCATTGTCTCGGTCATTTATTACTACTGTCCTCCTGTTGGGTGGCTGATAAGATGGTTGATTGTCTACAGCTCAACCTGCTATTCATCTCTTTGATTCATCTCTAACAGTGAAGATGGGTTTTTTCCTCATTGCACATTTGGCCTCTGAACAATACACATGCTCTAGCTTTCATTCATTGCTTGCAACCTCAACTTTGAATTTAGAAGCAATTAAAGTGAAATTCAGTCAGTTAATGCCACAGGAGAGAGATTTTCCCAAATACATTGAGCAGTATCTGACTTTTGGCTTTCACCATGGGTCACAAAAAAGCACATTCAGACATTTTACTACAATATCAATCTCTGTCGCTGTGGCTTTTACTCAAATGACTCATTAGAAAATAATTGCTTTGGAACAATACAGGCCGCATTGACAGCATGCTGTGATTTATGACGCAGAGAGAAAGCGTGCACAGGTGAAATCAATCTACTGTAACGAGAGAGTCCAGCGGAAACACTCTCACCGGGATGAACCCGCACAACCTTTCTCTCTGTTAGTGTTTACAGTCCACAATTCTTCAGGGTTTATGAAGGGGGCATTCACACCTAATGCCGTGTGGCACATGTCTGCAAGCATTGAGCGTCTAACTGCTGATCAAAGATACCTGAAGGGCATCCCCCCATTCAGTCTTAATGAGGTTTTAATGGATCCATCTTCTGCTGCTGCCCACTTGGAGATGATCTGCTTAAATTCTGATGGAAGGTTCTCTATGAGTTTTAGATGGTTGGTGTAGCTGTTAATTTGCCCATTTTTGAGCTCCAGAATCTTACAATATTTTCATGAGGTCACAGAGTTTCTGAGGACTGTTGTACATCATGTGTTTGATAAATGTACCCAATTTGAGCTCTAAGTTCTCTTTCCCAGACTTAATTAACAATAGAAATAGGAAAATAGAAGAGGTGGCGTGTGGGTGGAAGGTTGCCGGAAGAATTGTTGCAAGAGTGAAGTAACCAGATGTTTATATTCTTTGGGTTGTGATCAGCAGGATTAGTTGAACGTGTTCCTTCTGAACTTTCTTTTTGAACTCATTTTAAGTGTTTTACCAACTCTCCATTGTCTAACTGAGTGGAACATAGAAAGGCTGGATGCTTGCTTAGTAAAATGTATCCCTTGTGAACACCATTAGGTATTGCTGGAGAGGTTCACCAAACAGCAGTGCATTGATCTGTTGATTGGAACTTCCTGACAAAATCCAATGTTGATGTTTTTCAAATACATTGCTGATTGACAAAACGTACAGTAAGTTAGAAATTTCCATGGGCGACTTTGTTTCTTGTGATTGTCAGAGCATATAAAACGTTGAGGCAGGTATTTGTATTTGAATTATAGTTTTAGCATGCATATATTTTCATTTTCAAACTCATTATTTTATGTATTAACAACTTTAGAGACATACTAATGTTCACAAATCCTTTTAGGTTCGTAGAATATTGAGTTCATGGAATTAATAGATTTATTTTAGTGTTTTATAAATAAGATTAATTCAATATGTTAAATGTCATTATATTCAAATGTATTTACTTAATTTGCCATTTCATGGTTCAAATGATTCTCTCACTTTGCTTAAAAAAAAAAAAATACACTACCATTCAGCAGTTTCCCAGATAGCACACGACTATTTGATGTGAAACTTACATCTGGAAGACGTATTTTAAAGAGTGTTTGCTCATCTGCAATACGTCTATTGGACGTTTCCTGTCAGATGTCAAATAGACGTTTAGAAGATGTCTTTAAGATGTAATGATTTAGAATGATTTAGAATGTATGTTAAACTGACATCTTCTAAACGTCTATTTGACATCTGACAGGAAACGTCCTATAGACGTATTGCAGATGAGCAAACACTCTTTAAAATACGTCTTCCAGATGTAAGTTTCACATCAAATAGTCGTGTGCTTAATTGGGGTCAGTGACATTTTTTTTTTACAACATTTTTGAAAGTCTCTTATAATCACCAAAAATGCACTTATCTGATTAAAAATACAGTAGAAGCAGTAATATTGTGAAATATCATCACAATTTAAAATAGGCCTAGTTGTTTTCTATGTTTTTTATTTCCTTTTAAAGCAGAACTCGGCAACTCTAGCGAACTCTAGTCACTTCTTCGCTGATTTTCCCTTTTGTTGTCGCATGTTTTCCCCACGAGCTCCCCCTACAGCTGTGGTGGGTGTATATTTCACAACACGGTCGTAAAAAACTCACTTGCGGCGGCCTCCTCCCCCTCTCTACCGCTGCTCATGTGCATTTGTTTTGATCGGAGAAAGCCAACTGTATCATGTGGAGCTATGTCTACCGAGGTGGGTAATCTGGTAATACATCATACATGCGTGTGTGTTTATGTCGAATTGCCGTAAAGCAATTCGTGTTTTGCGCTCGTTCTCGTTCTCGCTTCTCACGAGACTTCCAATTTCTATCTTGCCGGGACGGTAGTCCCAGAGAATGTCTAATAAGGGGAGAACTTCCACTCTCAGTAAACTTCCGGCTTCTGAACTGGTTGCAGTTCCACTCTGATTCCATATGAGGGCGCTCACAGGACGAGTGCAGAATGAATGGAGGTCTATGGCAGTAGGCTATACCCATCAAAATACACTTTTCTCAGGATATCATTTTTTGTCTAGTAATTTGAATGCTGTATTCGAAAAGAGATGTAAAGAAATTACACAACGCTGGGTGTTAGATTTTTTAGAGTCACTTATTTGCTTTAAAAAGTATTTTAAAGTGTCAATGACGTCATACACATCGTACGACCAGAGATACTGCTTTACGGCAATCCTTCAGTCACTTTGGTGCTTTCGCGCTCTGCACTTTCTTTTCTCTCGAGGCATCGACAACACAGCTGACACAGGTAAACACACGTGCTAGAAGAGTTTTTGTTTTCTTTGTTTCTGGTCCCGCTTCGGATGCCGCGATGCCATCAAGCGGTATCTCTAGTCGTAATCAGTCCTTCACTGACCAATCAGCGTTCATTAGCAGAATGCTAGCGTGTTATGGGCAACAACAACTCAACCTGTAAGAAATCGAAAGGACATAAGTACTCGCTCATTCAACTTTCGACCTATAACCCATGTTGAACTTGCAAAACCTGCAATCAAATCTGAGATTTATCAATGGCAATCGGGTGAAAGAGACGAATTTAGCTGTCTAGCCCCATAGACTTCCATTCATTTTGCACTCATGGGCGATCGCCCCCAGTGGAACTCTGGTGGAACTACAACCAAAATTCGGTACAATAGGACTTAATAGGGAGTGGGCAGGCTCTCCGTAGACGGGCTCTGGTAGTCCCCAAGTTGCAAGGTTGGTTTTCTGCCTGGGAACGCTGGGGGGAGCGGGGAAAGTCACCAATATCACCAGAACAGGTTGTTTAACCATCCAAATGATTTCCAGACAGTTTTATTAAGTTTAAAAAGTTACCAAGTTCTGCTTTAAAATGTAATTAATTTATGATTCTATTGGTGCTCAAGAAACATTTCTTTTTATTATCAATGTTGAAAACAGTAAAAAAAAAAAATTGGATTCTTTGAGGAATAGAAAGTTCAAAAGAACAAGACTCTTTAAAAAAAAATCTTACTGACCACAATATTTTAAACGATTTGTATCTTTATTTTACATTACATTAATTACATTGTTACTAAAATTATTGTGACTACATTTATCTGCCTGTTACGTGTCATATGGTTGAGAAGTGTTTAGGTTTAAGGTAGGATTGGGTTCAAAATATCTATATCAAAGAGAAATGTAAATGTACACACATATATTTATGTATAATTTTACATTTTTAAAGCTGTGCACATAAATACTTTTATGTTTTAGATGCGGTCAATACATCCACATACATTCCAGTGTATATCTAAACATACAAAAAACAAATGAATGTGTAAAATTGATATAGTAATAGCTAAATATTGATGTGATCAGGATAAATATACGATGGAACATGATGTTCTAAGGTGTTTTGTACAGAAGTGTTCATCTGACTTTGTGCTGAACTCTTCAGTAAATTACTCTTGGAGGTTTCTGTGACACATGTCAAACGTGTGGGCGCTGTTATAGGGGAAAATGGAAGCCAGAGGTACAGGCTTTATGGATTTGGTGAAGTTTTTTGTTATGACTACTCTGTGGAGGTGTAACCTTACATGCAGGCCACTCACTTTCTGTCCACCCCCTTTCTCCTCCTTTTTCACATGTTCTCCCTGTATTTTGTTAAATGATCTCAGCTAGCCTTGACAAGCCCTTCTGGAGTCGTTTCCACAGAATGGCTTAAGACAGTGATGTCAGGGTATCCACAATTCTTAATGACATGTTCAGTGGAGTTTATTTAATGTGAGATTCTATTAATTGACAGAAGAATTGTTAATTGTGATTATTTACATTAATTTACTAATTACCATTGGTATCTTTTGTCATAGTCCTCTTGGAATTATGGTATAACACTTTGCATTAGTTAAAGAAAAAGTTGATCCAATCATGAAAACTCTGTCTTCTTTTACTCATCCTCATGTCAATCCAAACCTCTCTATGTTAATGTGTTATGCAGATCATAAATTAAGACTTTTTAAAGAACATTGGGGTAAAACATTTTTTTTTTAATTAGAAAGGTTTCAAACAACATGAGGGTTATAAAATGATGACAGTATTTATTAATCTAGGTAAAATAGCATTGTTCATTTTTATTTTGTTAATTAATAATACATGAACTAGTTAATTTTTACAACCTGAAATGTAAAAAAATCTAGGTAACACTTTAGTTTAGGGTCCAATTCTCATCACTATTAACTTAGCATGCATATTACTAGGAGACTGGCTGTTTATTTGTACCTTTACAGCACATATTAATGCGTTATTCTGCATGACCATATTCTACATCCCTTGTTCCTATCCAATACCTAAACTTAACAACTACCTTACTAACTAGTAATAAGCAGTAATGAGTTTATTGCGGCAAAAGTTGTAGTTAATAGTGAGAATGGGACCCTAATCTAAAGTGTGACAAAAATCTAAATTAATTAATTGTATATTAATATTAAAATAGTATATGCATTATAGTTACCTAAATCAGAATATTCTTAAAAGTATTATTGATGTTAGATGTTAACTAATGTTAACAAATAGAACATTGTAATAGAACATAATTAATGATTTGGTTTGTTTTAAGTTGTTATTGTTTACAGCTATAATGGCATTCACATGCGTGCAAAAATGTGCTTGTGAACTAGTTCAAGAACAGCTTCTCTGAAGGGTTGAGTATTCATGACTGTTTTGGGTTTTGACATCAAGGTGGCCCTGCATATGTTGACTAGATGATGGATGGTTTTAAGGGGCTGGTGGTTGCATATGGACTGAAAATTGAAAGTGCTTATGTATCCAGTTTATATAAAAGTACAAACTGGAATAATTGCTGGCATTTCTCCTCCCCATACCAAGACCAAGTGTCTGCAAAGGAAATGGGATGGTGGGACTGTTCCAAGACCCTTCGGCAAGAGCTTAAAATGTTCCTATACTAGTGCAACAATACACTATACTGTACTATACTTGTATTTTAGATGTTCATGTTGCTGTTGGTGCAAAAAGTAGTCAGCTGATCTTAATCTTGACATCACTTCCTAATGTAATCATTAATTTAGCCTTCTGTAATGTTATGTAAATACAGTATGCATTACTGTACTGTCAAATATGCTTTTAAAGGAGTCAATTCTGAGTCTGTAATGAGGAAAAAAGTGACATCTCTAGTGCTTTTCAGTTGAGCTTTGCATAGTTTAAAACATAGACGCTGCTGTGATCCCTTCATCTCCTCAAACTCCCTCACATCCCCTTTTCCGTCTG
This sequence comes from Rutilus rutilus, assembly GCF_951802725.1. Taxonomy (NCBI): domain Eukaryota; kingdom Metazoa; phylum Chordata; class Actinopteri; order Cypriniformes; family Leuciscidae; genus Rutilus; species Rutilus rutilus. The sequence continues at coordinate 33,306,071 of NC_140213.1, forward strand.
CTTGTCATATTTCCCTCACTGTTCTTGAGGTTGGCATGGGCTACCGCGTATGTGTGTTAGGAGAATGATTAGCGTCAAGAGTAGTGCTTTAAAAACCTGCTTTTGTCTACAGCTGAAAGATTTGAATGAACTGCTTTAATCCTTCTTAGCAGACCTGAGGCTGCTGGGTAAAATCTTCTTCAAGGCCGTGGCTGCCTTAAGCTACAGGTAGGAGTTTCTCAGTCTCTAGGAATTTGCATTATAATTGGGTTTAGCTCTCATAAATGAGGTTAATTGCAGCAATGTGGATTTAGTTTCAGACTCAGGAGCATATTTAGGTTTGAAAGTGGCTCATTGAGATGGAAGCACATCCAAAAATTGCATTACTACTGTAGTTTGCGCCTAACAAATCAGATTAACTCTAGCTCATGTTTGCTCATGAGAGTTCTAGGTAGTTATTTTCTAATTCTAAGTAGAATGGATCTGAAAAATGCATTAGTAATAATAAATTTATACAGGCCCATAAATTCATGTCCCAGAATGCACCTCTTCAGCAGGTTGATTAAATGCAGAGGGATGCTAGTAATGCTGTAGTGATAATTAATGGCCATGAAAACTGTATTTGTATGATAATTACAATTATTTCTTTATTTACCACATAAATTGTCTCCTTAATGTGTTTCTGTTTTAATAGTTTAGATAACCAAATAAAGTGATTAATAGGGTGTAACTACCATTATTGTTCAAAGTAATGATTGGGGTAATTATGCTGAAAATTCAGCTTTGCCATCCCAGGAATAAATTACACTTTGAAATAAAATGGAGCAGACTTAAATTGCCATAATATTTCACAATATTACAATTTTTACTGTATTTTTGATCAAATTAATGTAGCATTGGTAAACATAAGAGATTTCTTTGAAAATTGTTACAAAATGTCACCCAAAACTTTTGAACGGTAGTGTATATTAATTTAAATCATGCAAAAATTAAACGTGTCTTGGTTCAAAGGTTATTTGGCACCATATGTACTCACACGAAGATAAATGGTTGAAAGAAATGTTATCTGATTTGAACCACATGTACGGCTTCTGTGCAACTTAACAGCTGTGTTAAAGGTCAGTACTGTGTAGTCCCAGTTCCACCATGTGCCTGGTGGCACTTAAGGGAAGGGTGGGTCGGCCTCTGCACGGTGGGAAGGCGAGCACATAGCGCAAAGTAATTTATTCATGGCTTTGTGGTTTTTCACGTTATTTTGCCATCTATTTTTTATTGAGATAGAGAAACTGACTCACACAGCGTGGTGTTCTTGTCCATTAATACTGCATGCCGGTCTCAGCCAGGATTCTACCATGAAATGTTTATAGAGGAAATAATTGCTCCTGGTTAGTGCATGTTGACGACACCCAGAAGGCGACTGCCAGTGTTTGGATCGCAAGGGGACATTCTGAAATTAGGCCACTCCCCTTTACCCCACTTTCTGCTGTCTCTCTCTCCTTGCTCCTGTGTACATGTCCTTCTTTTAGATTCTATAATAGTAGATAATTTCAGATCAAAGCATTTAATGGTTTATAGTAGAGGCTTTTGTGCATTCTGACAATGCCTTATATATTAAATATATCAAGTATTACATATTGAGTATCAAAAGGTACTGTGATATTACAATGGTTTAGATATGGCACATTGGTATCGTCACACAAAACTGAATCAAACTGAAGGGGTTGTATTCGCTGTAACAACCGCCTCGCCCTACATTATCCCGCTTATTACATGGCTACCTACCAAATAAATCAATAATTTGACACAAAATATTGATTTAAAAAGGAGTTTATTGATTTAAAAACGATTGTATTGCTTCCGCTAAAGAAAATAGTCTGTTCCGTCTCTACGGTTAGAATCCTGCGTCCATAGCAACGCTCTGTTTTTCATGGCAACGGTGTGTTATACTTAGCAGCGGTCTGTTATCAAGAAATAACAGACCGCATTCTACATTAGAATTCAACCAAGCCATGTAATAAATGGAGATATTGTATTTTGATATATACTATGTTACTGAAAATGGTATGGAATTAACATTGTATTTCAAGGGTTCTTTTTGGTACAAAAAAACATGGTATTATTATGATGCATTTCACTTCTTTTTGTGTGTGACTAGCATATTCATACACCATAGTCTTTAGATCACTTAGAAATGTTCTGTGGTACTAATATATCACAGTATCATATTCTGTATAGCATGGCAAATGAAATCCAATATATTTAATAGTATGCACATTTTTATGTCATCAATGTACTGGACCATGGTACTGCCAAAGTGTTTTTGAAAGTAATTACTTTTTTAATGTAGGTGATATGAGATCCATGTACCAAGTACCATGTCCAAAATACCATAGTATTACCATGATACGTGTTGTAAGGGATATGACATTTACCCTACTACCATGGTACTTTTTGTTGGTGATATGACATTTACCGTAGTTCCATGGTACTTTTTATGCTCTGCACAATGCTGATACTATGCTACCATGAAGGTGAAGAGGTTAATTAAGTTTCCTCAACTCCTGCTTGATTGTTATTTATTTATTTATTTTATTCTAAAAGTGAAGTTTGATTGCACAGCTGGATTCCCTCAGTATGGTAAAACAGTGTTTGTGAGGATTTAGAAATTCTTATGCTACCGTTATTAGAATAGGTAAAGCATAATTCCTCACTTCTTCTTTTATCATGACTCACACTGCCTTATATGCATCTTCTCACACCTGTCACAAGGTCCCACAGTCCCGGGACAGACTCTGCGTGGGCTTTTGGACAAATGGCTGAGCTAAATAACCTCATTTATGGGATTACTTTCCCAGAGTGTTTTCAACAGATGAGGCTTAAACACTCCACCCAAGTGGTCAGTAGTGGGTGGAGGTCGAGAGCTAGGGCCAGGAAGGGTGGATGGAGCCTGAAAGGGTATAGAGAGGGTAATGGAGGTATGATAGAGGTATGGGCATTAGAGTGGGTGTGTGTGGGCATGTCTTTTTGTCTTTGTGGTTGTATGGATGGTGGGGGTTCTGTGTGGGCTGATGGAGGGTTTTGTATTGTATTAATAAATGCCGAGTATATAGGATATTCATGTTCCCTGTGGTTTCACTTTGTGTGTGTTAATAGACCAATAAAAAGGCAAGAAGACTATTTAATCAAGAACTCCATGATTAAACTCGCCCTATGAAATAAGTGTTTTTTGAACTGTTAGTTTCAAACTTGTTAACTGAACTTGTCCAAATGATTTGGATCAATCTGTAAATAGTTCATTAGCAACTCTTAGTCAGTTATTTTTTAAGGAATGCTTTTGGAATTTCTATCCTATTTGGAACCATTCGAAAGAAGATTATATGAATCTGCTCAGAATCAAATCAGATCCTATTGGATAAGCTGAAACTACAATTTCCAGTTTAGTTTTTCAGTTTATCCAGTTGGATCCTTGTTTGACCCCTTTAGGATTGGTTCCAAATAATTAATCGTTTTATTAGTGTTTCTTATAACCTGTTGATGTGTTCAGTGTAAGAGTATTTTGTTTAACTTTTTAGCTTTGGTGTAATGTAAATTATGTGTGTAATGAAAAACATTAACCTTGCGTAATATTGTCACAATTTAAAATAACTGTTTTCTATTTTAATATAGTTCAAAATGTAATTTATTCCTGTGATGGAGAAGCTGATTTTTCGACAGCCATTACTCCAGTCTTTGGTCTACTTCAGTTTTTGGTCTACTTAACTACTTCAGTCATTTTTTGTGGAAAATGTGATACATCTTTTAGGATTCTTTGATGAATAGAAAGTTCAAAAATATATATATATTTTTTTTTCTTTTTTACAATGTAGAAGTCTTTACGGTTACTTTTGTTCAAGTTACTGCATCCTTGCTAAATAAAATGATTAATCTCTTTCCAAAAAAAAAAAGTTAAAATAAATGGCTTCATGAATTGGTCCATAGTCCATGATGTGGCCCGACACATAGATTGGGAGGGTTTACAGAATCAGGCTGGGTTACTTTGCAAAGACAATAAGCAATAACCAAACGATCTTCCAGATGAAGGTTTTTCTTCCAGCCTGAATATACAAACTCTCAGGAGCTTCAGTTTTCAGATCACTGTGTCTATTTGAAAGAGAATTAGTTCTGGATCTTCCATGCTTCTCCAACGGACTTTATTTGATGCCTATAGCAATGAGACACAAACTTTCCTATTCGGTCTGTCATGTCAATAATTTTGCTTGGGCCTATGCAGTTCATAGGACCTAGTAACATAAAAACTTAAAATGTAAAACTTTGTGTCTAATGCAAAATCAGGTTTTAGAACCACTGATATTAATTATGACTCAGACAAGAAGGATGGAAAAGAATTCATCTCAATTCATCTCCATTCTTTGATATTGTCTGCCCATTTTTTCCTAGTCTCCTTTTTTGTACCTTCAGCCATACATTGGAGAATGGCTTTGGCAAGCCAGGGATCTGTTTTCATGTCTATACCACTGCAATTTCCTTCTTTTGACTGTTGCTAGGAGTTCTTCATAGGGCCCAACATGCTGCCTAATGGTGTGGTGCATTTCCGCATTGGTCACATGGTCTTTGTAGCTGGTGCCCAAAATCTTTCGAAAGTATTGTTTCAAAGGCCTGAATTTTCCTCTCTAGCTCAACCGTCAGTGTCCACGATGGACATGCATTCAGGATGATGGAAATAACCAGAACTTGAATATGCATAAGTCTGAGCTTTAATCTAAGGTGATGTTCTTGTCCCTCCATATTGGCTTCAGTCTGGCAAAGTGTGATTGTCTATCCTGGCCATAATTTCTTTGGATCCCTCATCGGATACCATAGCACCAAGGTATTTGAACTGGTGAGAACAAGCTTTCTGCCCATGTTGAATCTTCTCATGGTGTTCCAAAGGGCTGAATGCCACACCCTGTCAAATGCTTTTTCGAAATATATGAAGACATGATAGAGATGTCTTTGATGTTGCTGGTACTTTTCACAAAATAGAAGCAGGTTGAAGATTTGTTCGACTGTGCTCCTTCCTTCTCTGAAGCCTTCTTGTTCTTCAGCAATAATGTTTTCTGCCTGTTGTTTCAGTCTCTTGAGTAGGATTTTGAGCATTACCTTACTGGGGTGACTGATGAGACTGATAGTACAATAGTTTTGGTGCTAAAGGGTGCCTTTCTTTGGTAGTGTTAATATAAGCGATTGGGTCCATGTGGAAGGCCACTGACCTGCTTGCCAGATCTTGTTGCATATCTTCATCAGCATGTCGATGGTAATGCTTCCTCCATCCTTGATGAGTTCAGTCGGGACGTTGCCGATTCCGGGCGCCTTCCCGTTCTTCAGTGATCTTATCGCTGCTTCCACCTCTTCACGGAGGATGGGGAAGTCATCTTCCTTTCCTAGACTGGTTCCAACGAGTATCTCTTAGTCTCAAATCTTGGTGGTTATAAAGCTTAGAGAAATACTCAGTACACATGTTCCTGATCTCCTTTTCCTCTGTTAGACAATTTCCTGCTTTGTCCTGTATACTGTTGACATTGATCTTCATGCTCTTCTTGAAGTTCCTGTTGGCCTCTTTGTATTTATTTGAGCCATCGATGTGGCTTATTTCTTTCTTGAGCTGACACCTTGTCACACTGCTGCAGTATCTCATCAGTGACCCAGGGCTTCAACTTGCATCAATAGTTTACCAGTATTGCAGTAGCTGCTTCTGTCGTGGCTGATGAGAATTTAGCAGTGAGGGTCTCAACGTCTTCCTCTAAAATGGGAAGGGAGGCAAACTTTCCACCAATGAAGGCTGGGAAACTCTGTGCGACTTCTGGATCTTTATGTCGTTCCAAGTCAGACTTGATTCGGGGATTTGTCTACCACTTGGTCTTCTTGAGACATACATGGAAGTTCATCATGACTAAGTAATGGTCGCTTCCAGTGTCTGCCCCTGGAATGGTGCTTGCTTTATTCTGCTGTTAAAATGTTGTGGGATCATGATGTAATCGATCTGATTGTGGTGGATTCCATTAGGTGCATGCCATGTCCATTTATGGGAGTTCTTGTGGTTTCCCAGTGTGTTTGCCAGTATACAGTTGTTATAGGTGGCAATCTCCAGTAGCCTTTCTCCCTTGGGGTTGCAAGCTCTTGTGCAGGTGCCTTTCTAGTCTGACTATCCATCAACTCCAACCTTGGCATTCCAGTCACCTTTAATGATTATAATGTCTTTCTTTGGAGCCAAGTCGATGGTATTTTCCACCTGGTTGTAGAACTCTTCTGTGTCTTCCTCGCTGTAATCCGAGGTGGGTGCATAGGCTTGGATGACCGTAATGTTGAAAAGTGTTGCACTGAGGTGGATGGTAATAGGCTTTTCTGAGATTGGTTGACAGCCTAGTACAGTATTCTTGCTGTCGTTATGTTAGGGGTGTGAACCTACACTGGTCTCACGGTTCGGTTCGATTACGATTATCATGTCATCGATTCAGTTCAATTCGATATCACGATGCACTGCATCCTCAATTTTCAATTTTACTTCACATGTATACAATTTTGTCAATAAATACAAGCAGTCAGATATATGAACTGAACCTTTAATTTTACCTGCTCAAAGAAAACACGCTTCTTGAATGTATCAAACATCAAACAAATCTCAAGTCTGGGCACAGAAGACAACAGGAGCATTTAGAACACACAAAAGTAAATACTAAAAGTGATAGCTGCCATTCATCCACGACAGTAGACAGGCGTTAACAGCTCGGAGTGAAACCGGCTGACGTGGTTTCTCAAGTTAGTGGTATTACCCCCTGCATATTTTATTTGTGTGTGACATGATTTACACACATCGTGTGTCTTCTCCAGGTCGTGCTTACCAGGTTGTTCATAAAAACCGAAATGTGCCGAAATGTAGGCTTTTAAAGTAGTTAAAGCATTTTTAATTACTCGCACTCGCCTCCCTCTGCCATTGTATGCTACCGCAACAAAGCACGTACGCGACAAATTATGTCAGAAAAGCGTCAGTACGTTATAATCGGTACATTATCATCTATTACTGAACCGATACCGAATTGTCCTCGTCTGCATCGCGATGCATCGTAGAAACGATTAATTTCGGCACCCCTACCTTATGTACAAGAAAACTAACACTGTTCATGTGTCTGTCAGATTCTCCACTGTAGAAAAACAGGTGGCCTTCATCTGTTGACATATATCAGAAGTCTTTCCATTTATTTTTGAAGATATGCCAGGAGTACTGGTCCATCTCATGGATAAGCTCTTTATGCTTGGCCATCTGTTGCAATGTACAGGCTTTCCAATGTAGCTGTGGTGAAGTTGTTTCTACCACGAAGACTTGTTGTTCTTTGGTTACCAGTAGCATACTTATCGCATCCTGGTGAGGAGCGGACAGCAGGGTCTTGGTTTTCCCAGGCAACAGAAGATCCTGTATGGCATTTGGAGAGCTGTTTATCATCATTTGTGGTGTGTCTTGGGCCAAGAGTAAAACCTGGCAGTGCCCATCCTTCTTCAGGCTCTGTGGATGGCCATGACTCCTTATGAGCCTTACCATGCCCTTCGCTTACCACAAGCGTTGACGTCTTCTGCCCCCTCTGCTGATGTCGTCTTCACATGCTGGAATAGGCTAATCCCAAACTACCCAAACACAGCGGGTTTTTGACCTGGTAGCTAACCTCACCAGGTTTTGCCCATCTCTGAGACAATTAACCGGGGCGTGGCCACTGCACATGATACAGCTTCTTAGAGCTACAGGTAAGAGCTGAGGGTCCACAAAAATGGACGAGAATCCCTAAAAAGGATTCAGCAAGCCCCCTCACTGCAGGTAGTACCTCAAACCGACACCCCATAAACCCCAAACTTGATTTTGCATTAAACACCAAGTTTAAAATTGTAATTTTACTTTTATTCATATTTATGTTTTGACACAGAATCTAAAATTATGCCTATTTACTGGTGCAGCATTTGTGAGACATGCAAGGCAGAAATGTTCAACGAATGTCCCTTATTTTCTTGAAACAGAATTACAGGCATACTCTGTTTGCTTTCCATAGACATTCATCCTTCCCATCTGATATTAAGATGTACCTCAGGCCCTTGGTCATCTGATTCCAATGTGAGATTCGCTAGAAAAGACCACAACACTGTATGACGCCATGCTGGCCTTGTGTGAGTGAGTGGCATTAAATTATGTTGTGTAATAGTTGGACCCTGGAGTCATGCAAGGAATATGGTTCAGCATAGATAGATAGATAGATAGATAGATAGATAGATAGATAGATAGATAGATAGATAGATAGATAGATAGATAGATAGATAGATAGATAGATAGATAGATAGATAGATAGATAGATAGATAGATAGATAGATAGATAGATAGATCAACGATTTAAGCCTATTTAGTTCAGTAGTAAAATCTGAAAAAAAGTGTATATTTAGGTGTGAAGTTCAATTGCTTGAATTTGTGTGTCTCGCTGGGAGGAGACATCAATTAGATGGGGAGTCAGTGGGGAGCTCACTGTTGTAGGAGGCAACTTTAATGAAAATTGAACACCACTTGAACTAACTTGGCAGACTGCCGCTCTCGCTCTGCATGCCTGCCTCATTATTTACCCATTAGCAGACTCTCTGTCCAAACCTTTATATAGCAGGCAAACACTTGCTACTTTATCATGACTCCACATCAATTTGAATTAAACAGAGTTTAGTCTCCTCAGCCTATTCTTACAGCTGGCATTTCTCATTATGACAAAATCACATATAAATTCAAACAGTCAGCAAAACATTGTGTTGTCTATTAGCAAAAAGTTAAGACTGAAAGCACATTCACACTAAAGGCCCATTCACACCAAGGGCTATAACTATAACGATAAAGATGTAGTTCTAAAAATATTTTTAAATATAAAATAATAGAGTCCACACCTTTAACAACTACAACAGATCAGATAACAGAACAGAGAAACAATATTGTTAGAATCACTTTCAGAATGTTTTTTTTTTTTTTTAGCTGATGAACAATAAAAATATTGACAGCCAATCAGAATCCACCAGATTTTAAAGAGCTTGAGCATTTAAAGCTGCAGACAACAACGCGTTTAGAATAAACGGAACAATATCGTCCGCTATTGTGGACGCTAAGTTATTGTTAACATTATCTTTAAAGTTATAGTTCTTGGTGTGAATGGGCATTAACTCTGGATACGATTAGAGATTTTGTTATTGTCTAGAAAACAGTTCTTTTAAACTGTAATAATATTTCACAATATTACTGTTTTACTGTATTTTTCACCAAATAAATGCAGCCTTGGAAAGCGAGACTTATAAAAAAATACAGAAACAATATCAAATCTTTAATATGTATATAAATAAAGTTTTACAGTCTTTTTGACCAGTTTAATACTTCTATATTATGTAATTTCAAGAGAAGGTGATTATATCATCTTTGCTCTCATATGACATCAGTTGCTGAGAGCTTTGGACAGTACTGTCAATCGCAAGCTTGTTTGTCAAAACCTATTAAATCCCAATTACTGAAGTATTTATGCCCTGTGTGGTTTGTGCCAAACAGAAATATGAAGAGAAGTCTGGTGGCCTGTAGTTCAACATTATCGTGTTACAATAGGCAGATTCATGGCTCTGGGATATTAAAAAGAGATCAAGCTGAAAGGACTGCTCCATTGTCTTCTAGAGGAGGTGTGTTTTGTGGGGGAGGAATCACAGATAATGAGGTCAGTGGTTTTGGGGTGGAGTGGGCGGAGTCAAAGCAACTGGTGCCAATCAAACATGCACATCATTTACCCACCCTAATGTCATCTTTTCCCTGTTATTTTCTTTCTTCTGTGGGATGTGAAAAGAGAGAGAATGTCCCAGGCACTCTTTTCAAGCAAAACACAAGTAGAATTTTATTTATGCATTTTATATTTTTATATATTAAAACATTTGGGGTCGGTAAAAGTGAAAGTTTTTTTCCCTCTCTATTCTTAAACATTTGTAATTATTATTAATTTTGAAAACAGTTGTGCCGCTTAACATTTTTTTTCAAGTATTCTTTGATGAATAGGAACAAATGCAAATGCATTTATTTGAAATTGAAATGTTTTGCAACATTATAAATGCCTTTACTTTCACTTTTTATCAATTTAATACTTCCTCGTTGAATAAAAGTATTTGTTTCCCAAATCTTTTTTTATATTTATGTTGTGTGGCATGATTAAAGGTGATTTCTTTCATTAAAAAGTGCAAATGAGATTAGTCAGCTTCATCACAGGAGAGGATTATCAGTGAATAACGTCTTAAACACAAGTTATATGGTTCAACTTGTATGATACTTTTATACGGTTCGTTTGGAGCTGAATGACCAATATGAAATAAGAAAGTGAGTAAATGATGAACTATCCCTTTAACTCCACAAGTTCCCTGACCAGTCTCTCTTTAAACATGGAATATCATCCTTCCTGCCACACTCCTACCACACACAAGGAGACGTGCTAAAAATAAACGTCTGGTGTGAGGGTGGAGTTCGGCAAGTGTTTTTTGACTCCTGGGCGGCAGAGAACAGTGCGAGACATGGACAGGAAGGGACGACTTCCTAATGTCTCGAGTAGGACGTAAAATTTGTTCTGTGACAGTGTGAAACCTTGACAGTGAGGTTAGGAAATATCTACTATACCACATGCCCTCCAATGTCAGAATGATTCTTGTGGAGTGAGTACAACTTTGACTGTGTGTGTGTGTGTGTGTGTGTGTGTGTGTGTGTGTGTGTGTGTGTTTATGGAAACTTGCTTTCTTCCATTGAATAAAAAAAAAATACAAAAGTTATTGTGACTTTTTATCTCACAGTTGTAAGTTTAAATCTCACAATTTTTACTTTTTTCCTCTGAATTCTGAGATTACATAGCACAAATTTGTTTTATTGTTTCCGCCATGGAAAAAAGGAAATTGCAAATTTTTATCTCACAATTTTTTTGCGCAATTGCGAGTTTAAATATGAGTGATTTTAGGAAATTTCTACTACTTCACATGCCCTCCAATGTCAGAATTATTCTTGTGGATTGAGTACAACTTTGACTGTGTGTGTTTATGGAAGCTTGTTTTTATTGAATTAAAAAAAAAGAAGTTTTTCACAGTTGCAAGTTTATATCTTGCAATTCTGACTTTTTTGCGAGTTATAAACTCACAATTGTGAAATAAAATCTCACAACTTTTAGTTTTTTCCTCTGCATTCTGAGATTAAATATCACAATTTTGTTTTATTGTTTCCGCCATGGAAACTTTGTGCACTTTTTTATCTCACAATGTTTTTGCGCAATTGTGAATTTTATGATATAAAATATAAAATATTTAAATAAGTTAAAATTTCTACTACTCCACACATGCCAGTAAGTGCAACTTTGTGCGACTGTGTGTTTGTGTATGGAAGCTTGTTTCATCCACAGAATAAAAACAATTCAAAAGGTAATTGTAACTTATTTATCTCACAATTCTGACGTTTTCCCCCTTACAATTACGTTTACATCTCACAATTCTTTTATTTTTTTTTATGTTTTTATTGCAAGTTTATATCTCAAAATTATGAGAAGAAAACTTTGTGAGAGATAAATTCAGAATTTTATCACTCACAATTCTCAGAATCAGACTTTTTTCTCAGAATTGTGAGTTTAGAAAAAAGTCAGAACACTTGCAGTTACCTTCTTTTTATTTCCCCCCCCTGGCGGAAATAAGCTTCCCTAGTGTGTGGGATGTGGAAGTAGGAAAAAACAGTATACCTAGAGGATCCTCTACTGGAAGTACAGCCCTCCCTCTCTCTCTCTCTCTCTCTTTCTCTCTCTCTCTCACAGTCTTTCTCAGCTGGCTCTGCTCTCTCTCAGTCTTGCGCTGAGACTGTGTGCGCACTGAGCTTTGCAGAGAGACACAGAGAGAGAGCAACAGAAGAGTGCCTAGGGCTTCACCAAGCTTCAGTTGAGTTTAGTCTCAGCCAAGTTACTATTTAAAAGTCAGAGAGGAAGAGCTCACAACATCTAGGAGATAAACAACCACAGGAACAGAACAAACACACTTTGAAAGTGAAACAGTGAGTGGTGTGGACACTCATGGTCCTCTCCTGAGGCTGTGGCTGCTTCACCAGGAGAGATGTGATCGTTGTGTGGTTCACACGCGCTGACTTATTCAACACACAGACACACCTGCTCCATCCTCAGGTGGCGTTCCGAAGGACTGGATTGCTGAAACACAGTGTTTACCAGAGGCCACGGGACTGCACGCAGACAGGGAAGAACATGGACTACCTGTGGGGGATTGTACTGCTGTTGTGGGCACTCGGCGTTCCGGAGAGAGGAACCGATGCACAGAGGAGCAAGAACAACGTACCCAGGCTCAAACTCTCATATAAAGGTCAGTCACCTCCTGCTGTTGGGATTCTGGAAAGGAGAGAAATCAAAAATCAGTCAGAATGATTGAGGAATCTTAGAAGAGCAGATCTTTTGGCTTGTTAAAGTTTGATAGGTTCAGTCTGTGTTGGAGATGCTTTCTTGTCCGGAGTTGGTGTCCGGTTCTGGATGCTTCTGGGGGATATTTCATTGATATGATTCACATGGTTTAATTATGCATGGTGGGTAATTTAGAAAGATGTTTCTGAAAGCATGAAAACGAGCTGGAGACATATGGAGTTTTACTTTTTAATTTGCTTTCATTATTAATAACTAAAATATTAGAGTGGTGGTATTGAAAGTATTATGGTGTTTTGTGTTCGGGTGGTGCCAAGGGGTGAAATGACAGATTGAAGCAGCACAACCATATGATTCATTATGATACATTTTTTTTATGAAAAAAAAAACAAAAACAAAAAACTTTCAAGTGGTAAAAAAATTGCCATTTTCTTTCTTTATTTTTTTATTTGCAACATTTAACCTTAAAAAGTGGATCTGCACAATAGTTAAAGGCACTATTTGTGCCTGATCTGACCCTTAAATATTACTTTTGTTGGTATAACCTAATTCAGTAATATTAAACAAATATATTTAACTTGATCATTGATTATTTTAGCTGTTCCCACATAAATTACATGTTTTTTAGGGTGCCTTACAAAGTATTCTTTTTTTTTACAGTTTAATTCATAGCAGTATGTTAGAAGGAAGGGTTCAATTATATGTATGAACGTAGATTGAGACATATTATGCATCACACTATGTTGTGCTTTATTTGTTGAGTTTCATGCACAGGTTTAATCAGGCATGTGTAGTTGAGTGTTTGTGTTTGCGAAACCTTTGGGCTGAATGCTTTTGTCTGGATGCACAGGTGGGAATGTTTAAACTGCTAGCAACACCTACATTTCATATGCCAGAAATACAGCCAAAACTATTTTTTTTAAATGTATATATACTGCACATTTTAAATCTAACTTTTACAATTGTAAATGATCGCAGTGGTTTTGCTTCAGTAACCACCCCAATACCAATTGTAATTCATAATTAATTGGATATGCAGTTTTAATACTAACAACAGATATAGGAAATGTTATCTCCTCTTTCAGAAGCTGATGAGACTATTTATTTTGCTATAATAACTACGCATGATGTTCCATTTGATTATTTCTGTACAGTTTTGTTTGACAGTGACCCTATCAGAACATTTTGGGGTCGTGAACCACTGATCACTCATATTCTTCTCTGCGTGTAAATATACTGTACTTTCCTCCACTTTTTGTTGCTCTAAGTTAGAGTAAATTGTTTATAAGCTTCTCAGTGTTTTGATGGAGTGTGTTATTATAATTGCAGACTGTATAACGCAAGGTGGCTGTTTTTAACGATGCGGTTATGTTCAAACATTACAACTCTGCCCGTCCGATTGGTGTTCGTGATGAAGTGAGCTGTCAAGAGTGAATTCACAGTAAGAGTGTTTAAATGAAAGAGCTCGTTCCAGCCTCCCTCTGTAATTAGAAAGAGACACAGAGAGAGAGAGAGAGGTTTAACAGTCAGGGCAGATGGCTGTATGAAAGTGAGCCATTTCTCTCTCTGCCAGCTTTCTAATTGCACTGACAGCTCCTCATTAGCTGGCTGGTGGAAGCTGAGCTCTATATGAACCGCGGTGTGTGACTGTCAGGCGATAGACACACTCGATCCAGCACGCACACATGCACAAACACACAGGGGGCTTCTTAAGTACCCAGAGCTCTCATCTGCCCGAACACAGATGCACACAGACGTCTAGAGCTGTTCGCTGTATCAAACACTGACACCTACAGGCATGCACACACTGTTTGTGTGGATAACAATGAAGGAAGAGACAAAGAGAGATGGAGAGATGTGTTTGCGCTTTTGCTCTGAGAGTGCATGTGTGTTTGTGATGTATGTAGGCTGATCTGAGAAATCACAATTTGGTGAAATGCCAAGACTGATTCTAATATCCTCCAGCATCCGAGAAAACTCGCACACCTGTGAACATTTGTCACCACAGTCTGGCTGATTCATCTTTTGCTGAATTCTCATCAATTAAAATGCATGTGGGTATGTGGAAGTAATTACTCATGGAGAGTATGTATTTGTTTGTTTAGTGCACTGTTAGAAAAATCTGTAGAAATTACAGTATTACTTGCAGCTACTTGCCAGTAACTTACTGTAGATTTAAATTGATGTTATTTACTGGCAACAATTTGTTCAAAATTAAATGAACATTAAACATTAACAAGTCTTTATCGTTACAGAATAAAACTAAAATAACAGCCTCATGCAAAGCATTCTGGGAACCAAAATCTGAAGGAAAAAAAACAGAAAAAGGTTGATGAAGATTTCTGGTTCCCAGAATGCTTTGCATTAGATTGTTATTTTATAGTTTTATTCTGTAAAGACAAAGACTTGTTAATGTTTAATGTTCATTTAACTTTGAACAAACTGTTGCCAGTAAATAACATAAATTTAAATCTACAGTAAGTTACTGGCAAACAGCTGCATAACTACAGCAAATTTTTTACAGTGTGTCTTAATTTAGAGACTTGAATTCTGCAGGTTTTTGAAATTAGTTACTAAAACAAAACAATAATGTATTGGTTTTATATTTATTTGTGATTTGTGATGTGATTTCAGTGGCACTATTGACTCCAAAAAATACAGCAAAAATATGTATTTATTTGTTTGTTTGTTTTATACAGCTTTTTTGAAAAATATTGACCTTCCATTGATTGGCCAAACAGTTTTTTTTTTTTTTTTTTTTTACAACAAAGCCAATTTTCTTGTGTTGGGCTGGTCGGGATGCTTCACAGTTTTTGAGAATCCAGCCTAAGAATTGTATTCTTGTACAGAAGTTATGTCTGTATATTAAAGGTGCTGTATGTAGGATCCAGCGGCCTCTAGCGGTGATGTTTCAGATTGCAACAACATCGCTCGTGCTCGTGAAAAGCAATAAAGTTACAACTGTAGTCTTTCACATCAGATAACGTTAGCAAATGGTCGGCGTTATCTGGCGAACTAATGATGTCTAACTTGAGCCAACTAAAGCACAAAATCACAATATATTTTACATGCTTTGAAGTATTGTTAGCTTACCTGTCCAAAAGGATGAAAGCCAACTCAGGGTCTGTTTTTATACCTAAAACAAAGCGGAGGTCTCTCCATAATTCAAACGCTCTGCCAATGTTGATCCGTGTGTTCGTCCTGAGTCGATCCGATTGACGTTTGGCCTGACGAGCTTCAGCAGATAATTTTTTTTGTTTTTTAATTTTTTTTGGAGTTTGTGTTGGAGTCTGTGTTGTGCTGGAGGCAGGTCGTTTTTTGGTGTTATCAGACTCCATGTCGTTAGCTGCAGTGCCGTCGCAATAGACTGTATATATAAAACGGAGAGGCTCGGGAGCGCGCATGCACGTCACATCCGGTGGATTTCGCAGAAAATCCGACCCGGAGACTTCACATAAAAATAGGAATACTGGCCTTCAGAGGTAATAGCAAAACACGAAAAGTGGATCATTGTAATGTGTGATTACAACCCCTTCACAGACGGGCAATAAAAAAAGGATTCATTTTATAAAAAAAGTTACATACAGCACCTTTAAAGGTGCACTGTGTAATTTTTAGCGGCATCTAGTGGTGAGGTTGCAAATTGCAACCAACAGAAGTTACGGTGGCCGACAGGAAAATATGTCGTCTGAGACAGCAGAGAGTAGCCAATTAAGCAATGAGGTTTTTTTACAAAGATAAATTAAAGGTATAGCGGAGGATTTTCCCGAATTTTAGAAAAGAACCGTCCTCTCCACGTTTTGAAAAAATGCACATGCGCAACACTCTACCTGCTCTCGAGAGGGAACACCTATTAAACGTGTGCACGAGAGAGCATGCACGAGCCTAGTTCTCCTCGTGCACGCTCTGTTTACAAGTTGCTGTCGGCATGGCTCATACAAGCCTACTTTCCTTTACCTGTCGAGTAGAAACTTCGCGACTGAGGCATCAGTGGGAAGCCCAACCTGTGCTTTTAGCGCATGCCAGCGTGTGAAATATTCTCCCAAAAACACTCTGGTCTTGTTTCTTTCTTCAGAGGCCTTTCTCTTCTTGTCATACAATTCGTAGACACTTTTTCTCTTGCGACCCTCAGACATTTTGAAAAAACCCGGTGAGAACGGCGAGCTTCAATGAATGGCTGAAACCGTAGCTCACCACACATATACACCTGAAAGTGCGCATGCGCAGAAAGCGAAAACTACTTAGGGACGAGCACGTACGACGGCCTTACGTAAACATATCACCAGAATGATTGACAACTAGGAGGACCAATAGTCTTGATGATCCACCCGGAAAAATAAAATCCTCCGCAATACCTTTAAGAAATTAGGTTTACTTAATTATTCAGTAAAACGATATGTTATTGCGAATATTGTTCTTACTTGTTCATCGTGTCAATGTTTTATTCGCTGACTTTAGCTGGCTTCCTTGCACGAAGAACAACATAGTGATGAAATGCGTTTAGGGCTACTGCATAGAAACATGTTGACGCATTTCAATGTAAGGGGACCCGCGGTGTATCTAGATAGAAATGGCTCATTCTAAGGTAATAAAAACATAACTGGTCATTAAGTAAGGTCTTTATACACCACTGAAAACATAGTTATTTATGTGATATCGCATTTCTGTCAACAGATCCTCCTAAATATTACAAAATGCACCTTTAAGGTAGGATTGAAGAAAACGCACACTCTTCACTTCCAATATAAGTTAGATAAAATATATAAGCAATGCACCTTAATATAACATTAAGATATAAACAAAGTTTTCACATGGTAATGTTTATTGTACAATATTATTATTATACAAAAGTTATTTTGTTACTTTAAGGAGCAATTTCTACTTGAGCTGATCCCCCAAATAATTTGTAATTATTTATTTTATTTTATTTATTTGTATTAAACAATGTTGATTTAAATGTTACCACATGAGAAACACTCAAAGACATTTCATTCTATGAAAATGCGATTTTCTATACTCTAACCATCACAGAAACTTGTTGACATTATCCTATTATGCTAAACATGGTTTTACTGAATTAAATGCCTTTCAAATATTGAGGACCACTTCAAATGTCCTCACGTGATCTTTTCTTTTTATTGCGTTCCTCGCAAGGGTGGTATCAGTGTCCCCTCTGAGCCGAAAGTTCCCAGGGCAGGTTAACAATAACACCTTTCCATTAATGTGAAGTGGTGTGGAAATGCATAAAGAACATGAGAATCTGTGGCTGCATGTTGGTGTAGCTTGTACAGAAACAAGAGATTGGCTACTTCAGTGCGAGCGTGTGCGTGTGCAAATTTGTGGGATGGAATAATGTTTTTGGTGTAAAGCTATCCCATTCCACAGTGAATGTTTTAAGACGGCTATAATCTCATGAAGGAATGAGAGAAGTTTTATTTCACTTTAATTAAGCTTTTAATTCACAAACACGCCAAGAATCTGGTGTTGGGTTGCGTTTGCAGCATGTGAACTCTATCCTCTTCAGAAATAAAGCCACAGCGTTAGAGCGCACACACCTAAAACAATACTCCGCCAAATTCCTGTGAAATGGAAAACATTTATGCCATAATACAGTTTTCCCCTTGGAAAGCAAAAAGACATGATGAAAATTGGATTAGATTTGATTTTAGGTATTTGATTGCCTTAGAATCATATTTGGACCCTGTGGAAAGGGTTTAAACGATCACGTACGCAAATAATCAGAACTCCAGATTTGATTAGATGGACATGCATGCTGAGATGAATGGAAAAAGGTGAGTGTGTAGCACTCATGTTTCGTTTGCCCACACACACACACACGTGTGCCCCGCAGAGAGTGCAGGCAGTATGTAGGGTAGGGAAGTTTATTTTTATCAGCTTCAGATGGGACCGTTCCTCTGCCTCCACCTGCCCTCCCCTCATTGCTTGGGCTCTCAGAGGTTTTTCCACAACAATAGATGAATGGAATTATACAGAGAGATGGTCTCAGTGGTTTGAAGAGGATGAGACTAGCTCTTCTCCTGGCATAGGCCTGTTTGTGTGCTGTTTAAACTGGTGAGGTTCAGAATAGCAGCATGTCTAAAGCCACTTCCTCCTGTGTGACTGCGTGCTGGTGCTGTAGATTACCCACAATGCCAGGCAGGGGCACCGTATGTTCTGGAATCTCAAATATAAAACATTGCCTGTTTTTGTCCTGACTCAGCTAAGTTATGATACAGTATCGTTGAAAAGTTTGGGGTTAATACGATTTTTATTTATTTATTATGTTTTAAAGAAAACTCTTATGCTCACCAAGGCTGCATTTATTTTATAAAAAATAACAGTAAATTACCAGTATTAAAAATAAAATAAAAACAGTAAGATTATGAAATATTGTTATAATTTTAAATAGCTGTTTTCTATTTGAAAATATTTTAAAATGTCATTTATTTCTGTGATGGCAAAGCTGAATTTTCAGCATCATTACTCCAGTCTTCAGTGTCACATGTTCCTTCGGAAATCATTCTAATATGCTGATTTGCTGATTTGCTGCTATGGAAACATTTCTTATTATCAGTCAAAAACTGTTTTGTGGTATTCTTTTTTCAAGATTCGTTGATGAATAGAAAGTTCAAACGAAAAACATGTATTTGAAATAGAAATTGTATGTAACATTTTAAATGTATTTACTGTCACTTTTAATTGATTCAATGCAACCTTACTGAATAAAAATATTCATTCTTAAAAAAAAAAAAATCTTACTGACCCCAAAATTTGAACAGTATTGTATATAAAGCATAAAGACATCATTCATACCTTTTGTATTTTTCTCTGAAGTTGAAGCATGTTGCATTTTGGAAATACTGTTTTCTTTTAACTATACTCTTCTCTTTTCCACCATGTTGAAAGGCTAGCGATCATCAATATTTATTCTTACACATTTTAATCAATAATTTATGCAGATTCCTTATAGACTTTGGGCCCTATTTTAACGATCTGAAACGCAAGTATCAAACGCGAAACGCAAGTAACTTTGTGGGCGGATCTTGGGTGCTGTTGCTATTATACCGGCGGGATAAATGACTCTTGTGCCCGGCGCAAATCTAAAATGGGTTGGTCTGAAGTAGCTTCATTATTCATAGGTGTGGTTTGGGCGTAACGTGAAATAAACCAATCAGAGCATCATCTCACATTCCCTTTAAGAGCAGGCGTGCTTGTTCCATGGCTATGGGATGAATATAGTATCAAAATGATTAACACGTGCAAGCCATAATCCATGAACTTGATAAAGGTTGCAGATATGTTTTACTATCTACAACCAAATGCCTTTCAACTTGCGTGTGCAAAATTCAAAATTTGTACAAATAGAGACATTTTTGTGAATACAAATGTTTTCTTTTGTATTAGTGTATCATAATTTGCGCATGCAACAAAGAAGATGTGTGTTTCATTGACGTCTTTTCTGAGTCAATCTCATTTGATTCATTTGGATTTTGAGACTTTCCTTTCGCGGTTTTTAAGCATTTCACAACCCACACACAAACAACTACAAATGAATAGGCCTGGTGCTAATTATTAATGTGTGCACAACTACCCATTTATTTGACAAATTCACAAGTGCGTCACTACATTTAAACAATACAATACAACTTGTGTGTGCAAAATCCAGAAATGCATGAATGTGCAGCATTTTGTACAAATAGAGACATAGTTGTTGATACAAAACCTCAATATTGTATTAATGTAGGTCAGAATATGTACATGCAACAAGTAAGATGTGCATTTGTGGATCAGGTGACACGTGTGTATTCATTGACTCGTTTCTGAGTCAATCCTATTTGATTCATTTGGATTTTGAGACTTTCATTTCGCCGGTTTAGCCTTGCACGATCCACACACAGCTGTCTGAGAAAACCTGCTACCACTAGATGGCCGAGTGTGCTAAAACAGACAACGGCACCGTAATCAATCGTTCTTTTCTTATTTAATACGCAATGTGGCTTAAGAAAGTGATATTGAAGCACCAAATGTAGTACACAATATAGGCCTAACTTATTAATAAAGCATACTTTGTAGAGGCAAACAGATTATGAACAACACCAATAGAACCACAAAGAAAACTGGAAGTACTTGGAAAGAAGTAAAATAAATGAACAGAATGTGTTTTTTCCCCTTTTTGCTTATTTCAACATCTATTCTGTTTACTTGATGAATAATAATAATAATAATGATGATGTATATAGCACCTTCTGAACTGATACGTGTAAATAAAGAATATTAATCTTGTTACTGATGATGGTAATGATGAACCAATAACAGCCACGGAATGTGATGGATAAGGCACATTTAAACTATTTTACAGATTGTTCGGGTCGATTTCCATCCTTTGCAATCAATATTTAAATGATTATAAATTGTAGGGTATAAAAATATCCTGAGAATAGAATTAGGTTCACAGCACCAGAGAGTAATCTTGACAGCACTCGCAAGAAAATGGATGAGATGGCTACATAATCAAATTCACAAATATTACACCATTTAAACATTATTAAAAATACATAGGCTACTGAGTTACTAAAACAATCTTTGTCAAAGATGTTACGAACCCGTGTTTTTAAAATGCTCGTTGGAAAAGGGGTAAGCAACATAAAATGACACGCGAGGTAAAGTGAAGTTTAAACAGGGGATTCACCGCTGCCTCATTCTGTTTCACACTCCGCTTGTATTCTCAACAGGAGCCATTAGAGCAACGGGGCGCAGGGGCGGAGCCTAACAAGAGAAAGAAACTAATCAGAGCACAGAAACAGATACACACAAAATACAAATACAACACTCATAAGGCTTAGGCCGTAACAAAGAATATACTTGTTTGTTCACAGTTTAATAGCGCATTTTATAGCGCGTCGCGGCATCGCGTGTAGTTAGCACACGGTGTAATATGACTCGGGACTACCCAATTGTCTCAGAGAGTGATTTGTTCATTTTGTGTTGACCGCGCATGCTCCCAAATGCTGTGATCACCCAAGAAATAAATGCAGAAAACATTACATATCCAATCACCATACTTACAATAGCTATCCACCGTTCATCCACTAAAAAACTTCAGTGGTGTTTGCTCATGCAAAACCTTATGCCACAATGCTAGGGTGGCATGGCATGGCTAAGCCATTGCCTTTTTTTGTAATCATATGTCTGATCACTTAAAAGTAACAGCACATCATAGATTAACTAACTTTGTATCAACTCTGTACCAAAGACTGATTATCAGATTGATTATCATTTCTCAAAAAATAATTAATGTAGAAAGAATGTTGTGCGGCGTACGTGTTGGTGAGTCTGTTGATCTCCAGACCATTTGAGAGAAAGCTCTGGAGGAAGCATAGAAGTATTTTTCCCCGATCGAGGTATTCTGCAAAATGTAACTGAAAAAAAGGAAGACATGTTGAACACATCATGTCAAACAAATGCCTGCATAAGCATAAAAAAATTAGACATACCTAATTTTTCTCTTACAACCCAGCAGTCTTGGGGAAACTCTTCCATTACAGATACAAAGTACTGAACGCAAGTGTTCCAGTGCCAAATGAGGACCATCATCAGGAAAACTGAGACAACCCTGAATAACTTCTTGACTTGAAGCTGTACATTAGACACCTAAAATGATAGATTAGATTAAACATAAAGTATCCATAGAACAGTAAGGGTGTACAAAATACAACCAAAAATGTCCTGTTGCTTGCTGGTTTATTGTGTTATGAGGAAAAAATGTGAGAAAATACTTTGAGTTGAGTTGTGCTGAATCTTACACTTTCCAATTCAAACCAGAATCTCAGAAGCTTTGGCACACGGAGTAAACGGATCATACTGAGAATCCTCACAAACATGAGTATCTGCACCAACTCCGAAGCCATCAGTGAAGTAGTGTCAGCGTGATCAATATGCTCCTGTGGTGAATTGGTTGTACTGTAAGAAGTATCTCTACAATTTGATCAGTGTGAGTGATATTAACTGATGAATACAATTACCACAATAATAATGATAGTGTCGAGCGGAAATGCAGCCATCACATCAGGAACAAACCAAGACCTAAAATCCTTTCTTCTTAATTTCGGATCAAGGATGACCTAGACAGAAACAGGAATGCATTGTATCCATTTTTAACCGTAGTTTAGAAAGGTAAAGCCATAATAAATAATTAATATTACAGTATAGACATACAAGACAAAGAAGGCATATTCACACCTGACCGTCTTCACTGAAAATGCCCATTCGAAAATGAAGGCCAACATCAACACAAAACAGGAGGTCTGACAATACATTGAAAGTCACCCAGTATTTGTGGGCACTACCATGCAAATCATCAGAAAATGCCACGTCCAGAGGAATCATAAGGTTCACAAATGTTAAGACCACCATATACACAAGATAGTAGTGCCTAAAAGACAGAAAAAGGCAAATTTTAACATTTCTTTTTAGATCACTGTGATGGCATTAATGGCACATTGACAGACACAAGAAGACATTACATCCTCATGACAACATATTTATTTATTTAAATAAATAGTGATAATGCCTTGACTTTATACCTTGAATTACCATGCAAAAATATGGTACATATCACATAGTATCATTAGCAGCAAACGTTATGTATTAATTTAAGTGTAATCTTCTTTGTTGCATGCGCAAATTATGATACACTAATACAAAAGAAAACATTTGTGTTCACAAAAAATGTCTCTATTTGTACAAATTGCTACACATTCATTCAATTTAGAATTTTGCACACGCAAGTTGAAAGACATTTGGTTGTAGATAATAAAACGTATCTGCAACCTTCAAGTTCATGGATTATTATAGGGCTTGCACATGTTAATTATTTTGATTCTATATTCATCCCATACATGGCGGATTGCTATTATAATGGCGGATTTGCCAGGCGCATGCCAGGAGCGGTTCACAGCCGAGCAGACCAACGTCCTCGTCAGGGCCGTAAAACACAGAGAAGTGACATTGTATGGGAGAAAACCACCCAAATAAGCTTTGGTTAAACAGGTGTATAATAATTTTGGTAAATGTGTAAGCTAGATTTATGCCTAGTTTTTCTTCATGGACACCACAATGATTTCCCTCATGTGGAATATTTTTCCTTGTAATTATGTATGGTTTGCAAAAATGATAACTGTTGCGTCTGTGTGTAGATGAGAGAAGCAAAGTTTATGTACATTGTGCACACGCTACATTATGGCCAAGCATGCGCCCTGAAAATAGCATCTGAATGCGCCACTGAAAACACGCCACTGACTTTAGACAAGGTTTTTCCTGGTCTGTGGCGGAATTTTTTTCTGAAACTGCAAAATAGCACCAGGGAACGTTTGCGCCGGAACACGTCGCCTCTTTTCGCTGAACCGCCCCCGGGAACACAAGTTCATTCCCTAATTTACCAACGTGCGTCTGTGGAGGGAAAAGTCCGCTGTGCGTCGGGTGCAAAATAGGAATGATACATGCGTCGGTGTACAAAGTCAATTGCCCTGGGTGCAAGATAGGGCCCTTTAACTTTTTATTCGTTTTTTTTTATTATTATTTATTAGGTCATGAACAAACCTACACTTATCCTGGAACTGAAATGTTTTTCTGTAGCATCAGTATTCTGATGATAGTAATTAAATCAGGACAATTTCTTAGTTAACTTAATTTCAGATTCGATTCCTAAAGTTATACATTTGATCCCCTCAATCTTGAAAATTTAGTTACATCCCTGTAGACTGAAACTGTTTGGTGTTCCTTGTCTTTGTTTCTGACAGCTCAAAGCCTTGATTCTGAGAACTTGTTCCTCAGGGTGTTCTCAGGTAATCTTTAATAGATAAATAACTCTGGGCTAAATGATGATTACAGCTCATGCAGTATTGATTCACACAGCAACTGTCACTATAGTAGAATCTTAGCAAAACCTGCCAAAAACAAAAACTGAGGCTCATTAGAAAAACATGCCTCTACTTACATTTCGGCAATACGCAAAAAAAAACAACAACTTCCTATTCAAATCACTGCAGTGGCAGAAAAACTCCATCAACTTTTATTCCTTTTCACACAAATTATGATGTCAGGGGCAGATTATCAATGAATGAAGATTTATTCCCATGCTGTATTATGACCTCAAAACACTTTTACCATAGTTCACGAATTGTAAACTAATACATTTTGACATTTGCATCACATAACAAACTCCAAATGCACTAAAGAGCCAAACATTATGACCAGTCTCAGATGAAGTGAAAATCATTGATCATCTCCTAACAAGGCCACGTATTAAGTTCTGGGTAGATCAGATGGTAAGCAAACAATCAGTTCTTGTTATCAACGTGTTGGTTGCATGAAAAAAATTGCAGGAATAAAGATCTGAGGGACTTTGACAAAGGACAAATTGTTATGGCACAGTGACTGGGTCAGAGTATCTTTCAAACGGCAAGGCTTGTGGGTTGTTCCTGGCCAGCAGTGGTGAGAATTTACCAACAGCGATCCAAGGAGGGCCAAACCACAAACGAGCAACACGGCCCAAGGCTCATTGCTGCACGAGGGCAACGAAGGCTATTACGTCTGGTATGGGCCAACAGAAGGTCTACTGTGGCACAAGTGACTATGATATCCCCTGCCAACGAAAGCACCTACAACTGGACCTTGGAGCAGTAAAAGAAGGTCACCTGGTCTGATGAGTCCCATTATTACATAACGTGGAAGTGATGGCACCAGGATGCATTTTTGAACGATGACAAGTCGGTGGAGAGAGTGTGATGCTCTGGGCAATGTTTTGCTGGGAAACTCTGGGTTCGGCCATTCATGTTCAAATTTGATACATGCCACCTACCTAAACATTGTTGCAGACCAGGTACACCCCTTCATGACAATGGTGTTCCTTGGTGGAAGTGACCTCTTTCAGCAGGATAATGCACCCTGCCACACTGGATATGTTGTTCAGGAATGTTTTGAGGAACATGATGAAGAGTTCAAGGTGTTCACAATTTCCCCAGGATCCCAAGGTGTTGAACCTCCAAATTCCCCAGATCTTTATCCAATTGAGCATCTGTGGGATGTGCTGGACCAACAAGTGCGATCAATGGTGACTCCACCTCGATCTGCTTCTAACGTCTTGGTGCCAGATACCACAGGACATCTTCAGAGGTCTTGTGGAGTCCATGACTCGGTGGGTTGGTGGTGTTTTGGCAGCACATGGATCAACAGCATATTAGGCAGGTGGTCACAATGTTTTGGCTCGTCGGTGTATGAATGGCTTTTCTGACATCGTTAACTTGCTCGCACTTGTGATGCGCACTTGTGTCTTTGTGAAAGACTTGTAGACGTGAGCTAAAATGGCAGGGTTGCTTCAGCAAATGTTATTATTATTATTATTAGAGAAGTAACCTTTTTGGCGCCACTTGTCAAACATTTAATTTCTGAACGAACTGCCGCGATAAAACGTTGCCAGATTCACGTTCATCTGTTTCAGATAAAACTGACTCTGCATTTTGCACCACTCAGTGGATATTGCATCTTGAAAGTGTACAAGAAGCAAATTAATATCATTTAGTATCAAACGTACAAGAAGCTACTTAAAATCATTTTGCAAAAATGTCACCACAGGCACGTCAAGTTTTGTTAGTTCTCTCTCTCTCTCTGTGTGTGTGTGTACAGTGTGTGTGTGAGAGAGAGAGAGTAATGGACATAACTGATTAAGAAAGTACTTTTTTACTTGGCAGTTAAATAATAAATCGCATGTTCACATTTTATGCAAAATCAGTTGTTGTTTTTTTACTCAAGGTTGTGAACTTCATGTTCTCAGATGGCATTTGATTACCAAGCCCAATTAAACGCACTTCTCACACCTCTACCTGATCACACGCTCACTAAGACATGCACAATGAGCTGAATCATGAACTACTTACATGATGTTCTACCTTTGGAATCTGATTTATGTGTCTGTTAATGCCCTGGCAACAGTCAGGATCATAACAGAGGTGCTAATAAATGTAAACAGTACAGTACATCATCCTTTGTTTTCCCCTGACTGATTAAAAACTTGTGTAAAGTTGATTGATTTATTGTTTCGATAATGACACGCACAAGAAAAACAAAGCCACACTGTTTCAAAACGATCACACAAACACATTTGTACAGACACAGACTATTTGTTCAAATGTAATGCTTTTCAAAAGGTTCCCTATAACAGTAATCAAGTGCACTGTTAATTTCCTCTTGAAAAGTGAGTGTTTGTGATTGTTGATGGAGCCATTTTGAGATTTTAGAGAGTATTTGTGTGTGTTCTTGCTGAATGTGTTTGTGTGTCTGTTTTAATTAGACCTCTTCCCTGTGTAAGTGCATTACGCAAGCGGACACTTGACAATCCGATGAGACCACCAGTGTCAGTTGATGTTACACATTCATATGAAACCACCAAATGCAGAGTCACTCGTTTACACCTGAGGAAGGAGAAGTGATCATAAAACATATTAAAACAAAGATTAAAAAGAGGAAAGAGAGACTGTGATGGCAACAATGACATAATTCGACCGGTTTCAATGACATACAGAGGAAACATTGAAGTTTGTGCTCTTTATTTCTTCACAGTAAGATAAATATATAGTCATACACTCCACAAAAGTCCTATACATTGTCAACTTGATTGCAAAATGCATTGCTTTGAACTGCAGAGTCGTCAAGACTTTTGTTCAGTAAGTGAAGATTATGTCCCCCCCATTTGTGTTCTGAAGATGAACGAATGCTTGTGGGTTTGGAACGACATGAGGGTTAATGGACGGATTATAGCCTTCTGAACAATTCGTGTTTTAAGAGGCACCATTTTTGTCTTAGAAAAAGCCTGTGTATGTGCGTGAATGCACAATTAAGTGATGGTGAGATGAATTCCTGGTGTTTCAAGTGTGTCTGAGTGTGTAAAAGGCATTCTAAATGTTTTTTAGTCATGGTGCCAAATGGAAACACCACAGGCACTCCAAAATGAGCTCTCTAAACCCGAGTGAGAGATTCACTGTCATTCTCTCTTTCTCCTCTTGTCTCGCTTTCCTCTTTTAAGTCATCTCAACCCTAATCTTAACCTCTCGTCATCCTGCTCTTCTCTTCTCCTCTGTGCCACTCCACAGATTTTTTTCTTTCCATTCTCACACTCTCCTCTTTCACTTTTTAATTTATCCTGTTCCTCATCTTTTTCCGTTCACGCTCTTTGAAAAACTCTTCTGTCACACTGAATTCTGTTCCGACATAAAGTACATTTATATGCCTGTGGATATAAAGATTTACATGAACTATATACAGTGTGTATATATATATATATATATATATATATATATATATACAGTATATATGTGTGTATGTGTGTGTGTGTGTTTTATCTATTGTCCCTCTTGCCTTAACCTAACAAATGGATACACACACATAGACACACTCGCAGGTTACAATAACTGTCCAAACACTGCCATATTTCTCAGATACTATTAACGTCTTTCTTGAGAGCCATTTAAATGTGACGGCAGGGAAAATCTTACTTCCCTTAAAGGGATAGTTCACCCAAAAATGAAAATTCTGTCAGTAATTACTCACCCTCATGTTGTTCCAACCCCGTAAGACCTTCGTTCATCTTCGGAACACAAATTAAGATATTTTTGATTAAATCTGAGAGCTGGCTCACTCCTCCATAGGCTTCTAAGGGACTGAAACTTGCTGGCCCAGAAAATGTATTATATGTACATTGTTAGGCAGCAATGTTAGGCAGCACGTTCACAGCGTTCTTTTCAAAAGTGCTCTCTAACCCTTCGTAAAGGATGTAAAAGTACCATAAAATTTATTAATTGTTATTCTTACTTCTAGTTACCCATCATTTGTCATAGTTTCTAATTATTCTTACACATGTACTGCTTGATATTCTTCCTTGTATTTATTAAATATTATTTGATCATCTTTCTGCATCCCACATCTTTGTTGGTCTCTTCACTACGGCTAACCGTGATAATATTCCCAGTCTTCTGAGGCAATATGATAGATTTGTTTGAGGAAAAGAGTTATTATTCACTGAAAATTCACTGTAGCCAGATATCATCTCTGCATGCACATTTTCAAATTTGAATGTAAAGATAACATTTTAATCTGTTTCTCGCACAAAGCTCTATTGCATGTCTTCAGAAGACTTGATACTTTGTCATGGTTTTTTTATTATGCTTTTTTTGTGGCTTGACGGCCACCATAGAATGATTCTTTCAGAGTGATGTTTGGAACACGAGGATGAGTAAATGTAGACAGAATTGTCATTTTTGGATGAACTATTCCTATAATAATGAAAGAAAGAAATCAAATAAGAAATCTCTAGCAAATGTGTCCCATCAATGTTTTGAAGCTACTTGAAACTAATTTATACAGATTGCTTATGTATTTCATGGCTTGGCTTCATTCGGTTATTTGCTCTATGTAGAAAAAAAACGATATAAAGAACAAAAGCTAAATCTACAAGCAAATATCTATGTGTATCCATGAGCACCGCCAGCTTTCCCAGCTGCATTTTAGTCAAAACCACAGTCACACGTCTCACACACACTAGAGGAGAGCTGCCGTCCCTGCTGAGCTGTTCGCGGTCAGTGCCAAAGTCCATCTTTTAGCCTTCCCATCAGCCTTATAACTCTCAAATGAAGATCAAACTTGCTTTTGAAGTTTGTTGGAGACAATTTCTCTAATGTGCAATAACTCCTATATACTATGTTCACTTTTTCCCCACAGAAATGTTGGAGTCCAACAACCTTCTCACTTTCAATGGATTGGCCAACAGCTCTGCCTATCACACCTTTTTATTGGATGAGGAGAGAGGTCGGCTTTTTGTGGGGGCGAAGGACCATGTGCTGTCCTTCAACTTGGTGGACATCAACATGGACCAGCAACTGGTAAGAAAAGGGGGTTAGAAGAGCTATTAAACCAATTTTGGTGATCAGCACTGCACATAGGACATAATTCAAATTAAATTGATGTAGATTTGCTAGTTGTAGCTGTGCAAAGCAAACTCCACTGCCTGATAAGTTGTCTGAGCTACTAGTTAAATAGGGAAGCCCTGCATAATTAGTCTGGTTATGGTCACGTCCATTAGGCACTAATCAAACTGAAAACCAAAATATTGCTCACAGAATCTGATTTAAAGTGTGACAGTTACTGTCTTGTAGATATCTATTATTAGATATGGTGAATTTGTTACAGACACTGTGTTTTGAAAGCTGATTAGATTAGTTAACGCAATTTTGCTGTATGTTAAAGCATGTTAAAGCTGTCAGCACTCTAAAGCCATGATGTGTCTCTCAAAATTCATCCGTTTTAAACCACCACTGCTAACAAATTAAAGCTAAAATATTTCATATAACACAACACATAACACATAAAAGTTCTATGTAAAATAGATGTACTTTTAGTCTGTCTTTGTCTCTCTTTTTCTCTTGTTCTCTCTCTCTCTGCCTTACATACAAACACGAACACATCAGCACACAGGGGGATCTGTTTCTAGCGAAAAGAGTATGAATATTTCAGAGTAAAGCTGTCATACTGATCACATAGAGTCTGGCTGAGAGCTGCTATCCATTCACCTGGATAAATAATGAACAAAATAAACACAGCGAAGTACAGACAAACGGTACCAGGGCAAAACCACAGCCCACTTTAGCTTATAAACTTTATAAACATAACCTTCACAGAACAAAGGTAACATAAATGTTACCATATGAAGAAATGCAGGATATATAAGTTATCCTAAAAAAAGTACTTTAGTCAAATATCTTACATTTATAAGGAACAGTTCATACAAGACATGCTGTTGCATTAAAGAGCAAAACATTTAATAATAATAAATGCATATCCCCACAAGCATAGTATTACCAGAAATATTTGATTTTGCGGGGAAATTTTTTGGCCCACATGAGGAAAACAGCTTATAAATCATAGTAAATTATGTTTTTTGAAAATGTAAAAATGCAAAAAGTTTTCTGTGAGGCTTGTGTTTAGGGACAGTGTTAGGTTTAAGAGAAACCTAACAAGGATAGTAATAGCAGTACATTATGTCCCCATGAGGAAAACAGCTTATAAATCATACTAAATGAAATGTTTTAAAAATCAAGTTTTCTGTGATGGGTAGGGTTAGAGTAGGAGGATATAAGGAGGATGTGTGTGAGCAAGCGTGCGTGTGCATGTGTGCGTGTGTTTAAATTGAATATCTGATTTTATGGAGAAACATTTCCATGGCCACTGAAAGAGGATCTAAAACAAAAACGTGGATCGAAAAATTAAATTTTTGTCAGGAACAGTTACATCAGGGTCAAATAAGGGCAACATGACATTTGCACGCTACCGAAGAAAATGTTCTTCCTCCATTCAAACTTTCAAATAGAGAATGCTCAGTATTATACAGACAGTATACTCTCTCTCTCTCTCTTTGTCTCATTCAGAAACACAGACACATTTCCACTTATCTGATCAGGATGCAGTTTCACACGTTCACATCAGACTGGAGCTATATTACAGCACACTCAACTCTCTCCAGCCACAGGGAGAACATAACTCGCTGTGACAGCAGTCCCATAGAAACCTTGTTTTTTCCCACTAATACACTTCCATTACTTTTTCCACTGAATCCCTCTCACACGATTCCTAAGATTTACACATCTGGAAAGTTTTTTTTTTTTTGAAGAAATACATTTTTTTGTTCATAAAAATGTCAGTAAAGACTTGCATCTGTTACGAAAATAAATAAATGCTGTTCCTTCTATTCTTAAAATAATTGTGAAAAAATCACTTTTTTTTGGCAGCAAAACTGTTTTCAACATTGATAATAAGAAATGTTTCTTGAGCAGCAAATGTGTATATTAGAATGAGTTCTGAATGATCATGTGACACTGAAGACGAGAAATTATGCTGGAAATGTAGCTTTGACATCACAGGAATAAATTATATTTTAAAATATATGGGTCATTGACGAATAAGGTTTTTAAAAGTGTAAAAAAATAGAATGGAGATATAACTGTATTTGAAACCATTTTTTAGTTTACCTAGGTGTTAACAATAATATTTTGTGGTTTGTACAATCAATTAACACTGCTTTTGGTCATTTTTTTACAAGATGAAAAAAATAATTCACCAAAAAAGTCATTTGGTTTAACCACTGATTTGAAAGTTAAAAACTGATTTGACATTGATGTTGAGATAGTATATAGTGTGTACCACAGAAGAAATATTAAATAAAATTATCACTGATCTCATAAATGTAATCATTTATTGGACTACTCTAAACACTCCAACATATTCAAGTAAAACATTGCACAGGGAAAGGAGAAAAGGGGAAATGTAAAAAAAGGAGCCTTATCTGCTTTATATTTGTATTATTGTAGTTCCTTTAGTTATTAAAAACAATATTATTCCATTTAAATATTTACTATATCGGTTTTACCGAATGACCTTTTGACACTTCAAAATCTTCAAAATACCTTTATATGTAGTAAAATATAATTAAAACCTTTTGGATTCAGTAAAAGAGATCAAGTTGTACTCCCTTACATACTTTGGATGTTATATATTTGTTTTTTATTATTATTATTAAGGCATTTGGACCAAAAAATGACCCGTCACGTCATTATATTCACATAGAAATCTGTTATTTTAATAATCTATTATCTTTAATAATTCTAATAATTGTTCACAATATTAAGATTTTACTTTATTTTTGATCAAATAAATACAGCCAACCCCAAACTTTTGTCAGAAAAAATGCCTTGAGATGAACATACACTGACATTGCCATTTTTTTCTGACACTCTCTAAAGTTTCATGACCCTGGAATATTCCTGAATCTACTGTAAAGTAGGTGAAAATGCATATTTAGAGGCCTACAGTGCAGTTGATTTGATACAAAAGTCTTCTCAGTAAGAGGCTGAATCTCAGTGCAGTCCTCTGATAAATTCAGAAGTTTCCTTAGACTGTGTTGAAAA
Organism: Rutilus rutilus; assembly: GCF_951802725.1. Lineage (NCBI taxonomy): Eukaryota > Metazoa > Chordata > Actinopteri > Cypriniformes > Leuciscidae > Rutilus > Rutilus rutilus. The sequence goes on from NC_140213.1 coordinate 33,338,520, forward strand.
TCATGTGCAATATGTATCTATGATCTGCTGAATAGCCTCTCATATGTGAGAAACAAAAATCATTTTTGATCACTGTCAACATTCAGAAAACTTGTTTAACATTATTTTTGTTTGTAATGTTTCCATTTTTTTAAATTACTATGTTGAGAAATAAAGTGTGAAATGAATTATATTATATAGTTAAATGAATATTATGTAATTATATTGCATTTCAAACACTTTTTGAAGATTGCTAAATTCGTTCCAAAATGGTTATCAGTGGCATCAGTAAACAGTGACCTTGGTGTGTGTGTGGCACGCTGGGTGATTCAAATTGTGAATATGTTCCTGCTAAACTTGTTGCTATGCTACTAAGCATTGAGTGAACTGCATTAGATTTTAACCTTTTTTTAGTGTGAAAATGTGTAGTATTTATTAGCTATATTCTCTGAGGGTTAGACAACCAGAGCATAGCTTTAAGGAAAAAAAAAGAGATAAGAGTTAGATTGTACAACGAGAAGCTTCCAACAAAAGATGTCCCTGTATTCTTTCCCCTTTAACTTTCTGTCTCTTTCTCTCTCTCTCTGACTGGTAGATATCCTGGCCTTCTTCACCTTCTCGACGAGATGAATGCAAGTGGGCTGGGAAGGACGTCCAGGTAAGTGCTTTGCTTTTTCTTTTCTTTTTTTCTTCTATCCTCTCTCTTCTGTCCCCTCCACAACCCTGAGATCTGTCGGATAGACTTCACTGATGTATTGAATTGCTTGTTTGTCTGCAGCATTCCACTTTTCACTGGTTCATCTCTCATATATTTCTCTTTTTAGTACATTTTTTACTGTATGTGTGATATATAAACAAGATGAAACTATAAAAATGCAGGGTCAAGAATTTTGCACTTTAATCTTAGTCAATGTTTCTTTTACCAAAAACAGTAATAATGATAATTTCCCACCCTCCCACTGACCCCTAGAATCTGTTCTTAAAGTCATGTTTGTGACTTTTTGCCAAACCGTTCAGAAGTTATAAACAAAAAGAGCGGTTTTATTTGATATCTCCTGACCACTAGGTGACACTGTGCCGAAATTGTTTAGGTAGCCTCTGGTCATGGTTGTCACTACACAAACAAAGTTCAGAAGCATTGCTGAGATATAGCCTAACGTCCATTTTGGCGTGCTCTTCGTCAAATTTGTTTGAGTGTTACTCGAGAAAAGTTTGACAAATCAACTTGAGTTCCATAACTTTTTGACAGCATGGTCTGAAGATGATCTGGTTAAATATTCGTGAAAATCAGAGCAACGGCCTAGGAGGAATTTGAAAAAGAAAGAATTGGAAAATTCAAAATGGTAATTGCTAGTTATTAGCATAAACGTGAGTGCAATTTTGGACAGTTGGTGGCACTAGATGGATTGAGTTAGAGACTCCAAATTTGCTATAGTGACAAATCACACTGTCCTTTATTTGTGTGCCAAATTTCATAACTTTCCCACAAGCGGTTCTATGGGCGGCCATAGATTTCCAGAGCGGAAGAAGAAGCAGCGGAATAATAAGAACGCTAACGATTATAATAGGTGCCTATGCACCATTGATGTTTGGCCCCTAATTACATTTTAAAATCTATTAAATTAGAAAAAATTTATTTCAAATAGTAATCATATTTCACAGTATATCTGCTTTACTGTATTTTTAGTCAAATAAATGCAAACTTGCTGAGCATAAGACACTTATTCAAAAACATTATGTCTACATAGTACATCAGATTTCAAAAGAGCAAAATATCCTTTTTTATTGAAAGTAAATGTAATGTTTGAGATGGATAAAAAAAAAAAAAAACCTTGATTAGTTTGCTTTTGACAGGAACTTCTCGTTCTGAGAAGGTAAAGCTGAACTTGTCTGTCTGTCATCCATCTTTTGCTTTCACAAACAGTGTTAAAAGTTTCTCCCACAAGATCAGCTCAGCAGATGCCAATGAAATAATGAATAAAAAAAACAAATCACTGAATTGTGGGACAACGGTGTGTAAACACTTTCCCTAGCATTTGCTCTCATAAATTCCAATGCAGATCCTGCCCGAGGCGCTGCCTTGAACATATAGAGCCATAGAAAGCAGCACTCGGCCCTGTTAGCATCATAAAGAGACCATAAGGTTGGTTGGTTCTCAATGGCGCTTATTTGAATTGCAATAACATGCATTGTGTGAGATTTTGATGTAAACATGTCTCGATGAATAGCAGGGTACTCACTGAAAGATGTCTTTTATGTGAACGGAGGGGACCCGGTGAAAAGAGACAGATTGACTGAGGCTTGTTTGAAGTGAAGTGGGACAATGTCAATTTCAGGCCCTTTTGAAGGACGAGGGAGGCAGAAAACTGCTGGTTATGTTGAAGGATATTTGCAATTTGTAAGAAACAAAAAAGGAGTGAGATCAATGCTCATCATGAGACATAAGTCTTCACAAAAACATCTGTTTATGTTGGCGGCAGTGCTGCGTGTTAGGTCAAATTGTCTCTGGACTCTGAAATAACTTATTTTTAACTAAATTACTATTAATATTATATTTAATTTGATTACATTTCATTTCATTGCATTACATTTCATTCCAGATAGGCCGTAGAATTGATGAAGTAGAAGAAGAAGCCAGATCTTTGAGTCATGTATTATATGTTGTCATACTTTTCATTAAACCTTTTCCACATCAGATGAGTCACTTCAGTCCGTTCCAGATGAGGCTTGCTCAGACACGTGGCTTTAACACAACTGAGGAGCTTCTGAACACACGCACACACATTTCCATAGGCAAAATCCCAGCTCAGATGCTACAGTGAAGCTGACAAACACAAACACATTCGTACACACACACACACACACACACACACACACACACACACACACACACACACACACACACACACACACACACACACACACACACACACACACACACACACACACACACACACACACACACACACACACACACACACACACACACAATCCCTGAGAGTACAGGCCACTGGGGAGCTCTGGACGCCCATAACAGGATTTCCCTGCAAATGCACTAAACACTCTGCTGAAAAACAATTTCAGCTGTTGTAATATTTTCCTTTTAATGAAGCGCTTTGTGGGAGTGTGTTGGTCAGCTGTGAGCCTCTGCCGCTGTGTGTGGAATTTGTGAGAGAGCAGGATTTTGATGCTTACAGACATTACATCCTTTTGCCACAATAAACGGAGGACTTATTCAATATTATAGGACTAAAAATGATTGGTTTAGTCCACAGATTACATTGTATCAAACACATGGTCATGCAACATTAACCTATGTGTGGGGTATATCATATTGAAGGTGATCATTTTAAAGTAATTATTTGTGGATGTATGGACTCATTTTCCCTCAAGTTCACACAGGTGTCCTAGCAGAGTAATCACAGGTTTAGGTCAGTACATTAACTATGTTCCACTAACTAGATTGCAACCAGAAAAAAGTTTAGGGCCAATTAAGATTTTGTTTTGTTTTTGAAGGACAGTTATACTCACCAAGGCTCTATTTATTTGATCAAAAATACAGCAAAAAAAAAAAAAAATTATAATTTAAAATTCTTACATTTTAAATTAACTGAGTATCATTTTTTTCAGGATTCTTTGATTAATAGAGTTCAAAATAATTTATTTGAAATTGATTTTCTTTTTGTAAAAAATATGAATGTCTGTTTAGTGTCACTTTTCATTCATTTAATGCATCCTTGCTGATTAAAGTATTGATTTGTTTAAAAAAAAAAAAGAAAATTGGTGTCCTTAAAGGTTGGATTTTTCCAATTTTTTTAAATTAAGGCATTAAGTTCAATTTCCAAAATATGATTTTTTATTCCTCTTTTTAGTCAACTTTAGCATGGGTGTATTCACTTATGCATTGCACTGTATATAAATCCTTTTAAATATAAGATGCTTCTTTTGTATTACTGTGCTATATATATGTATATGTATGTGTGTGTATGTATATGTATATGTATATAATTTTTTTGTTATTGCTATTTTGTAAAAACAGCTTGTAAATCATACTAATTTCAGTGTTTTGAAAATCTAAAAATGTTGAAAGTTTTGTGTGATGGGTAGGTTTAGTGGCAGGGTTATAAGATAGTATATATGGTTTGTGCAATATTAAAATCATTACGTCCATTGGAAGTCCCCATAAAACATAAACCATAAAACATAAAACGCGCGCGTGTGTGTGTAGGCGATAAGCTGTCTGTGTCTGTTGCCATTTGTTGACACAGATGGGATGTGTTTATTTATCTGAGAACGCAGTGACGACTGTGAATCAAGAAATGCTGGTGCACCACTGATTTAGTTTGCTTTTCTCTCTGTTAAGTTCAAGTCCGTTGTTTTGGAAGTTTATGTTGGTAAAATATTGGCTATATCAATATAAATGCTGTTTTCTGATCATTAAACACAATGTTGATGTTGACTCTTTCTCTCTCTCTGCAGAAGGAGTGCTCTAACTTCATAAAGGTTCTGCAGCCGTTTAACCAGACGCACTTGTATGTGTGTGGAACAGGATCCTTCCATCCCGTCTGTGCTTATGTGGAAGTGGGCAAACGCCCGGAGGTAAACTCGTCACCGCATCAGTTAATCTTTCACAGTTTATCGGCTGTTCTATTCGGTCACATTGTTATGTGACTTTTGATTATTTAGCAGTCACAGATAAGACCATAAAATGAATCATAAAATGTCTCCTCCCTGTTAGCGAATCACTGAGCAGCCTTTCAAGAAGTGTTTAACAATGAAATGTGAGCGAAATTTGATGAATGTTTCATTGTGGATTTGCGTAAGATTGATTTTGTGCTTGTTTCTATCCAGGACAACATCTTTCGGCTAGGGTCGTCAAACTTTGAGAATGGCCGTGGAAAGAGTCCCTATGACCCCAAACTGCTGACTGCTTCCATGCTGATCGGTGAGTGTGTGAGGCAATTTGATTTTCTGCTTAATATTATTCAATTTAGTGTATCCCGTAATCCTGTATTAAATGTATGGTAATTTGACAGGACATTGAAGTCACATTTGCAACCAAAATTTAATTTAAAGGGTCTTAAAAGGGTTGGTGATGTATTTTATTCAAACTATAAATTGGAATGATACGTTCTTCACTTTTAACATGGGTGGTGTAAATAGTCACATGACCCCATTGCCCATCTGAAAGATGTTTGTGTCAGATGCATAAAATGAAGCAAGTAATAGGTTACTATGTAAATATATCAATGGTAAAAAGTAAGACCTGTGGAACTGAAACACTGATACTGGTATCTGACTGATTCAATAATATAATTATTTATTTTACTATATTTATTTACTCTGGACTTATTTCATCATTTTGTGTTCATTTGTATAATTTCTAATAATAATAATATAAATTCTTATAAAGTGAATATTACTATAATTTTTTTTAACAATATATATTTAAAAAAAATATTTGAACATAAATTATTTTTCCTACTTTACTATACTTTACTTCACGTTAATTCACTTTACTTCACGTTACTTTACTTTAGTGAGGTCCAAGTACGAATCCACATTGAGAACATCTTAAATCAGGCATAGCGTCAGTTCTGCCAGGTCACGTTAGTCAATCTCGCATCAGCTGATCCACGTCTACCTATAGGAATACGATGCCTATCACTGTATACATATATAAGCTCCTTCAGTATTACCAGCAGCTATCGCGTTTCTCAGGAGCTAAATACCCTCCTCCATCCCCAGCTCCTCCTCTCGTCAGTCAAGATTTGGCATTCTGATTCCCCGAATCATGTTGTACTTTAAAATCTTGAATTTATGATATCTGCAATACATTCATGTTGGTTCTGTTTGGTTCTGGTTCAGTGGTTATTGCTGCTCTCCCTGCTCTTATCCATGCTAGGCTGCATGGATGCGCAGGGAGTCCTTGCCCAGAACAGAACCATACCGCCAATCCAAACTGTATGCTAATTGTCAATCGTATTTGACGATAGTGGTCCTGACAGAAATCTGGAAATAAGCATAAACTTCCATGACTTTGAAAAATATTTAAACAATAATAATACCTATAATTTCTGAAATTCATGTATAATTTTCATCTCAACCTGTAATAAAAGAGAGAGTCAGAACATGTTTCTCTTCTCAATAGCAGTTCTGTTATGCTTCATTGAGCTGGTTTATTTAGCTCTCTGAGAAATAAATTTAACTATAAACAGAATATAAAGAAGATTTGGTTAGTTACTGTAGCGACAATGAATAAACATTCATTATGTGTGTGTGTGTGTGTGTGTATGTTTGGTGTGTGGCAGTACATAATCCAGAGTGTGTTTTGCTTTGGTTCTTGTGTTCTAAATTGAAACTCTACACCCTTGATTAATGGTCTCTCTTCAAGATGACCAGTGCAGACTGTTCCTCTGGTTTAGTGCTCTACCTACAGAGCGTTATACTGTTAAATCTCTCGTCTCAGATTAAAGGTCACTTATGACACACACACACACACACACACACACTCTCACGCCATCCCTGAGCGTGAAATTGCCTGTGCGTGTTGACTGTCACACCTCTTTGAATCCTCACCTGAGCCGTTATTAAAGTTTACAAAACCCAGATTGAGATCCTCCCGCTCCCGTCTCCTGATATTTTATTCTTGCCATCCACTTTGAACTCACATTAACCCTCCTGAATATGACTTTTAATTGGCGTTTTTGTTCATCAGATGGGGAACTGTATGCTGGGACATCAGCAGACTTCATGGGCCGGGACTTTGCCATTTTCCGAACTTTAGGCAAGCACCATCCAATCAGAACGGAGCAGCACGACTCCAGATGGCTCAATGGTGAGACATGCAAAAAACACATTTACACACAGCACTCATGACTTTTTATATATTTCAAATGAATGCAAACAAATACATGTACTTGATACACATGCACTACCGTTAAATAGATTATTTAATATTTTTGATTCCAATGCTCACCAAGGCTGCATTTATTTGAAAAATACAGGAAAAAGCAGTAATATTGTGAAATATTACAATTAATTTTTTTTTTTTTTTTTTTTACTGTATTTTAAACAGCATTTTTATAAGTATTTTATGGTCGGATTGAAAACAAAAAAGTGTGAAAGTCTCAGAGTAAAAAAATAAATAAAATAAATCAGCAAAAAGTTACTTTATATCTCTATATCTCTATAATATGACTTATTATTTTATATCACAGTGTGATTTTATTTCTTATTTTTTACTTAATTTCATTACAAATCGCTGTTTTATTTTTACTCTGAGGTCAAATCCAAATTCCAAAAAATTGTAATCAACCTAACAACTTTAAAGGAATGGTTAACCCCCAATATACAGAATTAAACATAAAAACTTTAAAGGAATGGTTAACCTCCAATATACAGGGCATTTCTATAATTTTATCACAACATCTTGATAAAAATAATATTTTATGGTCATGTTTTGCATGAACTACCCATACAAATGTGCAGTTTTATATGTGAGAGAAACAGAGAATTCTTTAACTAGAAAAACTGGATTTTTAATCTCTATCTGAAAAAAATTATAATAATGTCATGACCTCACAGCTTGTGTGCTAACATGTATGTGTGTTTGTGCAAATCTGATGGAATTAGGATTATATACCAAATAGCGTCATTCATTTCCTCATACTTTTTTATTTTGTTAACTGAATTAGAGTAAATTAATGCCTTTGCCTCCAGTGAACATGTTTTGCGTCATAGTAGCGCGTGTGTGTGTGTGTGTGTGTGTGTGTGTGTGTGTGTGTGCTGTAGATGTGGTGAGCTGACTGTCTATGTCACTGTGAGTTAGTGCCACAGTGCTGGTGATGTGAGCTTACAGTATGTGATGTGGCTGTTGGTTCTCTGTGAATAAAGCAATAACCCTCATGAAAAACAGGCTGTGAAAAGCTGGGGCCCACAAGACTAAATAGAGCCTACAGGAGTTTAACATTACACGAAGATGCGCACACACACACACACACACACACACACACACACACACACACACACACACACACACACACACACACACACACACACACACACACACACACACACACACACACACACACACAGTGCAAAAGTAGATTTGAAGAGTCAGATTCATTCAACTATACAGTATAAACAATAACATTTAAATTGCAATGTGAATAATCTCTTGTTCATTGGTCTGTAGTTTTGGATAAATTATTGTTGCTGTATTATGTATTTTTATACCTTAGTGTTAATGCATTGTTTGTTATCCATCCAGATCCTAGATTTGTCAGCGTGTATCTCATCCCTGAGAGTGACAACCCTGAAGATGACAAGATCTATCTGTTCTTCAGAGAGAACGCCATTGATGGGGAGCAAATTAGCAAAGCCACACACGCCAGAATCGGACAGCTGTGCAAGGTACACAGACTCTTCAAAATAATATATTGTCTGCCTCATTTTGTGATACGAAGCTACATCAGCTCAAAAAAGGAAGTTATTTCAAACACTCGACTGATGTTATGAAGAGAGTTTGGAGTAAAAACATGTTATTAAAGGGGTAGTTCACCCCAAAATGAAAATTCTGTCATCATTTACTCAACCTTAATTTGTCCCAAACCTCAATCAATGTCTTTGTTCTGCTGTAGTTTAAAAGAAGATATTTGGAAGAATGTTTGTATCCAAGCAGATCTCGCCCCCCATTGACTACCATATTATTATTTTTTCCTACTAGTCAATGGGGGGTGAGATCTGCTTCCTTGTATATCTTAGAAGACTTAGAATTATCAGTTCTGTTTCAACTTTGCCCCAAATCCACCCTAGGCTCATTGGAAAAACACCTCTACCTACAAATCTCTCTACCTACATTTTCGCAAAAATACATAAGCCTACAATTCACTGAAGTTTCCAGCTGAAATGAACTATATGGCAGTAAACCACCAAATACTTTTATTCCTTTTCACACAAATTATGATTACAGGGTCAGATTATCTCAATAAAGACTTATGTTCGTGCGGTTCCATACGCAATACTTACTGTATATTATGACCTCAAAAAACTTCCCAAAGTGCATGATTTGTAAGCTAATATGCTCTTGCGATGCGGAGTCCCATAAAACAGGAGTCATGGCAATGATAGAGATCTGAGACTTGCACTGTAAAAGCAAGATAAAATGGCATGCTTTGCTTCAAAACATAGTTGCTTCAGCAAATGTGTTTTTTTTTTTTGCCTCACATTTGGTTTAGTTTAGTGACCTTATTGTCAAACCTGATAGAGAATTAACCCTTCAGTGCCACTCACTGGACATTTCATTTAAGAACTGCTGATACGTACAACAACTAACGTAATAAAACGTTGCCATATTTGCGTTCATTTGCCTACCTTGCTTTAAGCACCACTCACTAGGCACTTTGAAAATATTATGCAAAAGTTATGTTATTTAGCAAAAATGTCACCGTAGGCATTTGTTTGTTTTTCAGTGCCCCTGGGTTGCCCAGATGTTTTTTCTAAAATAAAAATCGACACAAATAATAGCAAACAGTATGAGTATAGAGAATGAATGCGGCTAACATAGCTCCGATTATTTGATCTAGGAAGATTTCCCTATTGAAATCTTTGACATTTTGATTGCACACTTTGTTACAGTATCTTGGTGGATTTGAGCACAAGTCTTATTCTCAAGAGAATAATGTAAGAAACAGAAGACTGCTTCCTTTTAATTTCATTATCTAGGAAAGATGATTAAAATATTAACAAGATCTCCTATTTGATTAGTCTTTGCTGTGATAATGCATACACACAAACCTTTTCTCCATTCCTCTTCTTCTCATAGTATCGAGACAGGTAGCAGGATGGCCAGAGCCAGTGTTTTTGCATTAGGCTTCAACTCTGCTGTTTTGCGGCCTTGCTTTTTACCCCCCACCGTGAAACTTAAGAGATGCCTAAAATGTCACAGGAGCCGTCAGGCAAGAAAACAAAGACTCCTCTGTGGAGAAAATGCGAGACTTTGGCAGACTCGCTCAGCTCAAGTGCGAGTCTACCGCTTGAAGCGGTAGAAAGGTGTTCTCAATTACAGCTCGCTCGGTATTCCGGTATGACTGGAATCCTCCCTTCACCGTCGCAGACAATTGTCTCATTATGCAGAGTGTATGTTTAGTTAATGCAATGCATTTTCCAGCCCTGCTAATTAGAGCTGATCAATCCAAAGCAAGGGAGACTGTTTAAATTGCTCATGTGTTTCAAATGCCGACTGCCAGGTTTTTGGTGTAAAACGTGTGTGTAAATGCACATGCACACACCTCGTTTGTTTAAATGCATTTTTTTCTCAAGCTGCCAAAATGACTTGTTTTGTTCTTGCCCCTCTTTATTATGTAATAGAAGTTAATACATTGGCGCAAGGTTGGCTGTTTATTTTTTATCATGTGAATGTCTCAGTAGAATGCTGTAATCAACACTTTCCACAATTAGTTAATCTCAGCAGCTGGTATGGTAAAAATGTTGTAAAAGTTTAGAAAATTGTTTAAAAGTATCTAAGAGACACAGTGGCTTTTATTTCTAAATGATGACAATTTTTTATGTAGAAATCTTGCATTATGAAATGAAATTCATGAACACTTTAATCACATTTGAATAGAAATTGAGATATTTTGCTGATGTTTTAGTCGTGTTGATAGTTGCCCCTGCTAAGGAAATTGTATGGCCATTTTTGTTTGTGCTCCTGAAATGAATGAAAGGTTACACTTTATTTTGGTAGTCCACTTTAGACATTCTACTAACTATAAGTAATTTTGCAATTACTTGTCAACTACCATTAGATTAGTAGTAGACTGTCTACAACAACGTCAACTAGCTTTAATTAATTTGCAACTACTGTACGTCAACTAACTCTCTTTAGAGTATTAAGTATTAGTAGACTGTTGGGGAGCATTAAAATAAAGTGTTAGCAGATATTAAGCAGACAGTCTACTAATACTCTAATGACTGCTAGTTGACATGTAATTGCTAAGTTACTTATAGTTAGTAGATTGTCTAAAGGTGACTAAGAAATTGGACAGATTCTGAAAAATCTACACTATTCTATAAATCTTTAAGACTTTTTAAATGTTTAAATGCAGTTGTCAAGTCAAAATTCACTTGTGTATTATATGCATTTCTTAGAATTTCCTAATTTGACTTCCTTAAATTTAAATCTCAAAACTAGTTCAAGCATCCCTGCCTATAGCATCATGACCTTAAGTTTTGCATGGACAAGCAACACTCACATTTTATTTAGAAAATGTAAAAAACAAAACATGAAATATGTTTGATACAAGTTGGTATTAATTTGTTTTTGACAGAACGACTTTGGGGGCCACAGGAGTTTGGTGAACAAATGGACCACCTTCCTGAAGGCCCGTTTAATCTGTTCCGTTCCTGGCCTGAACGGCATCGACACACACTTTGATGAACTACGTAAGTTACCCATGCTATGACAATACCTTCATCCTTTGCCCTACTTCAACCTATTTAGTTGACCACTCACAGTTGCCTCACTGATATTGTATTTGATCGTTTCCAGAGGATGTTTTTCTCATGAGCTCCAAGGATCCGAAAAACCCTATTATCTATGCTGTATTTACAACATCCAGGTATTAAAACATCCAATTTGCACCAAATTCCCATTTCCCACCAAGCCTGTCTGCTTATTCTGTCTTTTTATATTCAAAGCTTGATAATTGTGTCTTAAGTCCCTAAAGGTGAACCTGTGAAAAAACTCATAATTACTGTTTCTCGGGTTTACAGTAACATCTTTAAGGGCTCAGCGGTATGCATGTACAGCATGGCAGATATCAGGAGGGTGTTTCTGGGCCCGTATGCCCACCGAGATGGACCCAACTACCAATGGGTACCATTTTTGGGTAGAGTGCCGTACCCAAGACCTGGCACGGTAAGACGGCTAATCAGTGCAGATACCTTTGTACAATTTACTTTTCAAATGAAAGTGAATTGCCTGCTATGATTTTAACACACGTTCTCCTGGATGCTGACAGTGCCCCAGCAAAACGTTTGATGGTTTTGAATCAACAAAGGACTTTCCTGACGACGTTATCACATTTGCCAGAAGCCATCCGGCCATGTACAACCCAGTGTTCCCCATCAATAACCGTCCAATCATAATCAAAACTGATGTTGACTACCAGTTCACTCAGATAGTGGTGGACAGAGTCGAGGCAGAGGACGGCCAGTATGATGTCATGTTTATCGGCACTGGTGTGTAGTTTTTTAAATAATGTGATTTATATGATTTTTTCAGCATGTGCTTTATGTAAAACACAAGTTAACCATGTTATTTTTCTACCATAGACATGGGCACAGTTCTTAAGGTGGTTTCCATCCCTAGAGGAACATGGCATGACCTTGAGGAAGTCCTGTTGGAAGAGATGACTGTGTTCAGAGTGGGTTTATAGAGTATTTTATACAGATTTATTTCTAATAGGTTTAATATTAGTATTGCTTTTCTTAGAAAACAATATACTGTACATTCTGCACTGTAATGTTTCCCCACCAAAACACTCTAAAGGCACTATTTATAGACTTTTATCAATTTTCCCCTTGTTCATTCTGAGAAATATTTTGTAATAATTTGGTGATAAACAATATGAAGTACATAAAAAAACAACATCTTTTTACAGGAACCAACAGCCATTACTGCAATGGAACTCTCCACAAAGCAGGTATGTATTATTAGAACTTCAATCAACTCATCCCTTAATGTAATAAAGGTGGTGAAAGCAGCTCTTTATAAGTGGCGGCATTGAACATGATTCTATTAGGCAAGTCTGAGCAACATAATTGGTTTGATAGGTGAAGTGCAGGAAACAGAGTGAATCTAAAATAGCCTAAAATACTTTATAGTACACAGGTGCGGATGGATGGATGGATAGATGGATAGATGGATAGATAGATGGATAGATGGATGGATGGATGGATGGATGGATGGATGGATGGATGGATGGATGGATGGATGGATGGATGGATGGATAGATGGATAGATAGATAGATAGATAGATAGATAGATAGATAGATAGATAGATAGATAGATAGATAGATAGATAGATAGATAGATAGATAGATAGATAGACTAATTGATTGACTGACTGACAGACTGATTGATTGATTGATTGACTAATTGATTGATTGAACAAAATGGGTGATAGATCATGATTTATGCATGGAAACCATTTACTCACATAGGTCAGGTGACCTCCAGAGAGCAGAACTATAGCTTTGCTTGCTTTTTTTGTTTTGTTTTTAAAAAGAGTGAACTGATCAGCTAAGATAGCACTGGGTGTTTTGTAGGAAAATTACCATGCCACACTGCATTTTGTTGACAGAGGTGATATAGACCAACCAGATTTATCATGTACCAAAAAACCCCAACACAGCTTTCAGTCTTAGGCTGGGTCACATATACACACACACACGTTGCTTGGCTTCAATCAACATTACGCAGAACAGGGTCTGCTGTCACAGTCACTCACAGAACACGGCAACATAAGGTATTGCCATTAGAGGCCACACATACACACACTGTCACTCACACCAGCTGTTTTTTTACACTCAGGACTGCAGCGTGAGCTCTCCTTTAGACGGTGTGAATAATCAAACAGACACTGAGAGGTTATCTGAAGCGATACATTATTAAAAACCTGCGTACAAGCCCAGAGAAAGTTCCCGTATCCTCAGTGAATCCTCAGCTATCACACCAGCACAGACCATAAAAACTTTGCCGTCATTGTTTCAGGGATGTCTCAATCGCTCTGCTCTATCTTTACAGCAACAACTCTATCTTGGATCCACCATTGGGGTTTCTCAGATGCCTCTGCATCGCTGTGATGTGTACGGGAAGGCCTGCGCCGAGTGCTGTCTGGCACGTGATCCTTACTGTGCCTGGGACGGCTCACAATGTTCCCGATACTTCCCAACTGCTAAGAGGTACAGTGACGAACACAGAAACACTACAAAGTTGACCTAAGATGAAAAGATGCTCCTTTCCACTGAGTTTTGTGCTGTTGTTTTTTTTACAATGAGCATCTGAATTCCTTTCAAATTGCTAATATACTTTATACCAAAAGCTACTCTTTTTTGTCTCAATTAAGTTTTTTTAGTTAACATTTAGTTTAAGTTAGGTTTTAGTTATGGCATGCTATGTTTAGGCTGCATCTCAAAGCACAACATGCAACACAGCACTGCAAACTTAAAGGAGTATTTGACAGTGTTATTTTAGTAATATTTATTTACTATTTTAGTATTTATTAATATTTTGAATTAGCTTTTTGTTTGGGGTTTTAGTTTTCATTTTCATTTTATTTTAGGTTTCAATTAAAATTAAATAAATTAGAGACAACCATTTTTAAAAACAGTTTTAGTTAACAATACTCAATGTCAAATAACAATGTCATTTACTCACACTCATATCATTACAAACCTATATGATTGTCTTCCATGGAACAGAAAACGAGATTTTTTAGTAATGTCTGAGCTGCATAGTCTATATATAATGAAAATAAAATATCTTGACTAGGGACTGGCACAAAAAAGTACATAAGAAGTACCAAAAAAGTTGTCTATATGACTTCTGCACTACATTCCAAGGGCCCTATTTTAACGATCTGAAACGCAAGTATCAAGCGCGAAATACAAGTAACTTTGTGGGCGGGTCTTGGGCGCTGTTGCTATTATACCGGCGGGATAAATGACTCTTGCGCCCGACGCAAATCAAAAATGGGTTGGTCTGAAGTAGATTAATTATTCATAGGTGTGGTTTGGGCGTAACGTGAAATAAACCAATCAGAGTGACATCTCACATTCCCTTTAAGAGCAAGCACGCTCGTTCCATGGCGGATTGCTATTATAACGGCTGATTTGCCAGGCGCACGCCAGGAGCGGTTCACAGCCGAGGAGACCGACGTTCTCATCAGGGCCGTAAAAGACAGAGAAGTGACATTGTATGGGGATGGGATAAACCCACCCAAATTAGCTTCGGATAAACAGGCGTATAATATTTTGGGTAAATGTGTAAGCTAGATGTATGCCTATTTTTTCACATCTTCATGGACACAACAATGAATTCCCTCGTGTGGTAATATTTTTCCTTGTAATAATGTATGGTTTTCTAAAAATGAGAACTGCTGCGTCTGTGTGTAGATGAGATAAACAAAGTGCATGCGCCCTTAAAATAGCATATGAATAACATGCGCAACACGCCACTGACTTTAGACTAGGTTTTTCCTGGTCAGTGGCGGAATTGTTTTCTAAACCTGCAAAATAGCACCAGGGAACGTTTGCGCCGGAACACGCCGCCTCTTTGCGCTGAATCGCCCCCGGGAGCGCAAATGCATTTCCTAGTTTACCAACGTGCGTCTGTGGAGGGAAAAGTCCGCTGTGCGCGGGTGCAAAATAGGAATGATACATGCGTCGGTGTACAAAGTCAATTGCGCTGGGTGCAAGATAAGGCCCCAAGTCTTCTTAAGCCATATAATATGTTTGTGGAAGGAAAAAAACAATATTATAGAAGTTTCTCTGCAAATACTGACTTGAATTTCTGTATTTCTGAATGTGAATGTCTTAGCATGTGTTGCATGCACTATATTTGTGATTCTTGCTGTATTTTTAATATAGAACTTTAACAGCAGAGTTATTTTATTAATATTTATATACAATTTTAGTTATTTTTCTTTTTTTCCCTTTTTTGGGTAAACTTAACCTCAATTGTACCAGTATATTCTTCCCAATTAACCAAATATAGAACATTAGAAGTTTTGATAGCACTTTTCGCAATACATATCACCTCATATTTGACGACTTGAACTTTTTTGAGGTGTCCATCAAAGCCTCATTGGACTTCCCAGCTGTCCATTGTAGAAACTCATCTCCTTTGGGCTTTCAAAAGCAAGCACACCCCCTACTTAATATTTTATCTTCAATTTCAACAAGAACATTACGGGTCTCACATTTACGGTCCATGTCATGTTGCAGTAGCAAGTAATACGTTTGTGGACGAGGTTCTCTGAGAGGTTCTTTGTGCACTACTGGTGCTGAAAATGCCTCACATATTGGCAGCATTACCGAGTTGCCTCAAAGGTACATTCAGTGCAAGACGTCTCAGGACATATATTGCATGATACCTCTTTTCATAAGGTTAAAGACTAAACAGCACAGAGCTAAAACAGGTTCCATTTCAGACACACTTATGCTCATGTAGAGCTGTGTTTGATTTACTTCGAGCATAACAAAGTGAGAGCTTTTCTGCGAGACAGATGTGTGTGGGAGTGGATATGTGAGTTTCAGTGCGCTCACACTCACCTGGCCTCTCTAATTCTCTGCTGTGTGATGTATGCTTGCAGGAGAACGAGGCGTCAGGATATCAGGAACGGAGACCCTCTGACTCAGTGTTCAGATCTGCAACACCACGGTAAATACCAGCAAATATCAGATCGTGTTTATAATGTGTCCAACAACACACTGTTACTGTAGGTTAACAATCACAAATCTAGACATATACAATCTAGAACTTTATTCTAGGTCTCTACTTGATAACTAGATTTATATACAGTACCGTTTTAAATTTGGGATTAGTAAGATGTGATAATATTAACTATTATTTACAAAGAATGCATTAAAAGGGACAGTAAATGCATTTATACTGTTACAAAAGGTATCTTTTTCAAACAAATGCTGTTTTCTTGAAATTTCCATTCATCAAAAGAATCATATATATATATACTGTATATATAGCCTACATACATAGGCTACATACATACATACAGTATATATCACGGTTTTCACAAATATAGTTTTCAACATTTATAACAATAATAAGACATTTTTCTTGAACAGCAATTCGTATTAGCATATAATAATGATTTCTGAAGGATCATGTGACACTGAAGACTGGAGTAATGATGCTGAAAATTCAGCTTTGCCATCAGGAATAAATTACATTTTAAATATATTCAAATTAGAAAAACGTTTTTTATTATTTTAATAATATTTAAGAATATTAAATTAACTTATTTTTTTTTAAAAGGTTATGTTACATTTCACATTATAAAGCGGTTAGTTCCCGTCCTTGATTCTGATTGGTCAATAGGTGTTTTATTTAGCTTCACCCAACAGTTCTATCTATCACACAACACCCCTAGCAACCACTCTTAGCAACGTGAACATGTTTGTTCTCATTGAAATTGTTCATTGAAGCTTATAGAGTATTGTGAGAGATAGAGTAAGCGAATGTACCTGCATTTACAGTAAATATAGCACTTTCCTTCAGGTCAGTCCTATCTTCGTAATACAAAATCAGTTTGAATGTCTGCTATGATATATTGTCCTTTTAAGGGGTTTTCCCGTGCCCCAGTCATTTTGTGTATTTCTTCTCTGTGTTCACAAGTGTCAGTCCTTTCAATATAAAAGTCTTCTCTACTGACAGACTCACTCATAAAGACAGTCTTTGCCGCCATCTAATGGTGACATAATGTAACTTCTGCTGCTGTTGTCAGGGACTATTTATTTCCAGCGGAAGGAAGGCTTTTAGTGATTTTACTTCATAGGATACAGTACAGCCTCTCATACCTTATTTCTTACATATTATTGTTTTTACAGTACTTTATAACAAGCCTTGGTGAGCATAAGAGTCTTCTTTCAAACACACAAAAAAATCGCATAGACCCCAAACTCTTGTGTAGGCTACTAGTCATTTAGCAAATGATTTAATACAAAGTGCCAAAACACCTATAACAGGGACAATTCACTTGCTCAAGGTCACAATGTTGATGGGCTCATATCTCACTTCGTATGGGGCTCAAACCAACAACCTTCTGTTTGCCAGTCATGCATGACATGCAACATCATTTGTTGGTTTTGGAATAGCATTTATATCAAACAATAGCCCTAATTCTATCCTAGAAAATTCTATCCTAAAAAAACGAAAGAAAATCTGATTGGTTGATAGGTATTGTTGGTCCAGGACAAACAAGGATGTTGATCCAAAAACACAGCCTTAATACTTAACTTTATGTTAAGCCTGATAACAAGAAGGCAGTCAGGGCACATTAACAGGGCGTCATACTTTTAAAATAAAACTCAGGATGTGCGGGGGTAACGAAAATTTAGAAAAAGGCAGAGGAGATAATTGTAACTGTGCATAACAGTGTTTTAATAAAAGCCTTGCATATGTGCCGTGCATTCCAGGTTTGTGTTTAATTAAAGCTTTTGAAATGAAACGAGGCCTAAAAAGTCAATACCACTACGTTAATGACACATGTCTAACTGCTGAGAAACGTTTCACAGCTGTTGCAAAAATACAGGCTTTAGAACATGCACTTATGCACATACACGCAGATATACGCTATAGCGTTCAAAAGTTTGGGGTCTGTATGATTTCTGAATGTTTGTAATGTAAACCTTAATGTATATATTTTGTCAATATCTTTACTGTCACTTTTTAACAATTCACTCTTGTTGAATAAAGGTATTCATTTCTTTTTAAAATAAAATAAAAAAATCTTACAGAGCCCAAACTTTTGAATGGTAGACCACACACAGATTTCCTGTGTCGGAGTTCTGATCTAACACACCTCATTACAGTGACACCACTAACCCACAGCACTGCACTCTGACATTTCATAGTCCAGACTTAAAATAATGGTAGAAGAAAATTAAAGGCAGAGGAATAGATGCCACTTAACACAACAAGTGATATTCTCTCTCTCTCTCTCCCTCTCTCTCTCTCTCTCTCTCTCTCTCTCTCTCTCTCGCTTGGACTCGAAACACACTGAGAGATATAACGCTGTGATACAGACATGCTGGGTGTGATTTTGTAGTGTGATTATAGCATATGGTCTGAACTATCAGTTTGTATTCTCGCTGCAGGATGTCCTGTCTGTCCTGTCTCAGAATCAAGATTTCTCACTTCTTTCTGTGTTTCTGTGTTGTTTCCTCATCTATCTGAGCAGATGAGGCAGATGGCGAGAGAGATTTGCTGGATAGGGTGGTATATGGGGTTGAGAACAGCAGCTCTTTTCTGGAGTGCAGTCCTAAATCCCAGCGAGCCCTTATTTACTGGCAGTTTCAGAGACACGGAGAGGACCGCAAACAAGAGGTATGTTCTGTTGTGTAAACGGTTGAGTCCACAAGTAAAAGCCAAAGTATGAGACCACAAGAAAAAATGCAAAGTAAAAAGTTGAACACATTTTTTCCCCCTCTTTTACTTAAAAGATAGCAGCACAAGCCCGATGGTCATGATCTCCAGCATGATTTGATAATGATAAAAATAGCATCATGTGCTTTACTGGGAGCAATAACATCTGACCCTGTGGAAGAGTTCACATGATTAATGTTACATATGTGCTGGTTCAATTCATAGTTGGTTATTTATTTGTTTATTTACCAACCAAAATATTTGACCAATATTATGCCAAACATATATATTACCAACAAAAACATATGACCAATGTCATATGACAAATTTGTATGTCTGAACAAAAAAAATCACACTAAATCTGACATTTTCAATTTTCAACATGGACGTCCAGACATAAATTTGAGTTTTGCAATGTTAAATAAGAGGTCATAATTCATGCAAGCTTCAATCAATCTTACTCAAAATTCCTCAAAATTGTGGAAAAAGTATAAAAAGTATTATATATATACATATATAAAATATTTGTTTATACTTTTATAATATAAATAAACATAAAAGTGTAAAAAGAAAAATGTGTATATATCTACACTCACCTAAAGTATTATTAGGAACACCTGTTCAATTTCTCATTAATGCAATTATCTAATCAACCAATCACATGGCAGTTGCTTCAATGCATTTAGGGGTGTGGTCCTGGTCAAGACAATCTCCTGAACTCCAAACTGAATGTCAGAATGGGAAAGAAAGGTGATTTTGAGCGTGGCATGGTTGTTGGTGCCAGACGGGCCGGTCTGAGTATTTCACAATCTGCTCAGTTACTGGGATTTTCACGCACAACCATTTCTAGGGTTTACAAAGAATGGTGTGAAAAGGGAAAAACATCCAGTATGCGGCAGTCCTGTGGGCGAAAATGCCTTGTTGATGCTAGAGGACAGAGGAGAATGGGCCGACTGATTCAAGCTGATAGAAGAGCAACTTTGACTGAAATAACCACTCGTTACAACGAGGTATGCAGCAAAGCATTTGTGAAGCCACAACACGCACAACCTTGAGGCGGATGGGCTACAACAGCAGAAGACCCCACCGGGTACCACTCATCTCCACTACAAATAGGAAAAAGAGGCTACAATTTGCACAAGCTCACCAAAATTGGACAGTTGAAGACTGGAAAAATGTTGCCTGGTCTGATGAGTCTCGATTTCTGTTGAGACATTCAGATGGTAGAGTCAGAATTTGGCGTAAACAGAATGAGAACATGGATCCATCATGCCTTGTTACCACTGTGCAGGCTGGTGGTGGTGGTGTAATGGTGTGGGGGATGTTTTCTTGGCATACTTTAGGCCCCTTAGTGCCAATTGGGCATCGTTTAAATGCCACGGCCTACCTGAGCATTGTTTCTGACCTTGTCCATCCCTTTATGACCACCATGTACCCATCCTCTGATGGCTACTTCCAGCAGGATAATGCACCATGTCACAAAGCTCGAATCATTTCAAATTGGTTTCTTGAACATGACAATGAGTTCACTGTACTAAAATGGCCCCCACAGTCACCAGATCTCAACCCAATAGAGCATCTTTTTGGATGTGGTGGAACGGGAGCTTCGTGCCCTGGATGTGCATCCCACAAATCTCCATCAACTGCAAGATGCTATCCTATCAATATGGGCCAACATTTCTAAAGAATGCTTTCAGCACCTTGTTGAATCAATGCCACGTAGAATTAAGGCAGTTCTGAAGGCGAAAGGGGATCAAACACAGTATTAGTATGGTGTTCCTAATAATCCTTTAGGTGAGTGTGTATATACAGTGTATATATATATATATAAATACTTTTTATACTTTTTTATTCTTTTAACTTTTATAATTTTATTTTTAACACATAAAAACAATCATATTAGACTAGAAAATTGAATCACTTTGGTTTATGGGGTGAATGCAGCCAAAAATGCTGAAACTGTTGTTGTCAATAATGTTTACAGTACTCAGCATGTGATTTGATCCATATGTCTCTGTGTGTGTTTTAAAAAAAATTTTTTTTAGATAAAGTCAGATGACCGGGTGTTGGGCACAGAACAGGGTCTGTTGATCCGAACCCTCCATCAGATGGATTCGGGTGTGTATTACTGCCACGCTGTCGAGCACGGCTTCATCCAGACCCTCCTCCGCCTCACCCTCAACGTCATTCCCTCAGAACACCTGGACGATCTCCTGCACCGAGACACGCCGGACAGCAACGATCCGGCCAAGGGCAAGATGTGGTACCGCGACTTCCTCTCCCTCATCAACCCGCCGAGCCCGAACAGCGTCGACCAGCTCTGCGAACAGGTTTGGAAGAGAGAACGGAAACAGCGCAGGCAGAAAGCTAATCTGATGCACGGCAGCCAATCACACTCGAGCCAGCTCCTCCACTCAAGCCAATCACACGCCAGTAAGTGGAAGCTGCTACAGGAAAACAAGAAAGGACGCAACCGCAGGACCCACGAGATGCAGCGGGTACCCCGCAGTGTGTGACCTGGACGCCAAATAAAGGATGCGGAAATCCAACAGACTTCTAATGTTCCACAGACATAACGCTGAGACTGAAGACAGGAAGGGCGGAATTCCACTTCCTGTATTGTGTGTGCGAAAGAGATTTACTTGTGAACCAGAGCACATCTTCATTCACGCCTACAGTACGTATTGAGACTCAAACCCTGAGAGGATGTAATGTGATGCTAACAGATACTGAACTACCTGTAAATATGACAAAAATATAATGTGAGACAGGTTTCAGTCTGTATAAAAAACCTGTTTCATTTTATGAGGGACACAACATGGATGCTGAAAGACCCCTGTTTAACCTCCATTTAGCTGAAGCACAATCCCAGTGCATTCTGGGTAATGAACTTGTCAGTAATATTATGTGTATAGAGTGTGTTGACCTTAACATATACTGTATATCTTTGTATCAGAAATGTAGGCCCTTCTGTTTATGTACATGTACATATCCATTAATTAAGGTATTGCTTCGTTATGGTTTATTCTTCTTTTCCTCCCCGCATTTTCTATTTTGATCTGCTGCAAAAGCAATGCCTCAGCAAATCCATTAATGGGGCGGTGTTGTTCCTCTGAATAAGCTCTTCCTGACAAGAAAACCAACAAAAATCTTTTCTGCTATTTTTTTAGATTAATATTTAATTTTGTACTGTGCCAGAGTATATCTAAAATATTACATAATAGTTTTATTTTATTATTTGTTGTCCTCGTTGTAAACCACTGCATTGTGAGGGTATACAAACCCTCTTCGCTAACCTTTTCTCCTTAGTTATTTGTTGACTTGATTTCATCTATGTTCACATTCACGTTTATATAAAACCATTGTGGTCGAGTATGTGAAATATGGTGGCATTTATTAAGGAGTACTGCCATTATGATCATTTTTGTCATGTTTGTTGCACATATTTTGGGACTATTGGTTTTCACTACATTTACAAAAGACAAACACAAATCATTTACGAAAGACCAATCTACACTACCACTATGGAGAGTATGCAGGATGTGTTTTCAGCTGAAGAGTAATTCTTTTGATTGCATAACTGTATTATTATATTTTATTGATGGCCTTTGTAACCGCTAAAGAAATACAGGTTTAGATTTAAATTTTTAAAATCCATTCTTTTTATGTGACACTCAAGCCCATATTTGAAGTCAACATGGTCACTATGTCCACGACCCATTTTGCTACTATAATGTGACATTTCTGAATGAAACGGCATATTTTTTTATGAATTTTATTCCCAGGGAATTAATTGAATAATGAAAAGTAGGTGTTCCCTACTATATAATATATATATATATATATACTGTAGTCCATAAGATATTCCAAGAAAAAATAAAACATTTGTTTTTGTAAACTCTCATCAAAACTCGACATTTATTCATGTGACAAAAGCATAAGACTGGACCAATGTATGGCATAATTTTTTTCAATCCGCCTCAATTTAGGATAAAAAAAAATAAAAAATTAATGTTCAAATAAGTCTCTAAAAAATTATATTTTAATTTAAGTATGAATTGCATATTGTGTATGTATCTATGCATGTATATGTATATTATTAAAACATTATTTATTAGACTTAATATCTAATATATACATATATTCATATATGAAGAGTTCAGATGCAAAAGCCTCTAAGTGCCATCTGAAATTTTCTTCTAGAATAGTCATTTTGATCAAGCTCGTATATTTAAGTTCAGTAATTTCACTTAAATGGCAATGCAAAGTACCTATTAATTGTCATTTAAGTGAAATGACTTAATTTAAATATACAAGCTTTATAAAAATGATCATTCTATAAGAAAATTTCAGATGGCACTTAGAGGATTTTGCATCTGAACTCTTCATATGTGTGTGTGTGTGTGTGTGTGTGCATGCCTTAGAGATGCATTTTGATGAGAGATAACAAAAACTAATTTCATTTTCTTTGGAACAATTTATGGACTGATTAAGTAAATCGGAAGTAAATAATTTTGATTTAATGTTGACTTTAAATATGAAAGGGCAAGGGAGGACAAATGTACAACTGTTATATAATATACTGCGTCTGTCCCTCAGCTGAGGAAAGGACAGCTGTGTTCCTAAAACTGCTGAGATCAGAGACAGAACACAGCATGGGACAAGGCTCCTGGACTCCTTGAGAAGTCCTACTTTCACATCTCACTGAATTAGTTTTAGCAAGACGTTTTTGTTGAGGCCATGCGCACAGCACACATGTATCTGAATGTAGCTGTGAACTTATAGACTATGAAAAAATGGTCCAAAATATATGCCACTGTGTACAAACTGCATGTGAATTTACAGCACCACTCACTTCTATACTCGTTTACAGTAGCTGTTCTTGTTAATGAGTGATTTGTCTGGCGTTGGATTCCAGGTGGTGCTTCAACATATTCTGCTATTCATGACAGATGGTGTTATCTACAGGCATGACTTCTGCCTGATAAACTCTCTCCCATTGTAGCTAAATATATAACTAACAGGAAACCGCTGTAAGCTAAAGGATTTCAAATGCAAAACTTAAAAGTATGAACTCGATTGGTCGGCTCTGTTTGGATGGACCTTGGGCAGAAAAGGACACCGGCCTTGCTTAGACTTTCGCAGGGACTTTTTTGAACTGGAAATGGGGGACAAAGACATGAAAATGCTGCTGTAAATTATTCATTTCTGGCATGCATTCTGCTGTTGAAATAAATGTCTCTTCTAAAGAACCTGTTTAAGAGGGGTGGACAGCTGGATGAGTTTGTGTTTCTGATTGCCTTGGCAGTGCTGTTATGTTCCAGGTCCTCTGACCGCTGCACCTGGGCCCAGGGAATATTTCTCACTGTCTTATGTTATTTGTCTTTCCTCATGCTGGAGTTCAGTGGGTTCTCAACCATGAAACTTGTAATACTGCTGAGAAAAGCAAAATTCTCAGGGTGAAATAACTGACACATGATAATCCATATCTATCTATCTATCTATCTATCTATCTATCTATCTATCTATCTATCTATCTATCTAAATAAGATGTGTATACAAGTAAAATACATACATTTACATTTCCGTGTTAAGTCTAGGAGAGAGTTAATAATTACTTGTTTGTTTGAACCTACATTGGAAATTAAAAGTAAAAATAAGATGCGGAAAGCTTATTAGTAAATTGACCAATCAGAATTGATATTTAAATGAAATCACCAAAAAAAAAAAAAAAGCACTCGAAAAACAGCAAAATGGGGGCAGGATTAAATGCGGAGAATTCCGTATTAATAACCAATCATCATCAGAAATAAAAATGTCTTACCAATCATCTTTAATTACCCATGCATGTTCATGGCGCACGCACGCTACAGGAGCACAGAGGAAAGATTGTTGCTAAAATATCTATGATAACCAAAGTGTTGGATGAACACGTGAACAATTTTATGACATGTTCTTTGTCATAACGAAGGAGTGCGGATGGTGGTTATCTACACAGATAAGTAGAAGTTAGATGGAATGGGGCCCTCCATTCTGAATGTTTGTGTAAAACTTGCAATAGGCTTCGTTTATCTAATATAGGCTATTATAGGCTATGTTGACATTGTTGGGTTTTTGATCGGAAGTATTATAAGGTGTCATTAATTATCAAAACTCTTTCATCTAGTTTGTAGGAGCGTATTAGCAAAAATATAATGAAACCAGTGTGTGCAAATTATTCAATGATTTCAGGAAGGTATTAGGCTATCTATTTAAAAACTGAAACGTATTGCCTACATGATTGATTATATGTCGATAGAATGATGCATTAAGGCTTTGGGCTTTAAATTAATTCATTATTTTGTTTTATTTTACGTGGATCAGTAGCCTATAGGCCTGCTAGTGGTGGTCTGAAGGTCTGATTGTAGAAATATATTGAAAGGCTATAGGGACGACAACTACTAAGATATAGAATGATGAATTCGAACAAACCTGTGGTAAACGACGTTGCCACACCAGTTTTTGGTGTGGTAATTTATTCTGGCATTACAATTAGTTTTATTATTTAATGTTGATCTTTCGGAAGCCACATATCCCATCCATTACCACAACATAGCACATTAATAGGTTTGCCTAAGATCTGCTTTGACACTGGTCCTGTTTTAAATCAAGTGGGAATGCTGCAAACTGTATTTCTAAAGGCACGACCACTCATCTATCTGAAACTCTCACTGAACAAAATGATGCTTTTGCCTGCTAAAGTTAACGTTAGATATGAATGTGTAAGATCCGCTTTGACACTGGTTCAGTTTGAAAACGTGTGAATACAGCAAACATGATTTCCAAAATCACATTTATACTCGCCTAAATGTAATTCTCATTGTTCAAAGGATGTTTAAACCAGACTGTGTGGCAGATTGCAAGTTAACATTTTCTCAACTTGACAGTAGCCTAAAAGGAATGCCACATTTGCAAAGACTTCCATTTTTCCCTTCCTTACATATAAAAATAATAAATCTAGTATAGACCATAAGATCTAAAACATATTCTGGAACACAGGCATTTCTAACTATGCTATCTCTATTGTAAACAACATTTATGAAATTTATGAAATGAGTCAATTTGGGAAGACTCTTTGCCAGTAAGCAAGTAAACCAGATCAGAACACCTTTGTAACCTCAAAGAAACACCCTGCTCTGTATCTGGTTTTTGCATAGGCATTGGCCAAGCACCACTCACATTTTCCCCAGAAAAATGTAAAGCATAGGTTTTAGTTACTTTAAATAAAACGACATGTCTGCCATCTAGTGGTAGATTTTGTCACTGCATTTTCAAGGTTTTTATAATCCAGAGCTTTCCAGGGAGTTGATTTACGACAAGGCCATCACCTCTAAATGAATCTATAAACACTTTTATAGCATTCTGTAAATCCTGCTATACCCAGCTCAGCAGTAACAAATGCGAGGAACAGATTTATATTTGTCGGTGAGATAAAAAAAAAAGTGAAGGGGTTATCGAGACTGACAGTCTAGTATTCAAAGACATTGGGTCTATTGTTTTTGCTTATGAACTTTTTGAACTCCCTCACACTCAAAGGTGACGGCTGGTCATGTATAGTGTCTTGAGGTCAGAGGTCATCCCAATTGCCCCACAGACTGCTCTGTGGACACAGATGTGTGTCGTAAATGTCCATATCTATGAACGAGTGCATTAGCGGTTTTGTGATGAATGAACTGGGCAGGATTCCATGGTGCAGTCCATTGACACTGGGAATAAATGCCCAGAGCTCAGTTATTTGAAGTTTTCACCTTTGGGAGTGCTTTACACCAAATGAGCCTGTGTGTCCCATGATTTGTTGAGCCATGTGTTTTGCATGCACTGCAAAATGTCTGTGTGACACTTAATCCAGAAGGCCATACAGAGCTTTGGACAAATGTGGAATACTATAGATTCCACTACTGTCAACTACTTGTAGAGTCATTTGTGGTCTACGCTACAAATAAAAGCAAAACAAACTATTAAAACACAATCTTAACAATTTGTTTAGCTTTATTAAGCTCAGAAAAACAGGATGCCATCATTTTTACCAGCTGGGTGCCCTCTGTGTTGTCTTGTAAAAGATTTTTGCCTGAAGAATGTGTCTTAGTGTCAGGATTGTTTACACTGTTTTATCAAAGAGCGTGAAAGCCTTCATGTGAGACAGCACTGAGCTTATTATTATGGTTCAGACTCAGAGACAGCAGAATACTTTAATGGAAAATTCCTCCAATGCCTTTCTAACTGGCTATAGGTCTATACTGTATTATTTATTCTGAATCTGATAGATGAATAATTATAGATGTTTAGTAAATATATATAACGGACATTTATGTATATTATGATCTAGGCTATCCATTCAGTCATGTCCGATTCTCCATGCTTTGTCCTGTCAAGCACTGCTTCTTTCAACTCTCTAACGTTCATATTGGTGTCTGTTTTGAATGTGTCAAGTAAGCAAGTTCTTTGCTGTCCCCTTCTTCTGTATGTCGGTTGTCCCCTCTTCCATATGTTATTCATACATTGCAGTGTGGCCCGTTTCAGGGGCGGATTTTCCTTTTTTATCCGAGGAAGATACAATCCTGAAGTGAACTGATTCAATTTCTTCGTCCATTAGCAGCTGTCTTCATGATCTTTGTTTTTTTATGTTAAGGGAACATAAGGTTTGTATGATCGTCCACATATCTCAAATTGTTGATGGTTCTTTCCCTGATCCTCACTCCAATATCGGACGAGTTCAGGTCTAAATTTCTCATAATCACTTCAGCATAAAGGTTGTAGTCGTTAAAACGCATGTACAGATTTTTCTGGTATTTGCGGGTCTTTTCAATGATAATATGATCTGATATTGGCCCTATTATCGCTAGTACATAGCCTAGGTCATGTGCGTGTGTGTGAACTTATTTCAAATGTATGATTGTCGATGTTATTTGATTCTCTGCTGCCCTCTGGAGGGATTCTTAAAGTTATGATTACACTTTTAAATGTAGTCAAGCTGTACAAAGAATTTGTTCATTTTAAAGGTCACATTCTAAGTCATAAAGTTGCATTAGCTTTAGCTTACTGTATTTAAGGTAATATTTAGTGTGACTACTATTTTCATTAATTAATGCAATTAATATAAAATGTGTGTAATTTAAGAATGCACAATTTATTGGTACCATATATCGGTTATCGGTTGATATGATAAATTTTGTTTTTAAATTTATTGAAGGTATAGGTGATATACCTGATATACCTATATATATGAAAACAATTCTTGCTGGAGACGATTACATTTTCAAATGGATTTTAAATGTTTTTTTTCCCCTCTCATGTAGGTATACTGTGCAAGTCTCAGCTAGGATGATGATTATGAGTGTATGACTGTATTAGGTGATGAATGTGAATTTTATGTTTGTGTATACTGATTATGTGTGAATGCCATGTGTATTGAAACACATTAAAATTGTATTGCAACAATTTAAAAACTAAGAAGAGGATATATAAGGGTTATATCAGAGCCCGTCTACGGAGAGCCTGCCCACTCCCTATTAAGTCCTATTGTACCGAATTTTGGTTGTAGTTCCACCAGAGCTCCACTGGGGGCGATCGCCCATGAGTGCAGAATGAATGGGAGTCTATGGGGCTAGACGGCTAAATTTGTCTCTTTCACCTGATTGCCGTTGAGAAATCTCAGATTCGATAGTAGGTTTTGCAAGTTCAACATGGGTTATAGGTCGAAAGTTGAATGAACGAGTACTTATGTCCTTTCGATTTCTTACAGGTTGAGTTGTTGTTGCCCATAACACGCTAATTCTGCTAATGAACGCTGATTGGTCAGTGAAGGACTGATTACGACCAGAGATACCGCTTGATGGCATCGTGGCATCCGAAGCGGGACCAGAAACAAACAAAACAAAAACTCTTCTAGCACGTGTATTTACCTGTGTCAGCTGTGTTGTCGATGCCTCAAGAGAAAAGAAAGTGCAGAGCGCGAAAGCACCAGAGTGACTGAAGGATTGCCGTAAAGCAGTATCTCTGGTCGTACGATGTGTATGACGTCATTGACACTTTAAAATACTTTTTAAAGCAAATTAGTGACTCTAAAAAATCTAACACCCAGCAATGTGTAATTTCTTTGCATCTCCTTTCGAATACAATATTCAAATTACTAGACAAAAAATTATATCTTGAGAAAAGTGGATTTTGATTGGTATAGCGCCATAGACCTCCATTCATTCTGCACTCGTCCTGTGAGCGCCCTCATATGGAATCAAAGTGGAACTGCAACCATTTCAGAAGCCGGAAGTGTACTGAGAGTGAAACTTCTCGCCTTATTAGACATTCTCTGGTTATATGTTTAATTGTGCATGCTATTTCCACTGTTTTTACATTTAAATTACCTTTGCTATCATGTTCTCTTAAAGTTCATTTTAATATATAATTTATGCTGGTGTTTTATAAAAAGACACCAGACACCCCCCCCCCCCCCCCCAACCTTCCTTGAATGTAGTAAAATCATTATAGCCCAATAGTTTGCTATATTAGGAGGAGGTCATGTAACAAATTGTGCTGGATTTAGATGCTTTGTAGAAATTTTTTTTTTGTGTGCGTGTGTGTGTTTGTGTGTTTATTAGCCTCTAAGCTCCAAATTAAGTCTAAAACATGCACACACATACCTATGTATAGTGATTTATTTTAGAATTAGATCACAGGCCAGAGATCAAGCTCTCTTGCTCTCGTCTTATCACACATGTGGAGATGTTCAATGAGGCAGATAGACAGGCGTTGATCATAGCCAGTAGAGGGGAACCAGGACCACGGTAAAACACCAGACACTGTTTAAGTGCATGTCTGTTCAACGGCAATGTGGACCAGAGTAATGGCTTTAGTGCCATGGGTGACTAGACACCTGCAAAAACTGAAGAAAAAAACACATTCTTGCTTGAATACTCTTTAAAGTATTATTGTCCATATTGGTGGCAATAAAATGCACACACAAAAAAATAGTATTACTTTTATTCAGCCAGGACACATTAAATTGATCAAAATGAACAGTAATAACATTCGCAATGTTACAAATGATTTCAATTTCAAATAAATGCTTTCTTTTGAACTTTCTATTCATCAAAGAAAAACAAATATACACAAAATATTAAGTATATTTAAGTACAACTGTTTTCAACATAGATGATAATAATAAGAAATGTTTCTTGAGCAGCAAATCAGCATATTAGAAGGATTTCTGAAAGATCATGTGACACTGAAGACTGGAGTAGTGATGCTGAAAATTCAGCGTTGCCATCATATAAATAATTTAATTTTAAATTGTAATAATATTTCACAACATTACTGTTTTTACCGTATAAATGGAGCCTTGGTGAACATAAGAGACTTTCAAAAACATAAAAAAAATCTTACTGACCCCATACAATAACAATAGTCACTTTCTTTAACTTTTACTGAAAATGACGATGCGTTACAGACCCCACAACAAAATCAAACAAATCCCACAATCCTCTCCGATGACTAGCGGATCAAGTAACATATTCCCCTTCAGGGTTGTTGTAAGCATTTGTAAGTGTGTAATAATGAAATGTTATTCTAGCATAATGCTTCATTTTACATTCCACTCAGATCTTTCCATTCGCCCGTGTTTAAACTGGCACGTATCTATAGAGACGGTGAAACACACCCAGGTGAGACTATTTGTTTTGAATTTGTATTGGCTTGTCTCCTGTTTCGCGCTGTGTGGATGAGCATTATTCTGTCACGGTTTCTGGGTTTGGCAGGCTGAGGGCGAGTACCAAACCCTCAGCGCTGCATCAAAGCGGACCTGTGTATTTGTACAGCATCAATTACACTCACCTTCAATATTTCAGTCCACAAAACACTATACATGCAGTCCACAGTTTCCTGCTGTGGTGGTTGGCTCGGTGTTCTGTGTGACAAATTCATGGTCATAATCCTCAACAGAAAATGGTGTTAGCATGATGGAGGAGGATTTAGATTGTTTGGTGTGTGTGCTCATGAGAGAGAGGGGGAAGATAATGTTTGCTTTGGCATTAGGACTTATTAAGTGTTTGTTTATTCAGTGAGTCAGTTTACCAACGCGTCTCTCTGCAGCTCTGGAGGCAGAACGACCTGCAGTGTGTTTGTTTAGCAGCGCACTGCCATCACCATGCCACATCAGGTTTTGCTAACTTTCATTTCACCACCACCCGTTGCGTTACGTTTTATCTCTCTCTGTCTCACTCTTAGAGTAGTAGTTCACCAGAAAGTTCTTTCAGTGTTAACTGTGCATCAGTGTCAACACTTATGTTGCTTCAAACCTGTAAGATCTTTTTCTTTTAATAATGTTTTTTGTCC
Source organism: Rutilus rutilus (assembly GCF_951802725.1). NCBI lineage: Eukaryota > Metazoa > Chordata > Actinopteri > Cypriniformes > Leuciscidae > Rutilus > Rutilus rutilus. Next base: position 33,370,036 of record NC_140213.1, read on the forward strand.
TTTTGCTCCCAAAAGGACAGAGATACTGAAGTACCATAATAGTAATCCATATGAGATGTGGGCTTTGTTTTTTGTTTGCTAGCCACCATTTCTCTCCCGCATTTAAATGCAGCTCACAGTCACTGAACTTGTCACTGTAACTGTTGTGTTTCTGTTCAGCCTTGTTAGTCACATGTCTTTTGTTTTCCCGCCACTTATCCGTTGCCATATCTACCATCATTAGTTCATTATCATCACCTGTGTCTTGTCTATCATTTTCATCTGTGTCACCTGGTTTGTGTTCATCAGTGTCTGTATTTAGTTCCCTCTGTTCAGTCAGTCTTGGTCTGTTCTCGTCTATGTAACGTCGCAACCTGTGTGCGTATCCTGCCATTTTGTATCGCTTGAGTTATATTTGTAAGTAAACACTTTGTATTGGAGCCTTCTGCCTGCCTCCTCTTCTTCTGCCTGCACACACCCTGACAGTCACGGATTAATAATGTGAAACTCCAGACGAGTCTTCTATTTTTAAAGTGTCTTGACCATATACAGTATATACATAGATTCGTCATTAGCTTCTGTTTCTATGGGCCGCAATACGCAAGCCGTCAGCCATATGGAACGGTCAAAGCCGGTTTGTGAATATTCGAGAGCAAGTTGACTGCGTCTCTAACCGTAGTTGGACCTTGGACGCATTGATGAATATCTACAGTATATCTGCAAAAGACTTCAGTAGATGATTTTGCTAATCTAACACAATACAAGATGAAGACGTTAGCTAACATGATACAGTTACCATAGTTACCATAGTTACCATAGTTTGAAAACCTGTAATATTGAGTTAATATAAAAAGACAAAACCAACACATTCTCACCTGAGAAAGGTTATCCCATTTCTTCTGGAAATTTAATTGGAAATTGGTGGTTTCACAACCAGAAGCTTGTTGTGGCATTATTGATTCTTACTGTGAGTGACGACACGCTGACGCGGGTGCGACATGTCTGTAGCGTCGAATGTGGCATCTACGTATTCATATCTATGGTCTTGACTGTCGTACAGCCTACATGAATGACAACTGAAATACAGTTTGACATGGCTTACAGCGGGGATCATGTTCGTACAGTCTGACAAACAACAGTCGTAAAGGACTATTATAACTCGTTCAATGTGCACCCAGCTTTATTTGTCCTTGTTGATCATATGCCTGATTAGTTTTGTTAGATAGGCTTGTTTCTTATGTTTTTTGCATGAACTAAACTAGCTTAATATTTAACTTAACTAGTATTCTCCCAAAATATTCATCACTGTGTGGTAATGGTATTTAACATAGTCTACCTGTTTCAATGTTCCTTCACTTCATGCATCACCACTTCTTACTCTAGAACCTCATAATTTACAATCGAAGGAGGCAGTGTAGAAGCAATGGGGGCAACGGGACAGGCTTTAGGTGTGTAGCTTGGCATGAGCAAGATATTGGAGGAGGCATCTATAATAGCTTCCAGAAGTTCAAGACAGTAACTCTGTGTTTCTCTTACTCAAACGCACCAAGGCTTTAATGCCAACAAAGGCGGAGGGATTGTTTCACTGGAATGAGATGAACGAGAGGATTGTGGTCCTGTTTCATGGCATTGTGCCCTGTCTAGTAATGTGGCTCTAATTATAGAAGCTTTGTCCCCATTGGCTACAACCTGAAGAGTTTACTGTGGCTATCAGAAATCAGGCCAATGAGATGTGAAAGATACACCACTAAGTGGAATTCAAGGGTAATTCAATTAAGATAAAAAGTTTTAGATTGGCCTAGTAAAATGATCCACCCAGGAGATTGCTTTTGTAAAAATATCTCTACATTTTTCTTTGTGGAAAGAATTGCTTCTAACTTCCAACTCCATGGTTATCGGTTGCATAATAAGACTGTCAATCCTAAAATACTATGTCACAGAAGAATATAAGCTTTCTTTATGTGCTGACAGAGGTGTGTCACACGCTAGTGAAATGGTGTTCGCAGTTGCAGCACTAGTGTTACATATGACTCAAATTTGGTGGCACTCAAGGTCATTCAAACATAACATGACAGAACTTTTTTCTGACCTCTTGACACCAGCTAATCCTTATGTCAGCACACTTTCTTCTGGCTTTCTAGAGCCCTGGAGCAATGACAGGTCAGAGACTGACGCTGACCGCTGAGTGCAGACTTAATCCACTCTTGAACACCCTTCTCTCTGAGGTGACTATGTTTGGAATGGAATAGCAGTGCGTACAACATATTAATATTTTTTAAATCGTATTGAAACAGTAAGCTGTATGTATGTAAAACAGTGTGATTCATTGTTCACTCATTTGTTTAATTCATAAGTAGAATTGAGTTATCATTTGAGAGATTCCAGCTGTATATGATTTTCTTTCTTCAGATAAACACAAAGATTTTCAATAAAAATCCATCTCAGTGAGTCCATATGTTTTATAATGAGCATCTGACGCTTGATAAACCACACACATCGACTGTGACGGTAATACATAAGACCCCAGTGGATGAATCAATGTCTTTTGAAGCGAATCGATTATTGTGTACGGACAAAACTCATATTTTTATCTTTCCAGTCTACCGTCATACGGATGTTTTGACGTGTGAATAACTCGATTACCAGAGCCGGACAGTAACGGAGTACATTTACTTGAGTACAGTACTTAAGTACAATTTTGAGGGATCTGTACTTTACTCAAGTATCATTTTTGGGGAGTACTCATGACTTTACTCAAGTACATTTGAGAGGCAAATATTGTACTCTTTACTCCACTACATTTCTATCCATAACCGTGAGTACCCGTTACTTCTTCTAAAAAAAAATTCTCAGAAACCCTCAATTTGTTGTTTCCCTCTCAAACGTGATTGGATTGTGCAGGCGCCACTGATTGGGACAGCCTATCAGCAATCACCTTCAGCTTTCCGCCAAAGTCAACTCCATTGTCAGATTTAGATAAGAGACGAAACCATGGACGAAACAATGGATGAAGACGCAGCAGGTCCATCCCGGGAATGTGCCAACCCGTGGCCCCACCTCACCAGACTATTTCAATTTTCTGAACAAGTTAATGATAGTTTTCGCTTCAAGTGTTTGCTGTGTTTACCAATGTAAGCACTGTGGCAGCAGTAATGCAATATTTAAAAAATTTACTCTTGTACTCTTGATACTCAAGTACTTTTAAAAACAAGTACTTTAGTACTTTTACTTAAGTAGACATCTGACTGTAGTACTTTTACTTGTACTTGAGTAAAATTTAGCAAGGGGTATCTGTACTTTTACTCAAGTAATGAAGCTGTGTACTCTGTCCGCCTCTGTCGATTACCAAAATAATCGTTATTGACAGCCCTAGATTATAGTTAAATTATAAGTCAAATGCACCTGCATTGTTTTGCATTTTGTGACTTTCAGGCAGCTGAAGAAAATATTTTGTCATTGAAGATTTCTTAAATATAGTATTTCTTAAAAATATCGTCTCATCTCTTTCTCATTACTCCTATCGTGTATCATCTCATGAGCTAAGTGTATCGTCACACCCCCAGAGATCAGTATTGTGTATCGAACTGAATCGTGACATGTGTATTGTTAAACTCCTAGTAGTATAGCATGACATTTCATGATTTCAAACATAATCAGGGACTGAGGAACACCAAACTGAATATTTGAGACTAAGAAGGTATATGCCATGGACTACCAAATAAAATAAAAAACAGAAATCAGCGTAAACACACTGTAAAAAGTGAACAGTTGGATCAACTTAAAAAAATTACTTCAATTGGTAACACCTAAAGAAATTAAGTTTTCTCAACTTAAATTATCACGTTTTTCACGATAAAATTTTTACCAATTGAAGTAATTTTTTTAAGTTGATCCAACTGTTCACTTTTTATGCAGTTTTAGAATCTGGGGAGTGTTGTTAAGTATTTCATGTCTTTATTAGTAATAGTCACATCTGAGGCTGCTCAGTACCATCTTGACATTTATTGTCCATTATACTTGTACCAGGCACTGAAGGGCACTAAAGGTTATCACGGTGTCTCTTGTTAAAAAAAATCCTCTTTGCTGAACAGGAGAGGGCTGGGAAACATATGTGAAACACATAATCTTCCCGAACAGCAGCCTATCTCACAGCAACCCCAGCAATATGACTTTGTATAATAACATTATTTGATAATTTTATGTTGAGTAGCCTGACTTTAATTGTATAGGTGAATTTACACGACTTTAATATGGCATAATATTTCAGTCAATTACATATAACAGGAGATGATAAAATAGCCCCTGATCAGGAAGATTACATAATTTTTCTCTGAAATTAGAGACGATGATATTCTAAAGAGTTTAAAGTGCCTAAAGGTGCTTTAGTTTCGTGTGTGTGTGTGTGTGTGGGTGTGTTTCTTTGTTTTCTTTCATGTATTTTAGGATAGGAATCTAGTTTGTGCAGAGGCGGCCACTGAATAAAACATCATTTAAAAAAAAAATTTTTTTTAAGCAAGACAGCTTCTGTCCTTGAGCCAAATGTCGAGACAAGTGAAAATAAGCAGTATTACTATTAAGCACTTTCTCTTGAATACACACAGGATGAAATTTCAAAGAACATCTGAAAAAAAGTAAATTTGCCAACTTTGCGATTTACAGTTAAAAAACCCAGTCTATATTGACATTTAACAGAAGCTGCATTCATATTTGAGCATTTATTTTCTGGTAAGATTTTCAAAACGCTGAGGGTAAAATCATGAGCCCAAGTGTTTCTGTGATGCAGGGTGGGCTTATTGGATTATGGAATAAGAGCAATTCAGATTTCAGGCTTCAATAGCACCAGTCATACCAGTACAAAGGAAACCTTCCAAGAGGGTTCTGCTTTAATTCTTCAGTTTCTACAAGCCAGCTGAGAAAGATCAAGTTACAGTTCGTCTCTCTCTCTCTTCCCCATACTCTCTCTTTCTTTCTGCAGATTTGTATTAAGTCCATTAATTTGATCTTGTTACACTGTGATGTGTTTCCCTAAGGGTTAACATTTAGATCCATATGCCTAGTCCATTATAAAATAATCTCAAATTTTTCACTTCCTCACAATTAATTGTGTGCCAGTAGAAAATATACGTTTAGCAATTTAAGATTTCCAAGCATTTCTGAATCTTTTGCAAATATTGTAATTGTTACAACTGAACTGCTCTGACACACTGGGCACTCTCCAGCTGGCGGATGTGGCCGCAATAATCATGTTAGAATATTTCAAAATATAAATAAAACAGTAAAAATGTTCATCTTAAAACAACTGTTTTTTTTTTTTTTGTGTGGAGAATCTAACTATTGCACTGTATAAAATATCTTGCAAAAAATAAAGAAGTTTTACGGTCATTGTACTTTATAGCTAGCAATTTTTTTTTTTAACTTTACTGTATGTAAGTTCCTGTCATTTAGAATTTACAGAAATTGTGCAGTGCCCTTTTCTGAAACACTGCTGCCCTGCCCTTGGTTTGGCTTTATACATTGAAAATTAGTTGACTGCTGCAGGCTTTGATTTTCCTGACATGCATACAAGTTACACAAGCACATGTCTTGTTAAGCATCGAGACATCATTGATGGACGACAGTTTCCATTCTCTGGCAAGTCTGCGGCTTTTCACTTTCGATTTATCGAGAAGGTTTGAAGCAAAGCGACGTATATTCTTGTTTATTGGAACAATGGGCTGCTTGTAAGTCCTAATGAAATATCTTTTTCTGCATTATGACGTACTGTACTCAACAAAGTGTGACACAAATAAAGCATGCGTTGGAAATTAAGTGGTTTTAAACCAGGTAGAAAACTACTTTGAATGGACCATACCATTAATAATGGAGCTATGGAAAAAAAAACGGTAAGGAAATACTCAAGGGACAGGGTGCGAAATCGTTCAAAGTTGGTCTTAAAACAAAAACAGGACACAATTTTGACAACCGGGTAGAATGAGAGGTCATTACAGCACAATCACGCTGCTAATGAGTCTTTCAGAGACTCTGTTCAAGTCAAGCTGGAGAACTTCCAGATTCAAATAACTAAATGGCAGTTTTATTAAAGATGTCTTTGTGTTTTGTGATACCAAACTTCTTTCAGTCCAATATGTAACTGTATATTACATTGGGGACTAAGTGTTTTTCAACGGTCTACATAACTTCCATGCAGATAACAAGTGCAAGACTCTTGAGATATTACGGTCAGATACACACATCATGGGAGACATGTAAGTCCCTCTAAACTGCCCGACCATCTGCAGGGCCTCATCTGTTCTCATCATCATGTTTCTCATATATATTTTACACAAAAATGCATTCAGACACACCCACAGACATGAATCCATGCCAAAACATTGGACATTTCCTCTCTGGATGAAGTAATATCAAAGACTGCTCTTTTCCTAAACAACCTTTATGGAAGATAAGGACAACACTTCACATAATGCAAAAATATATATATATTTTTTATTGTATTGAACTGTCACACATTTATTATTTCAGCATTGCATTTGTGGTGGATAAATGGACTTTAATACCCAATGAAACCAAAATTGTAGTTTTGTAAGTCAGTGTTTGAGGCCAGCTATATGTTAGTGTACTCTGTTAACTTTTTAGCAGATATAGTGTTTCTTTACCGGGAAATTCAAAATGATTGATAACTATGTAAGTATGTATATACACATTTTGGTCTTAAATGCTGTTTAGAATGAAAATGTTTGCAACTAGCAAATCATAGTTCATCATGTTTGTTTTTGGTTCCAGTAATTGTTGTCCTAGGGATGCATGATATACCATATTGATTATGGACTGATATCTGATGTACAAAAACATCTGATTTCATGTTACATTATGTCAGTTGAAAATTGAAATGCACACATCATACTGTACTTTATAGCTAAATGTTGTATTTAAGTTTTTTTTTTTTTTTTATTTAAAACAGTTAGTTAATTAATTTCTTTATTTAGACAAAAAATATAATAATTTTAGTTTTAGCCATTTGTCGGTAATCTGCTAATTTATTTTATGTTGTAAACAAGATTGTTGGCTATTTAAAAGAGGGGACACGTAATTTAAGATGTCTTTATTTCCAGTTACTTGAATACAATTATAAGACTGTAATCAAGACATTGGGCCCTATTTTAACGATCTGAAACGCAAGTATGAAGCGCGAAACGCAAGTAACTTTGTGGGCGGGTCTTGGGCGCTGTTGCTATTATACCGGCGGGACAAATGACTCTTGCGCCCGACGCAAATCTAAAATGGGTTGGTCTGAAGTAGCTTCATTATTCATAGGTGTGGTTTGGGCGTAACGTGAAAAAAACCAATCAGAGCATCATCTCACATTCCCTTTAAGGGCAAGCACGCTCGTTCCATGGCGGATTGCTATTATAACGGCGGATTTGCCAGGCGCACGCCAGGAGCGGTTCACAGCCGAGGAGACCGACGTTCTCGTCAGGGCCGTAAAAGACAGAGAAGTGACATTGTATGGGGATGGGAGAAACCCACCCAAATTAGCTTCGGTTAAATAGGCGTATAATAATTTGGCTAAATGTGTAAGCTAGATTTATGCCTATTTTTTTTTTTTACATCTTCATGGACACAACAATGATTTCCCTCGTGTGTTAATACCGGTATTGTTCCTTGTAATAATGTATGGTTTTCTAAAAATGAGAACTGCTGTGTCTGTGTGTAGATGAGATAAGCAAAGTGCATGCTCGTTGTGCACACGCTACATTGATTATGGTCAAGCATGTGCCCTTAAAATAGCATATGAATAACATGTGCAACGCGCCACTGACTTTAGACTAGGTTTTTCCTGGTCAGTGGTGGAATTGTTTACTAAACCTGCAAAATAGCACCAGGGAACATTTGCGCCGGAACACGCCGCCTCTTTTCGCTGAAACGCCCCCGGGAGCGCAAATTCATTTCCTAATTAACCAACGTGCGTCTGTGGAGGGAAAAGTTCGCTGTGCGCAGGTGCAAAATATGAATGATACATGCGTCGGTGTACAAAGTCAATTGCGCTGGGTGCAAGATTGGGCCCTATGACTTTAATCAAGATTTTTCTTTTTTAGAAAATAGCTTTTTCTTTTAAAGGGATAGTAAACATTTTAATTCTGTCATTTACTCACCCTCAAGTTGTTCCAAACCTGTATGAATTTCTTTCTTCTGCTGAACTCAAAGAATATATTTTGAAGAATATGGGTAACCAAACAGTTGATGGGCCCCATTGACTTCCATAGTATTTTTTTCCTCCATACTATGGAAGTTAATGGGGTTCCAGCTGAAGAAATAAATTCCTCAACAACTTAAGGATGAGTAGCCTAAATCAGTGGTTCTCAACCCTGCCCCTGAAGGACCCCCAACACTGTACATTTTATTTGTCTCCCTAATCAAACACACCTGATTCAACTCATCAGCTCATTAACCCATGTGATAATGAGCTAATGAGTTGAATCAGGTGTGTTTGATAAGGGAGACAAAGAAAACGTGCAGTGTTGGGGGTCCTTCAGGGGCAGGGTTGAGAACCACTGGCCTAAATGAATCATTTTTGGGTGAACTATCCCTTTAAGAGAAAAAAAAAAAAGGTCAATTAATCTTACACAAAATCTTACTTTCTTCTCAAGTAAAATTGTCTTGTTTTAAGAATGTTTCTATTTCTACTGGAAACGAGACAAACTTACTGATTAAAAAAATTATTGTATGTGGCATTGACAATTGACATTGATCTTTGCCCTGAACAATAATGCACAAGTTAAAATTCCCTTCTAATTACATCAAGCAAAATCATTCTTACCCACTTCCACTCATTCATGTGAGTCATCTTTTTGTAGTAATACCACATAAGATCTCCAGTCCAAACAGTTTTTTAGCTCTTGTTTATGTGGGAAAGTGGTAAGTAGCTATCCCTGGAAGTGGTAAACAGTTTCATTGTGATTTCAACCGCAGGGACTGTAACTATAATTTAAATTTAGTCTGCATTGAATTGTCACAATGACAGCACTTTTCTGTCACGTTTCCGGCGAGTTTTGTAAACACGGCCTTAAATTAGTAAAAAAGTCTTCAATGAATGTATGGAGTTGGTAGAAAATTGGTTGTGTGTCAGATCTGCGTCAGGTGTTATACACTGTAAACCCCAATAAGTTGACAAAACTCAAAAAATGTAAGGCAATCAGTTGCCTCAAATTTTTTAAGTTAAGACAAGTTTAAGTAAGCAGAACTGGCAGACTTTTATTTTGCACTTATACATTTTAATTGCTCTTAATTTGAAATGTTTGAGTACACTGATTCATACATTTAACTTAAAACATTCATGTAATCTCAATGTGAACACTTTTATTAGTATAAACTTAGCTAGCTTTAACAAGCTAGTTTGCTAACATACTAATGTGTTAACATGTTAGCAATAGTAAGTTATACAGTAGCACTTGATGAGTGCAGCAATATACAGGTTTTATTTGCTCTCAAATCATCGTCACCATGACGGTCACTATCCTAAAACCAACATTAACAGAAATTCTTCTAAATTAGCATAACAAAACATTAATCACTACTAAATTTCCCACTTAACATTAATCTTGCACACACAAAAAAACATTATATTACACTTAATTTTAGCATTTACTCTCCCTTTCGAGTGCCATCAGCAAAGCATGCTGGGAAATAGACATCCCAGCCGTTTCAGTTAAACTTAAGTTCGTCTAAATTAAAATAAATAATTTCATAAAACTCAAAACAACGAAACAGTTCAGTTTACTTAAAATATATCAGTTCTGTGAACTTGAAAGAAAGAGAAAGTGCTAAATACTCATAAAAGTTCATTTGACTGAACTAATTAGTTTAATTTAAGTTTGTCCAACTCAAACCAATTCATTATTTTGAGCGTTAGGGTTTACAGTAGGTTTATTAGGCTGCTGTCACTTTGTCATCAATGTTAATCAGAGAATAAAAAAGTGGGAAAATCACTCATCCTTGACTGAATCACTTTAGCTTTAATAAGGATTAATCTATAATACAGTGAAGACTATGCAGTGTTATTTTACATTTGATTGTTTAATGTAGTAATTCTTACCTGAATACTTCTGTTAGAGTAAGACCTACCTGAAAATCTTAAAGCGCTGTTTATTTCATTTGTATCTTTATTTTGTATTTATTTGTGATAAACTATTCCTTGTCATTTGATTATTTGTTCTTATTTTATCACTGACCACTTAGATATTTATATATGTACATTTGTTGATTTATATAAAGTAGCTTGTTATAAAATGTTTAATGAAGAAAGTATTAAGTGTGAACAGTAGCAGCTCAGTATTAAGATTATGTATGCTGTTAAACTGCTAAAGAATAGTATGATAGTGCCCTTCTTTTCTCTCCAGATGCTCTCTGACACACGCTGGATGGGTCAGGTGGTTCTTTTATACAACCATGTCTTTCTGTGTATGTATTTGTATGTTAGACATTCTTGTAGCCCCTCAGGGTCCAGGGAAACTCCCCTCGGTCATGCCTGATGTTTGTGTGTGCAGTGACGCGTGAGGCAGCGAAAACACACCTGGATTCACCGTCTCACGCAGAGAAACAAATCACAGCAGCTCTCAGAACACTGGGATTCAGGGCATTCTGTGTTTTTAGTCACTAACTCATCGATTGAGGAATGTAGACAAATAAATCTGGAAGTATCTTGTAGCTTCATTTTGAATTACTTAACATCGATAGCACTCAATGTTTATGTCTAATTTATGTACATCCACACAGACCGGAATGGGCATGTGGTTTCACTTAAGCTATCAGCAGACATGGTCATATCTCCATAATCGGAACTTTTAAGATAGCATTCTTTTTGGTTTCAGGGAGTGGTAACAAAATATTATTGATATCAGACTTTTTAGATTAGATTTTTATCTGTTTTGAGATTAAGTGGTGTTAGGAAAAGAGATGCCTCGCCTCGCCTCACTTTATGAAGCTAAAAGCTTTAGCTGACTCAAACAGACATTATGTCTGCCAAATTAATGATATGTTAAGATAGCTAAGAATGATCACAGGTGAAACCGTGTATGCTCCTGCCTGGCATCCAATGTCCCAAAACCTTTCTTTTTCTGATGAACGTCTGGCAGGAAGTAAAGCAAATCTTGTCTTCTCACAACATTCCTTGCTCAGTAACTCTTTTTGTTTTGAATATGTAGCTTCTGAGGGAATAGTTCACCCAAAAATGTCTTCTTTTCTTTTTTTTTTTTTACATAAGAGAAAGAGCTGCAGTGGATGGAAAGGTTTTCTTTGAATAACAGCCTAAATTGTGATCTATTCATGTGTGTCGCCAAAAGGTGCAAGTGTTATTTGTCACACTCACACATAACTATAATATGGCTTTAGTAAGAATATAGTATGCAATTCATAAGAGGCACTTTCAAGATTATTTTAATTTTAGTTTTTTTGTTCCATTAGGAGCTTGACAGCCATGCTCGCTTGTAATGGTGTTGCTTTATGGATAAAAAGCTGTGTGAATATTTTTAGTTTAAAGGTACAAAATGTAACTTTTGGCTCTTTAGCGGTTAACCCCCCCCCTTCTTGTGGAAGAACATTATGCTTCAACTATGCATGACTGTGTGGATGAATATGACCCTTCACAAAAGATAATGCTTTACAATGAACTCTGTTAGAGAGCTACATATGGAAATTTATCAGTTCACAAAAAAAAGAAAGAAGTAATAACCTGTTGAGTAATACATGTGTTGCTTTTACAACATTTCAAATTCCTCAGTTCTCGCCATCTCTGTTGTGTTCTCTTTTTGCAAGCAGACTCTCATCTGTTCTGCCTTTTTTTTATATATATATTTTTTTTTACACGTGTGATTTCCCAGAGGTTTGAGATTTAGGTGTTCCATTTCAACCTTTCTTGCTCGTTGACAACTAACCTTATCCACTCCCACACCATTCAAAGCAGCCGGAGCAACTTTTCTCTATTTACGGATATGACTAGAAACTCCCGACCATCAGGACAGGTCTAAAATATAAACATTTTTAATAGGTTTACCATAGTTAATCAGTGTAAGACAAAAACACATTTAGGAAGGATTGATGATGTATTAATGATGTATGTAATTCATTTTGTACAAAAAAAGTTACATAGTATACTTTTAATTAATAATTGTATTTTTTAATGTAGTTACAGTAATAAAAATCATTTCAATTAATGGAATAGTTAAAGGGCACCTATTATGACTCTTTTCACAAGATGTAAAATAAATCTCTGATGTCCCCAGATTATGTATGTGAAGTTTTAGCTCAAAATACCCAACAGATAATTTTTTACAGCATGTTTAAATTGTCATTTTTGGGGGGCTCAGAAAAAAAGCGCTGTTTTAGTGTGTGCCCTTTAAATGAAACTCTGAGTTGTGGTGTTCATTTCGACTCGGCGTCGGACAATAATGCCCACAGAGCCAGAGAATATATGCTGTATGAGGTAGAACAGGTATAGTGTAGTTTAATTATGGTTATAACTTATTTGTCATCTGCTTTTATCCACTATTAATACAAGCCTGCTGTAGCAGACCCCGTCCGAATGATGACCAAAATAACGTTATACTGATGAGTTCAGTGAAGTTTATTGTACATCACACAAAAGATGAGCGTTAGTTTTACTCCAGAGAATCACTGTAAGAGCTGAATAAACACAGTATAAGAAGTGAGCATTAAAGTCTTATCCATAAACTCTCTCTCTCACCCTTTCATTATCAACAACATACACAGCGAAGTACACAAAACACTCTTTACAACTAACAGTAAACAAATATATACACACCTTTTCAGTGGGTGCTAAATAAACTGGTAAACCTTATATCCGTAAAATGACTCGATGAGCTGTCATAAAGTGCGCGCTCTCACTTTCATTTCTGCCGTGGTCAGTAACGTTAGGCCTGTCGCTCCGGAGACCGTAAGCTGGATCACAAACAGTACTGATCCATCCTCGAGTAACAACGAGAGTAAATGAAGACTGCTATGTTCATTCTTACATCCAACAACAGCACACCTCAATCGTTTAGGAGACATTCTTGTCTACAGCTGCTCCAGCTTCGAACAATGGCAGACTCTGTGTCCAGCTCACTCAGGCAGCAGTGTCAATCAAGGAGTCGTGGGAGGGGCTTGCGCAATTCTACGTCACATTGCACCGAATCTGAGAACAGCTCATTCTGAGACAGTGCTTATGATTTATTGAGATTGTAAAAAAACCACTGGGTGGATTTTTATCATTCTAGGGTGGTTTTGCTAACACACTGCCAACACACATTTATGTTCAAACACCATGTAAAAGTGAATTTTGCATAATAGGTGCCCTTTAAAGTAAAACAAATGTGTTATGGTAATGAGAATTAGCAGGTAAAATATCCCCAATTGTCCTGAAAAAATTATCACGATGGATTGCCTTACGTACTTACATTTCTTTACACAAACCATAATTTAATTTTCTAAATTTTCTTATGATTTTAGGTGACATATGAACCAGGTTTCTTGACAGGCTTTGTGCTTGAATATTCTTAAAGTTCTCCTTTTGCGTTTCGCAGAAAAAAAGAGTTGGATACTGTATGGGGTTTGAAACAACTTGAGGAGTAATGACAAAATTTGGGTGAATTATTCCGCTAATAATTCAGCACTCATAAAGTGTGGCCTAGCCAATATTGTACATCAAATAAGTTATTTTTCATTTTTAATATTTGATGAAAATGGGTAAATTGCATAATGCAAGTAAAACAAATATTTCCCCTTACCATAAGCCAGCTGGAGATTGACCTACAGAGCCTGAGACCGTTAACTTTGTTAACTTCTAAATTGTCTTATCGGGCTTCTGCATTCACCTTAATACAACTTTAATCCTGTCTTATTGCATTAGTTCAGTGAGACAGAGATCCAGCATCTTAGACTTTGTTGGCAATATCTCAGTGCTTTTTAAAGAGGTATGTGTCTTCTGATGGTCATCTTATCTCTTTCATGAAGCGGTGGGTAGATATTAAAACAACAACTACACCTCCTTAATGAAAAAGTGATGAGGGTTCTATTAAAAACAGTGATACCTGATCAACTGTTTGAATCATCCAGGCAAGTGTTGGAAGCAACTTAACAGACTTTCTATTGAATATGGACCTACAGCTACTGACATTTGAGAAATCACCTCAGCTGAATTGTTTTTTTTATGGAGAGGGTTTTTGCCGGTAATCCTCTGCTCTGCCACGGTCCTACAGAGTAAGGCTTTGTTGTGGTACTGGCTGGAAAGTTGCACTTCATTCTGTGTTAAGTGTAGCGGAGAGGCCTTTCTCTTGAGGGTCTTAAATCGCTCTGCCTGCTCGACCATGGCATTGTGATGGATACACGCTCAAAACTTTAAAGGGAATAGCCTGCTTGGTCATGGCCGATCCATTTCTTCAGGGCTCTCCATGTCTGAATTTCCATACTTCTCTCAAACAAGTGATTTTCACCATTGAAGACCTTTGTAAGGGCTGGAATCAAAGCTTTGCATTGAGGTGTTGTCTTTGATCAGTATTTTCTTTATGTAGACTGCCATTTTGATAAAGTGAGAAATAACTGACGATAGATGCTTCATGCTATAGCTCCATGTCATGGTGTGCATAACATTTTTAATAATTCAATGGTCCATTGCCAAATTGTCAAGAAAATGTTTAGGTCACAGTTCACTTAAAAAAATAACCATTAAGATTTTTGCTTTTGTCAACCAATCCCCATTACTGTAATGAAAAAATATATATATTGTTTTTATTACGTAGTAATTCTTTTTTTTAAATTACTTTAATTTTAAGAATATATATATATATATATATATATATATATATATATATATATATATATATATATATATATATTTATATTTATTTATTTATTATTATTATTTTTTTTTTTTTTTTTTTTTTATACAACAAAAAAATGTATAACAGTATTTTACTTTACGGTAAAACAGATAAACTTAGAAAATAATGAAAATGGTCAAAGTAAAACATCAGGATGCATTATGGTAATGGGATTTTGGGGTATAATATATGTTTGATTGTTTTGAAAATAATGTCACAATGCAGAACATCTTAATGTTCCTAAATGTTGGCTTCAATTTCTTTATGCACATTTTTATATATATAATTTTGTTTGAATTATGACATTTCTTGACAAACTTTGTGAGATCTTTCTAAAACTTCTTTACGTTGAGTTTTACTGTGTCTTGCTTAGAAACAGACCAAGTTGCCATTTACTAGTTCAAGTGTTCATAATGTGGCAACTCGAATCTTCTTCAAAACTGTGCTAATACATAATCATTTAGACAGTGATATAATATGAGCTAATACATATCACTTATGTATGCATGACGTTTTATGATATTTTGTGAATGCAATCGACTAAAATGACATGTGATGCACACCTGTGTAAGCTAGATGCAGAGCAAAATTTACTATATAGATGAACAGAGCTTTTATTGCAGTCCACAGACTTAGCAGACTCGCACCCCTATTGAGATGGCAATCTCTCCTCCACGAGTTTTCATCACGGGGTGCGTGTTCCACCCTGACAGCGCGCTCCTCCCAGCCCAGTGGGATGGCTGTCTCGACTAGCAGAGGATGTTTTCACAGCATTTACATGAGAGAAAATATTTTCACTGCTGTGTGAATCATGAAAGCAGTGGTTCAAGGCCAAAGGAAACTAATCTTTGATATTAACACCAATTTAAACTGTCTTTTTTTATTAGGAGATGCGGACGGGGGGAGTTAAAAGGAGTCTGCGATGCTGCTGTAACTCTCCAGGGTTACTAGGAGGTGATTGACAGATGAAGAGAAAGTCAAGTTTATGAGCTAGAGACGCAGTCTGGCCTATAGAAGAGAAAAATCACAAAAGACATTTCTCATTTGTTCCTCCTAGATAGCAACGAGATTGAACGAAGAGCAAAAGGTGACTTTTGGAAAGGAAAAATTGGGGCTCAGTACATGTTAAGCTCCATTAACAGCATCTGTTGCATAAAGTTTATTACTACAAAAGTAAACATGATGGTTATTGTAGTTATAGACTAAATGTGAGCATACATTTACTTATCTCACACAAAAACAGATTTAGAATCTCTTTAAAATGAATAAAAACAGTGAAATGTAAATTTGTAATATTACTCAAACCTGCAAAAATGTAAATAACTCACATATACTTAATGCAATGTCTTTGCTGGTGAACTTTGATTATCCAATTCAACCATACAAACAAGCAAAAATGACTTTAGTTAAACATCACATTTGTGTTTCTGCTGAAGTAAGAGTGTTATGGTGCTTCTCAAACAGAAGGCTGTGTCTTAAGAATGCTGCATAGCTCTGCTGCCTCGTTATCAAGTGTCGCCGAGGATCCTTGGAAGGCAGCCTTCATTTTGCTTTCTTCATTTGGCCTGTTTTGAAGGATGCATCAAGTCTATCATTCGTGCCCTTTAGTCACCCACAATCCTTTGCACACATTCCAATTCACAAAAAAGAACAGATGAAAATGAGTCCGCACTGAGCTTGTCTGAATTCATTATGAAATGTGAGACAAAAATAATGTTTTCGGAGATGAAGGCATACAAGTTCTCTTTTGTTTTTGGTATTAATTAATCACTTAACACTAAGCTGCCAATAATGTAAGCCACTGGGAGACTACAGATTGTTGTCATTCACTGTATTTTATAGGTGGTTCAACCTTCATGAAGCTACGAGAATACTTTTTGTGTGCCAAAAAATAAAATAACAACTTTATTCAACAATTTCTTCTCTTCCTTATCAGTCTCCACGATGCATGCGCGTGGTGATGACGCAGGAGCTTGCGTTCTGACATATGACCAGGAAACGTCGGGCTTTGTTTACAAGCAGAGGAAGACGCACGCGACACGCGAGGTCACGCATGCATCGTGGTGCTCTCGTAAATGCGTGTCGGAGACTGATACGGAAGAGAAGAAATTGTTGAATAAAGTTATTTTATTTTTTTGCCGCACAAAAAGTATCCTCGTCGCTTCATAAAATCAAGGTTGAACCACTGTAGTCACATGGACTATTTTAACGATGTCGTTACCACCTTTCTGAGCCTTGAAAGTGTTAATTAAATAGCTGTCAATGGAGCCCCCCCCCCCTGAGCCATCGGATTTCCGAAGAGGAACGAAGGTCTTACAGGTTTGGAATGGCATGAGGGTGAGTAATTAATAACAGAATTTTCATTTTTAGGTGAACTATCCCTTTAATAATGAACAGTTCCCTGGAGAAAAAGACCCTTGTCTTATCACTGTATGTAAAAAAAAAAAAAAGGTCTTATTTGTATTTTTATCTGCATTAAGTCACCTTAAGCAATACCATTTTCCTCCTGGATATGTCCAATTTGTGTTAACATAATATTTATTGTATTGTTTGGACAGAGCATCATCTTGAAAAGGCTGGTGCTATATCTCTCTTACAAATGATCATCTGAAGTGTTTACTCAATCTGAGAGCCGCAGCGTTTAAAATCAGCAGTAGCGAGTTTAGCATCAGAATGATCAGATATCTGACCTTTTCAGCTAATCCAAGAGAAAGACATGTGTGTCCCAAGAAAATGTATGAGAGCAGAGATATAAAGCAATAATGTCAGTATAATAAGTGTACTGACACAGGCTGAGTGATTTCTGATGGCTTCCTTTGCACTGGTGCAGCTTCCTAAAGCCTTCACTCTTTTTCTCTATTTGTCTCTCATTCAGCTGGAGATTGTAGGGTGACTGTCAGTATGTCCGGTAGCTGTTATTATAAAAGAAAGCGTGAAAGAAGGGGATAATGAAAGGTTAGGGTAATGGACAGCAGGCAGATGGAACTCTGCATATGACACACCCACTCATGCTGTGATTTCATGCAGATTGTATTCAAAAGGAACCAATTAGTCATTGTTTCACTGGCCTTGCCATTTTCATTCCAGTGCAGTCACCCTATAGGAATAGTAAGATGAGTAATAATTATTCAGTGCACTGCAGTATAGAGATCCAAATAGAAATCAACATTCCCTCTCTAGTTTGCTTCAAAAGCAGGTTGTTCAGAAATGATTGTTTGTGATGTTAATGCCATGTGATGTGAATGTGATGTTAAGCCATATTAATATATAACCATGTTTATATATACAATACAGTCAAACCAAAATTTATTCAGACACCTTTGACATTTCTCACATTATCACAGTTTATTCGCTATAGTTTAGAAAATGGTAATTAAATAGGACAAGAACTAATATTTTGGCCAAGTTTTGGTCATCCTTCTGTTAGACTGTCTCACAAATAAATTTAATAGCTGTCAGCTGTTCAATTTAAAGGAGTAGTTCACTTTCAAATGAAAATTATCTCATGATTTACTCACCCTCAAGCCATCCTAGGTGTATATGACTTTATTCTTTCAGACAAATACAATCGGAGTTATATAAAAAAATATCCTGGCTCTTCCAAGTTTTATAATAGCAGTGGATTGCAACCAACAGATTGAAGCTCAAAAACGTGCATCCATCCATCGTAAACAAACTCCAAACGGCTCCAGGGGGTTAATAAAGGCCTTCTGAAGCAAAACGATGAGTTTGTGTAGAACAATATTCATATTTAACATGTTACAAGGTAAAATTCTAGCTTCCAGTCAAACGGCCATGCAGTCTACTTGCCCCTAATGCGCAACTTACAAAATGTATGAGGTCAGAGGTAGTGTAGTGCGTCATTGCATAGCGTAAATATATGCAGTACGTCGCATTACTTGCATAAGTTGCGCTTTACACTTAAGTGGAATCCGTATGTTCGTTTGTCCGGAAGCTTTCACTTCATGAAGTTTTAAATATGAATATTTTTCTTACACAAACTGATCGTTTTGCTTCAGAAGGCCTTTATTAACCCTGGAGCCGTTTGGAGTTTGTTTACGATGGATTGATGCACGTTTTTGAGTTTCAGTCTGTTGGTTGCAATCCACTGCCATTATAAAACTTGGAAGAGCCAGGATATTTATTTAATATAACTCCGATTGTATACGTCTGAAAGAAGAAAGTCATATACACCTAGGATGGCTTGAGGGTGAGTAAATCATGGGCTTATTTTCATTTGAAAGTTAACTAATTCTTTAAGTACACAATTAGATAAAACCAAATTTGGTAAACCAATTACCAAGCGATGCTTAATTTTGTTCAGTCTGTGGTGTAAAAAGGTTGCATTAGCAATTAAAGAAAAAACACAACACAAAACATGGTCAGGTCAAAGTGTCTGAATAATTTTTGGTCCCAAATTTTTATGCATTTTATTGGTAGTCCACTGTATGAAGAATTTTGGGGTAAAAATGTCACAGTGTACTTTATTTTGCTATCTTCACTTACATAAATGAACTATAGTGTCCTGCACCCACTAGTAAAAAAAAAAAATAAAAAAAAAAATATGTATGTATGTATATATATATATATATATATATATATATATATATATATATATATATATATATATATATATATATATATATACACTCACCTAAAGGATTATTAGGAACACCTGTTCAATTTCTCATTAATGCAATTATCTAATCAACCAATCACATGGCAGTTGCTTCAATGCATTTAGGGGTGTGGTCCTGGTCAAGACAATCTCCTGAACTCCAAACTGAATGTCAGAATGGGAAAGAAAGGTGATTTAAGCAATTTTGTGCGTGGCATGGTTGTTGATGCCAGACGGGCCGGTCTGAGTATTTCACAATCTGCTCAGTTACTGGGATTTTCACGCACAACCATTTCTAGGGTTTACTAAGAATGGTGTGAAAAGGGAAAAACATCCAGTATGCGGCAGTCCTGTGGGCGAAAATGCCTTGTTGATGCTAGAGGTCAGAGGAGAATGGGCCGACTGATTCAAGCTGATAGAAGAGCAACTTTGACTGAAATAACCACTCGTTACAACCGAGGTATGCAGCAAAGCATTTGTGAAGCCAAAACACGCACAACCTTGAGGCGGATGGGCTACAACAGCAGAAGACCCCACCGGGTACCACTCATCTCCACTACAAATAGGAAAAAGAGGCTACAATTTGCACGAGCTCACCAAAATTGGACAGTTGAAGACTGGAAAAATGTTGCCTGGTCTGATGAGTCTCGATTTCTGTTGAGACATTCAGATGGTAGAGTCAGAATTTGGCGTAAACAGAATGAGAACATGGATCCATCATGCCTTGTTACCACTGTGCAGGCTGGTGGTGGTGGTGTAATGGTGTGGGGGATGTTTTCTTGGCACACTTTAGGCCCCTTAGTGCCAATTGGGCATCGTTTAAATCCCACGGCCTACCTGAGCATTGTTTCTGACCATGTCCATCCCTTTATGACCACCATGTACCCATCCTCTGATGGCTACTTCCAGCAGGATAATGCACCATGTCACAAAGCTCGAATCATTTCAAATTGGTTTATTGAACATGACAATGAGTTCACTGTACTAAAATGGCCCCCACAGTCACCAGATCTCAACCCAATAGAGCATCTTTGGGATGTGGTGGAACGGGAGCTTCGTGTCCTGGATGTGCATCCCACAAATCTCCATCAACTGCAAGATGCTATCCTATCAATATGGGCCAACATTTCTAAAGAATGCTTTCAGCACCTTGTTGAATCAATGCCAGGTAGAATTAAGGCAGTTCTGAAGGCGAAAGGGGGTCAAACACAGTATTAGTATGGTGTTCCTAATAATCCTTTAGGTGAGTGTATATAGCCTATATATATCTTGTGTCTGAATAATTTTTAGTTTGACTATCTACCTATAACTATTGTTGCTCATCTCACAAGAGGTTTGTCCAGCTCACACCTGAGTGACTAAGAGCATTTACAAAAAGAGACTGTCTCTGTCAACCAAGTATGTTGGTCCTGAATGCAGTAACACAGTTAGTATAAACCATTTTAAACCTATATTATATTATATTATATTATATTATATTATATTATATTATATTATATTATATTATATTATATTATATTATATTATATTATATTATACAGTCCAGGTTTGCAATTAAAATGCAAACCTATTAAAGAGTGATTGAAGCTTTTTTTAGGGCCTAATATGAGTTATGGTGTTTTTCTGAATTTTGTGGCCAAGTGTTTCCTGCCTAAAGATTGGAATAAGCAGATTTTTAATGAGTAATAACAATGTGGTATGGTTTAAATGGGAGAATGTTTTGAGCACTATTTGATGAAAAAAAATAAAAAGGTAGTGGTCGAGTAGAGTATTTACAAAGGAATATATGATGTCACCCGATTCAACAAGCGTAACCAGAATGCCACATGCGAACATAGTATGAGATCATCTCAGAATTTAACAAGAATCAGCTGCCATTGGTTTACGAAATTACACGGTGCAATGCTGCTATCCAGAGGAATGGAGCGTCTTCTCTTCACTTCTCAAATGATAGGCCAATGACGGTGATAATCATTTTTTGATTGATCCAAGTGCTGGAAATGTGCTGAAGCGCTCTTGTTACTATATATAGTCTGAACCTTAGGGATTGAGATCATCGGTAACAGGCTGGAGAAACTCAAACAGCGCAAACTAAGAGGAACGTGTAGAAGTGAGAATGACAAAGAAAATGGGCATGAAAGAGAAAAGTTAAGTGCAGTTTAATGGTGCTCCCAAAAATAACCGTTGGTGAACGCAGCGCTGCTCTAATGAATCCAGCATTGGGCTGCATAACCACAGCCGCAGATGAAAGTGATTGTTCACAGTCCACACAGCTCAAGAGCCACACTGTGATTGTTTAGTGATGATCGGAGCATGAACGTTCCCTCTCATTTGTCATTGGTGGTTTACTTGAATGAGTGCACATCCATGCTGACTGTGTGCTTCTTTTTCCATCTTTTTTTTTGGCATACTAGTGTGTATAATATTAGAACACAACAAGATGGAATAAGGGGAAGTGGTATCCTAATTCTTAAAGTCAGCATGAAACGGAAGTTGCTGTAGCTTTTTCTTCCTTATTGGCACATGAATTTAAAGTGAAATTTGAAGGCCAAGGGTGGTAACTCATACTCAGAATTTGTCCTCTGTATTTAACCCATCCGAGTTAGTGCACACACATCAGGAGTAGTGAACAGTGGGCAGCCATTCACTGAGGCAGCCGGGGAGCGATTGGGGGTTTGGTGCCTTGTTCAAGCGGACATTTTCCTGCCGGTATTGAGAATCGAACCCACAACCTTCGGGTTACCAGTCTAACTCTCTAATCTTTATGCCACAACTGCCCCCATGTGCACTGATAAATCATAAATACTGCAATATTCCGTTAAAATTATCATTTTTTTTTTCTTCAATTTACTGTAGGCTCATCTGCAGGGTTCTTTTTCTAACCATCCTGTTCTTGAGTTGTTGCTTGCTCGAGATGAACTTTTCGTGCAAGTAGTGCACAAAACATACTACAAAAAACACAGCCAAATTTTTTTCAGTTAAGCTAATTGTGTTAAATTATTTTTTTTTACAATTTTTGTCATTTTATGTCTGTACATTTATTGTTAAATAAGTATTTTTAACTAAACGTTACATTTGAATAGTCTACTAATATTTACTTATCAAATTGGCGATACGTGACGTGTGTCTTTTCTTAACACACTATTGTCTTATATCAGGTGAATGTCACACAAGCATTTTGTAATATTTATCTGAATTAAATTACCACCAAAACACAAAAGATTGGTGTAAAGTTACAGTTACACAGTGGGCTTCCGTTATTTTTATTTCAAATAAATCCCCCTTTTTTATATTGTGTTTTCTCATACAATGACATTCATATATAATTTGGATAAAGTGTCACTTGAAGTCACTGTATATTAACAAGACAACAAGACAATTTTTGGAATTAAATAATTTCTATATAATTAATATAATAATAATTTTTAAATCAATGTTATCCAACAGGGCACTCCAGTTAGCCCCAGTGTCAGTAAATATGCCTAAAGGTGCGTTCACATTAAAAACAATTTGGAGATATTTCGGTAGATAGGTCCATTGTCGTTAAGCGATGAATGGAGCAATGGGCTGGTTTAATTACTTTATGACTTCATAAATTGTAATGCATCATCCTTATTGTCAGGAAAGGACAAAATTACAGATAAATTTGTTAGAGAACAGCTGCTATACGAGCCCCATCTGATTGGTCGTGGCGGTGGTGGTGCTGCAATCTATAGAGATATTCTTAATGTTACTCAAAAAATGTATTAATTTGTAAGATTGTTTCTGTTTAAGTGAATACATGATATTAGCTAACTGCATGATTTGTAATATCTTAATACTGTACATTTTTTGACATATGGGGCATTACTTTGACACAGTCACCTCTGATAACAAATTTCTCTAAACTGTAAATAGAAACCTTTTTTTTTCCTGTAAAGCTACATTGAAACGATATGTATTGTGAAAAACTCTTTTACTTAATTTGGACATGTGCAGAAATAAGTAAACAGTGTTCTGAAATATTCTGAAAAATGATATAAAACAATATTCTGATCGATAATAAATTTGCCAGCTGTCTAATTCATAAAAAGTGACTTATTCTGGTTATGGCAATTGCAGTTGCAATAACCAAATTCTAATAGTAAGCATCATTTTCATGTGCTTTTAAACATGTCCTCTGAGATGAGAACAGAAGTACATCATAAATAGAGGATAGCACAAGGGTGGAACCAACAGAGTGAGAGAGAAACAGAAGGAGAGAGTGAAAGAGAAGAGGTGGGGGTGGATGTGAGTGGAGCGGAGTGTTTGGCTGTTGTCCATATGTGCGGCAGGGGAGTTGAAGCAGTCAGGAAGGGAGAGAGGGCTGGCACGTGGAAGGGCAGTATTTCACAGAGCCGAGAGAGAGAGAGAGAAAGAAGAGGCTTCTTCTCATTAGAGGAGGAGGAGGTGGAGGCTCTCCAAGATCAGCGTGCTTGATGTCTGACACACTCATACTCACACACATAGGGCTATGAGTTTGAGGAATCCATCGGCTGTGGTAAGAGTGACAGGAACAGTCAGCCAGGATTGAGTCACAGCCTTGCACTCGGTTTAGACACTTTTCTTCACACTGGAATCCACAGAAGCATCTCAAAGCCACACTCACACACCCTAAACATCAATGAAGTGAGTTTCATCACAATTCTCTGATGACAGCTTACTAGTTTTCTTCTTTAACCGGCAATTCAGTCTGTCAGCGGATGGAGGCTGCTCGTGGTGGATCATAAGGAGTCAGAGTGAGACTTTTAAGAGGAGTGTGTGAGGATGGCATGGGGTGTGTGGACCTTCATGCTTTGCATGACACTATGGATCAGCTCGGCAACTCAATCAGCAAAGAGTGTGTATCCAAGATTACGACTATCTCACAAAGGTAAGGCAACAGGTGTGTGTGTGTGTGTGTGTGTGTGTGTGTGTGTGTGTGTGTGTGTGTGTGTGTGTGAGAGTGTGTGAGAGTGTGTGTTTGTGTGTGTGTGTGTGCAGTGCTTGCACATGAAGTTCACTTAAATGAAATCTGAAACTAATTATTGGTCATAATTTTAGACAAATGTTTTTAGATGAACATCCAAATAGAGCTCTTACTTTTTACAGGTTAGTTCATGTTGAACTTTGGACTAATTTACCATTTTCCCCCACATTTAAAATGTACAATTGCCATAAAGAAATAGCTACATTTATTTGAAACTTTTTTATATATATATTATAAATAAATGCATACAATTTATTATAAATTATGTATAAATATTATACTTATTTTAATTATTACACCACACTTATGAACCGTAATTCATAACTATTTTACATTTTGGATAATTGGTCATGGATTTATATGATTTCCTACAATCTCATTCAATCTCATTTGCACAGTTTCTTTCGTACAATCTTCTTTCCCCACTGATAGGTTTAGGGGTGAACCTTCATGCTTAGTTTTTCTTCTGAAAATCTCGATTAAAATCGTGCAAATTCATACAAATTTGCCACCAATTTGCCAAAACGTAATATATAATACCTTAAAATAATAAATTGATTTCTCATGAGAACAGTTTTTATTATTTTCTCTTTTTTTTCTTTTATTAAGTCTAATGCACAGTGGATTATGGACATGTAGATTATTTGGATAAAGTCACTTGCACTGCCTTTAATACATCTGGAGTCTCTTTTATTTGTTTTTCCTCACCGTTATGGTGGTTGAGCTTCTACAATGTGGTTTTCTGTCACCTTAAGCGGTTCAGTGAAGGAATGTCAACTGTTCTTTTTACTATGCTGGTCTCGAATTGGCATGTTTACAATGAAATCCAGAGATAAATAGGGGCATCCTTTTGTAGATGAATATCCTAGCCCGAAGCAAATTGTCCATTCCTCTCTCAGTCTTGCTCTTTGAGCAAAATGCTGTGGAAACTGTGTCATATAAAAATCCACACCCCAGCGTTGGTCATGGTTGAGAGTCCATGTGGAATTTCAGTTTGCGGTAAATCAAACCAATTCCGTCTAAGCTAACTGTAAAATCATGGAAACAACACTTTTCCTTTGACACCTTTTCCTTTGAGAAAGTCACTGACAGTTTTTAGACCTTTTAGAGGTGTGTCTGAGTGGCTTTTCTTATCAGATTTGTCATAATATTATTTTGACTGTCATATTCAGTGAGTTGTGTGCGTAGCTTCTGGCAAACTCAAGCAAATTGTGATTGACGTGTGGCGAAGAAACCGGCAGGCTCCAGAGGCAAATGTCCCCAGGCAAAGATAAAATTTGGAATTTCTTTCCCAATCCTCTTATAGCCTCTCATTCTCCCTGTGCCTTGTTTTCTTTTCTTCTTCTTCTTTTTTTTTTTTTTTGGTTTGATTTAAATGTTGATTTGATAGAAAAAATAGAGAAACTGTTTACATTATAGAGCTATTTCTACCTGATCTGACCTGAAATCACTTTCATTATAGTCAGGTTGATATAGTTTATATAAATATATTTAAAGGGATAGTTCACCCCAAAATTCTGTCATCATTTACTCAACCTTAAGTTGTTCTAAACCTGTATGAATTTCTTTCTTCTGCTGGACACAAAAAAGATATTTTGAAGAATGTCGGTGACTAAAAAAAAAAAGGAAAAAAAGAAAAAAAGAAAAAAAAGTCAATGGGGACAATCAGCTGTTTGGTTACTGACATTCTTCAAAATATCTTTTGATCAGCAGAAAAAAGAAATTCATAAAGGTTTGGAACAACTTGAGGATGACTAAATGATGATAATTTTTGGGTGAACTACCCTTCAAGTATATTTTAAGATTGTTCATTCTTGTGTTTTCTGTCATTCTTTTGGTGTGCTCTGCGTGTCTAGACTGATAAAGAAGCTTTTTTTTCTTGTATCCTATCATTATGGAATGAAAAACATGTATCAACTTTAAAATTTGAATAAAACGAAGACCTCAGAGGTATTCAAGGCATTTTTTTAGACCTTGGAGGCATTCACAGGAGGTTGATTTCTGGTTAAACCCATTGGGTTTCTCTTCCTAAATTTTTAAGATCTGGAATCAAAACCAGGAGTTGATTTAATTTAATCCTGGCCTAATCTGTCAGCATGTTATGTGCTGATCTTTTTTGCCTATACCAGAAACAGTGCTTGTCCAACTAATCTGTCAGTTATGTGCTAAGTGAGATCTTTTTTTCCCTACCAGAAACGGTGCTTGTCCAATTTATTAGACCCTTAATTTAATAATTGAACAAAATATAATCTGAGCCACAGTTTTTTTTTAGTCCACAGAGCCTAAATAGGTAATAGATGTTGGTAAATAACAAGAAGAGTAACAAAGTACAGCAAACTATTTGCGCTACAAACATGTGTACTTATAATCATGACAAAACATTAAAATAATAAGAAATACCAGTTTTGCAATAGCAAGCAAAATAAGCTCTTTTCTGTCACTTTAATCTCTATTGTCAACGGTTGCTAATACCACAAAGTTACGTGGTATTGTCATTGTTACGATGGCACATTTTTCAAAGGTAGTGCTTGTGGACTTGTGAATTTTCCTAGTCAGGCATTGCTTGTAGCAACCAGTGTTTGTGTGCTTGGGTAAACATATTTGACATGCTTATTCATTTCCATAGAGCTTGAGTTTGTCTCCTCTGTGGATTTTCTGAATGCTCCTTTGTTTCCGACTTGACTAGAACATGTGGTCCTGGATGTTACATTTGAGTTTGATGCACTGAAAAGCTACAAAGCTGCAAAGTGCTCATTTTCTTAAATACATTTTCAGTTGTGTAGGCAGGAAAGTTTCAGTGGGATTTTCTTCAAGCTTCTAAATGTATTTTGGTAAGCATATTAACCCTCGTTTAGGGCTTGACACTAATAAAATAACACAATTTGAAGACTGAATTGATTATATTCCTGTGATTTCCAGAGTTGTGTGAAGCTAACCAAGTGGAAAATACAGTCCAAATGGGAATTACAAATTCAAATTTGTTTAAGCACACAGTTTTAAACTGCTGCTCTGCATGCTATCATTTGGTTAGGCTTTGCTTAAAGAAATGAAAAATAACTACAGCAAATGCTAATTACATGTAAAGGAAGCTTATTTCAAAATAAACGTACATTCATCGCCTTGAAATGTTTTGGCTTCATTGTCTAACAGCTGAATCATCAACACGTTCAACTGGTTTGTAGGTGTTTGGGTGGAATCGTGTAGGTGGGTGCACATATTTGATATTTATTTTTAAGTGGCTTTTATGGTGTAAGGAGGGTAAAACATCTAAAGTGAGAGTTAAGGGACTGCTGTTGAAATTGGCGTAATTAGTAGGAGCTGCAACTTGGCACTGTTGTTTGTTTATGAGGGAAAAATTTCAGACATGAAAATTGCCAACCGCATTTCTTAAGCAACATCCCAACTGTGCATTCTGAGCCTGACAGGCATCTTGATAATATGCAGGTATTTTTGAGAGTATCGAATAGCGAGGCTGAATTATTTAGTGGTGCGACTGTACATCCTTCACTACCGCAGGGTCCAAGGGGCAACATGCTGAGCACATGATCTGCAAGAGTTGTATATTTATTCGAGAGTGAATTCAGTTTCAATCTACTCTAAACATTATTTCAAAACACTTCCAACTGGTTTTGGAGTGTCCGACCCCAGTTTGGGGTGATGTCACGCTGTTAAGACAGAGTTTGAGTTTCGTGCATTAACTTGTATAAATAAACCTTGCTGGTTTCAGAATGGTATTACTGAACAGTTACCCCTTGCAAAATTTCAACAAGGAGCCCCCCAAAAGCTCTCCAGAGCTTTTAGCCCTTGTCCCAGCTACTTATAAAGAGTGTCAGTTTCTTATCCTGAATCTATAGCCATTCAAACATACAAATCCCCATGGACCTCCAGTTAGTCCCAGCTATCATCACGTAAATGGATGTTCGTGAACGTTTTATGAGGTTTGTTGAAACAATCCAAACATATAACATGGTTACCCCCTACATCAATATGAATGTGAGAAAAGAGACATATTTTGAGCTCTCTGACACTTCAGTACAGTCAAATAGGTAGCATACTTTAGTTTCGCCTTGTTATATGGTCTATAATAACAAGCTATAGTAGCTTTTCCATCGTCAGTCAGTCATCAAATGACTAATCACAGTTTGAGCACTATAAATCGGTTTTTCATCACCCTTCACTGGAGAACATTATCTTTAAGTTTTGAATTCAGCCTTGGGATTTGTTTTACAGAGCTTTTGGCTCTTAGTGAGGAAGACCAAGGTCTGTGTTTAATTTTTATATTCTTTTTTAAATTGACAGTATAACAGCCCATTAGCCAGCTCATGTTGCATTTAGGCTTGGATCATAATCACTAACGTGCTGCTCGAGTCTCTGCTGTAATTTTAAACCTACCTCAGTGCAACAAATCTCATCTATGTTTCAGATGACTTTAAAAGAGTTTACCAAGGGTTATTTTCTTTTCGTTGAATAGAGGCATTTCAGTCCCCCACAGACTTTTTTTAACATTTAGATGTAATATTTTACCATTACACATTATTTCATGTGAATGTTTTCATTCTGACCATGACATTACAGTCATGGCCAGAAGTTTTGGTAGTGGTATAAATTTTGTTTCTCGCAAAGTTCGCTGATTCAGTATTTGTAGATTATATTTCTACATGTTTCTATGGTATACTAGAAAACAAGCATTTCATAAGTTTTAAAGGCTTTTATTGGCATTCACATTCAATGTATGCAAAGAGACAATATTTACGGTCTTGACCCTTCTTCTTCATAACCTCTGCAACTCGCTCTGGCATGCTGGATATCAACTTCTGGGCCAAATCCTGACTGATGGTGATCCATTCTTGCCCTATTAATGCTTGGAGTTGATCACAATTTGTGGACTTGAGGATTGACCACAGGTTCTTAATGGGATTAACATACAGGGAGTTTCCTGGCCATGGATCCAAAATTTTAATGCAATGATCTCTGAGCCACTTCATTATCACTTTTGCCTTGTGACATGGTGCTCAATCATACTAGAAAATGCACGGATCATTACCAAATTGCTCCTGGACCATGAGCAGAAGTTGCTCTTGCAGAACGTTTTGATACCATTCTTTATTCATGGTAGTGTTTTTGGGCAAAACTGTGAGAGAGCCCACTCCCTTGGATGAACAGCAACCCCACACATGGATGCTTCACTGTTGGCATGACACAGAACTCATGGTAGGGTTCACCTTTTCTCCGGACAATCGATTTTCGAGATGTCTCAAACAGTTGGAAGGGGGCTTCATCAGATAAAATAACTTTGCAGCAGTCTTTTGCTGTCCGATCTTTGTACTTCCTGCAGAATTTCAGTCTGTCCTTTGGGTTTTTCTTGGAGAGAAGTCGCTTCTTTGCTGCCCTTTTCACCATGCCATTGTCCAAAAGTCTTTGCCTCACTGTGTGTGCAGATTCACTCACACCCACCCGCTACCAATATTGAGCAAGCTTTGCACTGATGAAGACATGATTCCATAGCAGACTCCTCAGGAAGAGATGGTCCTGGTGCTTGCTGGACACTCTGGGATGTCCTGAAGCCTTCTTCACTGCAGTTCAAGTTCTCTCCTTGAATTTCTTGATGATCCAGTAAATGGTTCTTTCAGGTGCAATATTCTTTGCAGCGATTTCCATGTGAGGCTTGTCTTTCTTTGGAGGTATCCATTCCTAACACAAGAAAACAATGATGGGAAGTACTTCTTCCCTTCTTTTATAGCAATCATTCTGCTCTTATAATCCAGTCAGAATGATTACTGAATGATAGTACTCATTCACATTTTGATGTGCTCATGATATGATTAGCGAAATGATAGGTAATTTTGTGCCAGGGCCAAAAACATTGAAATTTGGGTTTTTGTGATTAGTTAATTTTTTTGGACAATGATGCTTTCTGCAATTATTTAAAACAAATGCATGTGATGCACAATAATCTAGAAACAACATGAATCAGGCATGCAGCAAACCACATTTAAAGGGATAGTTCACCCAAATCTGAAAATTCTAGCATTCACTCACCTTCATGTCGTTCCAAAACTGAATGGCTTTCTTTCTATAACACAGAAAGACATTTTGAGTAGCATTAGGGTCAAAACAACATTGGGCCTTATTCAAAAAGGCCATAGAATAAAGTAATGCAGGTTTGGAACAACGTTAGAGTCAGTAAATGATGACAGCTTTTTTAATGTATCTCCCCAAATAGAACACTTTAAATCATTTTCTCTACTTCTAGTCCCCATTACCATCATTTTATTTATAGGGAATGGTAATGGATCTCTAGAAGATCTGACGTAAAGCATTTGAATCTTTTTATTTTTTGGTAGATGATGGAAATATAATGGTAACATGTAAGTGCATATTTATAGGACATATTTGCATTTGAGTAAGTGTGATCTGATTTTGATTTGGATCAAATGCATTAGAATGAAAGTGTAAATTCAATACTGCTAAAAAAAATATGCCATCTGAAACTATGCAAAATTCTATGCAGTGTGAAACATTTAACTCCAGCTGTAATGACCATGTCATTCTAAAGAACAAGTTTAGCTTTGAGTCCACAGCACATGAAAGGAGAAGGACTTATACAAGCAAACCTCCTGTTGTTTCATCACCCAGTCCATGTCTCCAGATAGTGCTGCATGTGATTAGCCAGCCCGCAGGTCATTGCGTAATTAATGATGTTCTTGGGAGAGTTTGTTCCTACTTTGGTCTGTTCCTGCCTCTTCCTACCTCTCACTGTGTTTCCCCTGACAGTCCCGAAAGGTCTGTTTACACAATAAACCCATAATTTCCTTTGAAATAAGGCATCTGAAAGGTCGTCATGGAGACGGGTTCTTCAGAGACAGCAAGACGGGAAGGAAGAAATCCTGTTTTTTAATAAACTTCACAGTCAGTATAATCAGCACAGGACAGCAGACCCACAATCGGCCCCCTAAAACAAGGGTTTCCTTGACTTACAGTGGCTTCAATGAATGCACATTGTTCTCTGGTCAATAAAAGATCTCCAAGGTCAGGTAATTCACAATGTATCCATCAATCAGCTTGTTTCTACATCAAACAACCCGAACAACCGCTTCCAATAAAACAATAGCCTGACATTTCATAAAAGATCCAAGCATTGAAGGATAGCGGTCTATGTGATGTCCTATTTGATTTACTTGTACTCCAGTGAAGGCAGTTTATGGTTTTCTTTTAGATGTTCTCTGTCCTCTACCTTCAGCTAATGATCTTTGCATTGATTCATTTGCTTTGTGTCCATGTGGCATTCATTTTAGAGGTGACATCATGCACAGACAGTTTACACAACACAATGGATTTGTAAAGATTCGTGTATTTTTCTCTCATCTTGGAGAGATTTCAAACTAACCATTGGGTCGATATGGTTTAATACTTCTGAACTTTGGTAGAAAATGGTTTGAATCATTTTTTTGATACCCAGTATTTCTCTACAGACTTGTCTCTTGAGGTATTCGTGGCAGTTCTTGTGGGAGGATGTTTGAGTAGCTAATCGTCTTATACTTGTAAGTGAATAATGATGTGACATTACTCTAGAGATGTAGTTATTCACGTTTAATCTACTCTGACTGACAGTCCAGGAATTATGATGCATAAATGTCAAGGTTTATTGTTAGTTAAATAAGTGAGTAGTAAATTGCTCTTACAACGTATTTCTCTTTCATACTGTTCAAGGCTCCGTCAAGGTAAAATATGAGAAAAATGTTTTATGAACTCAAATCTTTGGCATATTTCCATCCCATCGGCTTTGGGTGTTGAAAGGCTGTTTTTTTTCCATGAAGTGAGTGTGCGATAGGCCTTACTTTATCCAACACTTGTGTTTTGAGACTTTTTCATCCCTTAAACGTGAGCAGTTATTCCAGGTGGGAGGAAATTATAGGGAATAAAACCATGGAAATCCCCTCAGTCCGTTTTCAAAGGATACCACTTAAAATGTGTTTTTATTTCTGTACATGCCAAGACATTGAACTGAAATAATATCTTTATTCAACATTCAGACGTTTGAGGTTGAAAGGTGAAAAAGCTCATAAATATAATATGATGAGTTGGGAGTTTCCTGTAAAATGCTGAGAGGGGTTTGTTATAATCACATATAAGAACCAAGGCTGATTCACCTAGTAGATTTTCTAAATTATTATTATTTGTAAGTTTTTATTTTTTTATTTTTTTATTTTTATTTTTTTTATGTGTGTTCAAAATGTCCTAAAATTAAACCTTGTAAAAGGTAATAATAATACAAGCATGATACTATTGAGCATGTATACTGCATGGACAGCAAATGTTCCCTGAACACAGTTGCCCTTCAAGAAATGTCCAGTTCCACAAAGTTGAGTTCATGTTTTTATAAATGGCTCTTTTTTTGGCAAACATGAATGCAGTATGAGGAATTAATTTAAACTAACAGAATGCTATTGAAATCAATCAGTCACCACAAAATAACACATGATGAGCAATATATATATAGCAATGCTTCCATGAGTCTCGAAACTCATGCAATCCACAGCATGTTCCATCAGCAGGACCTGACCTCTGTCTCTCTAGCTCCACCTCCTGAATGATTGACACTTTTTGTGTTTGTACATTTGGTAATTTGCCATGTATCTACACATTGTGTCCTAGCAGGTAGCTACTGTGAAATTGGCAGTAGCATGTTGTTTCAGTCAGCGCTGATGTTTGAAATCAAAATACCTGTCTGTCTCTGTTAACTTGATTGATAGGTCAGAAAGACCTTGGCCCATGAAAGGGGGAGCAGACCCCCCCCCCCCCCCCCCCCCCCACACACACACACACACACACACACACACACACACCACCCCATCACACCACACATACAGTACACACACATGTTACACATGGGTTACAGTTTTTTTTTTTTTTTTTTTACAGAGCTAATGTTTGATATCACACTCAATCCCCCCAAAATTCAGATTCTTAGCATAACTGAAAGCTTCTGCACAAGGGTATGTCAGTTTGGCTGCTCGCTCATGTTTCGCCCCAAGCATCACTGAGAATGTTTATGGAAATAGTCTTTATCTAAGTTCTCCCCATCTCATATCTTCACCCTTAACTGAGTGTTGCATCTAAATGTGGAGTCTCTTTCAAATGAATGTACCACTGTTGCTTTAAATGCTTTGGTAAATGCTTTAATCTCGACCTACTTGCTATAAAACACAGACAAAACACTTATTTGCAATGTGCCGTATCTCTAAAGAGCCATTGTTTCATCATAGAGATGAACTGAGACTATGGAATTATCTTGGATATTTTCCATAATATAATAACTGATAAAAAGTCTAGATGTAATGCTATATTTGTGAACAAATAAACACATTTTGTGAGAAGACGTATGTAAAATAAATCTAAATTTGTACCTGCAGTTTTTGGTCAATATGTTGTGTCATTGGAATGAAACGTTATCTATAAAGTTATATATAATTGTGTGTGTGCGCATTTATATATATGCTTGCTTCACTCCTATTTCCTCGTGCTTTTATGTTTTCAGTCTCCTGTAGAGTTTGTTGAGGGAGGGGCAGGTTGATGTTAGACAGCTTCACTTCCTCTGTACTGGTTCATTGATGTATGACAGCTGCAATTTAGAATAGGTTGAAAGTACAAATAACATGAGTCAGAGCAAATCATACATACATAATACACAATGCAGTCAGAACCCTTTTAATGTTATTTGAGGCCCCAGTTTGCACCACCTCTACAAGGCCACACCGAAATGTGGCCCCAGATCAGGGACATCTCCCTGCCAGCCCGCCCACAAGAAGCAAACCCCTCTGGGCTTCATATCTAAACCAAAAACCTTCGCCATTCCAGATCAGAAGAGACAAATGTTTACCAAGCTGTCGAGTTTTTTTCAGGGAGAAATATTTCAAGGGTGGTGTATTGGATTATGTTCTGGCTGCAAACATTTAGGTTTGTATGCTTCTGTCTCAATATGGTCTTGTATAGTATAATATGTATAATATACATTCGGTACAAATGGGGAAACACAACAATTACGGCCATTTACTTTTTTGTAAATTTTAGATTTTTTTTGTGATTATTTCCGTGATAATTAAGCACATTTCCACATTTTTATTATTGTAATTTAATAATGCTAATATGGATGTGTATATATAATAATTTTGAGGGGGGGATCTACATTATCATTGTTTTGTATTTATATAATTTTATTTTATTTGATGTGAGCTAGGGAATTTAAACTACAGTTCAACATGTATGGATTTATTGTAATAAAGGGAAGTGTTTGGATTTCTCATTGATTTTGTTGATTTTTTTTTTATTTTATTACTTTAATTTGTACGCTGTAAATATTGAGTGCACTAATTCCATTATACAGAGCTGTACTTGTGAATAATATGTAGCCTAACCCAGACATGCAGTCTGTCTGGAAGAAGGTGAAGATCATATTCCCAAATACAGGATAACCCTTACGATAATTACTAGGGTTAACAGGTTAACACAGTCAATATGCTGTGTTAGAGGACAGAGTCTCTCTTAAACAAAGTCTCTCAGTCTTCTCTGCTCAGAATCAGATCTTTTATAGTAATTAGTTTTGGCTTACTGCCTCTTCTAAAGTTTTGTTGATTGAAATAAAATGGACTACTGTTCATACAAACAAGCTTACTTTATACTACAGTGAGAAAAATATGATTTATGAAAAGTTCATCCATCTGGAGGTCTACATAATGACCTTTCCAGTTAGACAAAAGATGGAGAACTCACAGTGACAGATGAAAGAAGGAAGCTCTTTTTGTTTCCAGGATGAAAGCACTTCCCTATCGCTGATAGCCGATAGTCCCTCAGCAAAGGGAGTAGACGTGCACATCCGCAATCAGCCTATCAGCTCTCTTTAAATCTGGAATCTTCAGCCCTCTTTAGGGAGAACCGTCACTTCCTTAGACCTGCTCACCCCGGCTAAGGTTCAGATGCCTGAGGCAGAGGAAACAGGTCTTTAGTTTAGCTTACGGGGAAATGCAGCCTGTTCAGCACATGGGAATATGGATTAGAGAGGGTTTGGGTCATTTCCCTTTCAATAACCGCTTTTTCAATTTTATTAGCTGACAGGTCTGAGAATGGGATTGACAATGTTTCCTGAAATGCAGTCAGTTCCTGTCTTAAAAGCATAGGGGCACCTATTAAAATGTACTTTTACTTACAATCTGAAATTCTGAATGGATAAATATGTTGCCTGTCGAAAACATATAAACAAACATTATTGTTTAACAATTAGTTATTTTACTTAAATGTGATTGGCCGATCAAGACAGATCCCTTGAACAGCCAATCAGAATCTTTTCGAGACCTCGGGCATTTAAACTGGTAGATGACATAACTACAGCGCGCTTTTATTATGAACAGAATGTTATCATGGATTGGTGTGGACACTATATAGTTAATGTTATAGATATCTTTATAGTTATCGTTATTGGTGTGAACGGGCCTTTATTTGGTCTTTTTTGCTCCATCAACAAAAACGGTTCCAAATAAAGTCAAAGCTTTGTGTGTCCTGAATGAACAGTTTTTTAATGAATTGGTTGCATGAATAATTCAATGACTCACTTAAAAGGACAGTCACTTGTTTTGTTCCTGAAGTAATCTGTGTTTTGAACTAATTGGTTGAGTGAAGGTTTCATACTCACTCATAAAGAAAAAATCAATTGTCATCATCTAAAGCCAAAACTCCAATCTTAGAAGAAAATGTTCTGTGTAGAACCTTGATTTTTATATACGTTCATCAGCTGGAAATCAGTGATTCCAATGATACCGTTCTTCTGTTATCATAATAGCTGTGGTGTGGTCATCACTATTCTCATATAATCAGAATAATCATTAAAACTATATGGTTATTGTCCTCGGTGTGAATTGCACGTAATAGGCAATATTGTGTCTAAAATGCTAAGTTACTCAGTATCATAACCACATTTGCTCATATTGAGTATATTAGGAGTACATTACTCATGTTTTTAATTTATAATACCAGTTGAATGGTTCTCTTTTCACCTGATTTCCTCCCCTACGCCTCCACTGAAGAGTCTAATAGTACGACCCTTGCCCGGTCAAGGGTACTGAGTTAGTAATGGTGAGGGGTTAAAATTCTCGTTGCCTCTGGGGGCATTCAGGATTATTATTTTTGGCCTGTGTTGGGACATTTGCTGTTTGTTCAAGATACAAGGTCTCTTTATAAACATTATGATGCCTTATGGCTTTTCATTGTGGTTCCCACTAATAAGTGCAATATATTAAATAAATATTTAAAAGAATGGACGATCCCTCCCCGTGAAACATCACTTAGAGGGCCCAGTAAAATCATGAGCTAAGTCTGGTTTTATTTATTTCTTTTATCTTTCTCGTTTATCTTCATGAAGAAGAGGCCAAACGCATAGATTTAGAATGAGAAAGAAGCTCATAATCAAATCGAATGAAAGAGGCCTAGTGGAATTCATTTCAATGAACATAAATAAAATAAAACGACAGG
Source organism: Rutilus rutilus (assembly GCF_951802725.1). Classification (NCBI taxonomy): domain Eukaryota; kingdom Metazoa; phylum Chordata; class Actinopteri; order Cypriniformes; family Leuciscidae; genus Rutilus; species Rutilus rutilus. The sequence goes on from NC_140213.1 coordinate 33,407,012, forward strand.
TCACATAAACATCAATAGGGCAGTGACCTTGAATTAATAAGAGTATATACAGTGTATATAGATATACTAATGCTTCACTCTGCTGTTTTGCAGATGCAATGGAGTCTAAAAGTCAGGAATAATTTCCAGTTCCCTAACTGGAAATTATTCCTGACTTTTAGACCCCACTGTATCTGCAAAACCACAGGGTGAAGTATTAGATTGACTTTCAAATGAACTCGAAAACTGTGGGTGTTAGTGTTTTTTTGTTTATATGTATATCCCAAGGCATTTCTATTAACTGAAAGACTCATAAACCTAATTAAAGACACATTGAACGTCTTTCAGAAGAGCTGTTCTCAGACACTAAAATTTGATCAAAGTCTGCCACTTTAAATGTCTGTTTTTGACCTTGTCTGTCTCTTTCCACTTTCTTGTCTGTTTATATCTCTCGCTATCATTTCAGTAATCCAGTTTTATCCCTTATCTGTCTGTCTGGTTCCTTTATCTTCTTTTCATACATACTTTTGCCCTTCAACTTTCTAAGTGGCTCTTTTAAAGAATTAGTATATGCAAAATTGAGAATGGACTCCCCCTCTTCTTTCTTCTGTGGAACACAAAAGGAGAAATGTTGGTGAAATGTAATTACAATGGAGGCTGAAGTTTTTAAGCTTCTAAAATGATACAAAAAGCAGTGCATATGACTCAAACTGTATACTCTTCTGAAGTGATATTATAGCTTTGTGTGATGAAAACCGTAAAATTGAAATCATCATTCAATGGTGATCTTCCCTTCCAGTGAGCTACAGTATTAACTACTTCAATTTCAGTATGTTTCATAATGGCTTCATGATTCTTTTATTGTGCTTTTTGGAGATGACAGCCTTAGTCCTTGAATGCTTTCATTATATTAAAAAGAGTGGGCAAGATCTTCCCGAAAAATACACATTTTATGAAAGCAAGAATGTTATAGGGGTTTGGAAATTACATTTAAAACGAGTAAACAATGGTAGAATGAATCATTTTCTGCTGAATTGTTCCTTTTAATATATTTATCTTTAAAAAAACAAAACGATTTATTTATTTATTAATTTATTTATTGTCAATGTGTCATTGTACTCAACCAGCATCCAATGGTATATGTGTGTGTGTATCGATGGATCTGCCTGCATCTGCATGTGTGTTGGGAGGCTGCCATTTTGCAGTTTAAAGCAACCAGAGAGCATTTAAAATGAAAAACACATTTTGTCATTGGGTGTGTATGACTGGAGGGCCAACTCACACACGCTGAATAAATCAGAAGGTCAAGACCATTACGAGGGCAACTCCCTATGGAGCAACCCAACACACACGCAAACGCACTCAGAAAATCTGTCATAAGTCATTGACACTGCATACTTTGATTAATCATATAATCCAATTTCTCTCATATCACGATTCACTGAAGCAGTGCATCTTTGTCTAATTTTGGTCATATATGTGGTCTGTTTAATCCTGTTCCAGCTGCCTGACTTCACTCTGTGGTGAAAAGAAATGCATCATAGCCGAGAGATAGGAGTCATGCGCTGTAGTTCAAATTTAAAGGGGTCATATAATGTCATTTTTGTACAAGCTAATATGATTCTTTAGGGTCTAAATTAAAAGTTTGTAATATACTTTAATTAAAAATTCTCATTAGTATTGTAAGAAAACACTAATTTTACCTGGTCAAAAACAGCTCTGTTTTCAGCACGCCGTTTAAGTGCATGTGTCTTTAAATGATAATGAGCTTTGCTCACCCCGCCCCTCTGTTCTGTGCGTACAACGTTTCTAACACAATAACACAATAACCATAACGCGTTGTTTATTATAAACATGGGATTATGAATTATATTGAGAACGTCATACATAGAAAACATGCCGTAATGTACCCTGAGTGTAAACCGCATTCATCGTGAAGCGTGCAGCAAGCGATTTGCAAAGATTAATATAAAGATTAATATAAAGGTTAATAAAACGTTACACTCACTCACTTCTTCTTCTGGAGGTGCAGCAGGAACACGAATAGTTGGTACCGATCCTTTTTTCAGGAGCAGCTTCTTAGTAAAACCAGCTTTACTGACCCTCGTTTGTAAAGCAGTCTGGTGAAATGATTCGCGCAAACATGAAAGCATTGACGTTGATCGTGGGGAATATTCCCTTTGAAAACAAACTCAGCCACTGCGTCTTCAGCGGTTCGGATTTAGGAACATCAGCATGACTGCTGTGTTCGTTATTACACCCAAGAACACCACAATCGCTTAGACGCCATTCTACTCAGTGCTCCAGCTATCAGCAATGAACGCGCCGGCTGGCGCGGGCTATGATTGACAGCTCGCTCACGAGGGCGGGTCTGTGTTGAAACACTGCTGTCACTCAACCATTGTGGGAGGGGCGTCGATTTTGTGACGTCACAAAATCGAACAGCTTGATTCAGGAGAGGGGGAAACATATAAGAAGATAAAAAAAAAACCCACTGGATGGATTTTTATTATTTTATGATGGTTGTGTACAGGCACTGCCAACAGACATTTCAGTACAATCAACTTGTAAAAGTGCATGTACCATTATATGACCCCTTTAAGGGGCAGAAAGTTGCACGATTCTGGATAAATTGAGAATTGACTTTTCATTTTTTTTTAACTGGGGATCACGATTCTCCCATGATTCTGAATAGACAACTAAAGAAAATAACGTACTTTTATTAGAGGTTCTGACAAAATGTTAATTGCTGCAGTCTAGTTAAAAATTTTTTTTATAATTTGAATGAATGAATGATTCAATGACTCGCTCATAAAGACTTAACTTGTTTGATTACTGAATGAATCCGTTTTTTAAAGAATCTCTTGAATGAATGATTCAATGACAAATCAATATCAACTGTCACTTGTCGCCACCTACTGGTGTAATTCTGTAATTAATACAGTCTTTATTTGAAGTGCCAAGTTACTTTCAAAAGGTGATTTACTCTATTTTGAATACTACCATAGACACCATTGTTTATATCCGAACTATAAACTTTTATCCCAGTACCTCTGTGATAATAAGAATTATTGTAACACAGAAATATTGATACTGTGTGTTTGAAAAGACTGTTTGTGAGGCTGTTTCATACATGACAACTGCTCTCTCTTGGTCAGAACCATAGACTGTAAAAAAGGTCAGAACGCAGATCTGAATGTTCACTCTGATAATACTTGTCAAAAAGTTTATTAGTCATAGAGCCGAATCGCTGTCATTTAGGAATAAGATTGCATGGGTGCTTGAATCGAGATCGAGATCACAATCTTTTAACGATTAATCGTGCAGCTCTAAAATAAATTAATACTTTTATTCAAGGAGGACAAATTGGTAAAAAATTATGGTAGAGAAAGACGTTTATAATTTTATAAAAAATTATTTTAAATAAGAACAGTTCCTTTGATTCATCCGAATCCTTAAAAAAGGTATTGTGGTTTCCACAAAATATTAAGCAGCACAACTGTTTTCAACACTGATAATAATAAAACATGTTTCTTGAGCACCAAATCAGCATATTAGAATGATTTCTGAAGGATCATGTGACTCTGAAGACTGGAGTAATGATGCTGAAAATTCAGCTTTGTCATAACAGGAATAAATTACTTATTTAAATGTATTAAAATAGAAAGCAGTTATTTGAAAATGTAATAGTATTTTACAATTTTGATGTTTTATTGTATTTTTAATCAAATAAATTCAGCCTTGGTGAGCATAAGAGACTTTTTTCAAAAACATTTAAACATCTTACCCGACCCCAAACTTTTAAACGGTAGTGTACATCCTCTTATAGATACTGAAAACCCTCAAATCATTCAGGCTGGTTTGTGAACTGGATCAACCAATTCATTGAAAATAATGAATTTACAAAATGGCCTGTGAGCTGGGGCAAGTGTCTCAATTGTTAGTGAATAACAAATACCTTTTTCTCACACAAAACAATCTGCCTCTTGGATTCTTGTGCACATGGTGCTTTTATTGTGCTTTTTTGTCCGTTTTGAGGAAATGATGGCAGAACTAAATCAGCTTCACCAATAAATTCCAAAGTATTAAATTGTTTGGAGCAATTGGATGGTGTGGCAAATCATGTGGACTTTCTAATTGTTTGTGTTTTTAGATTTATGGGAGTTGAACAGGACGTGGCTGTTCCAGGCCGGAGAGGGGCGTCTGCCACACTACAGTATGCTACTGGATGAGACCCAGGAAAGGCTAATCGTCGGTGGAAAAGACATCCTGTACTCTCTAAATCTGGAGCGCATCACTGCCCCTCACAAAGAGGTACATGCATTTACAATGTTCTTAGGATTTGGGCAATATGTCTGTCCAGCATTGTCATCTGTGTGTGTTGTGGTACAGTATATCAGCTCATTTGGCTCTTGAGTGTAAGTTGTGCAAGTCATTTTACGTCTGTTTTAAATAAGTCTCAGCATAACTACACACATACTTATTAAATAAATAAAATCAGCACTCATACAAATAGAACCCATAGATGGATTGCAACCATCTGCTCCCCTTCAATTCATGGACATTCACAAATCCTTGTGCTCGTTGTTGCACTGAAACTGTTAATTATAGTTGAATATATTTGCACTTATTTTCATGGATGCAGCATCACGTAAAAAGCATGACATTTTTGGTTTTCAACCGATATGTCATTTGCTGAAATGTAAAGTCAGCTTTACTGAGATAAAGTAAATAGTATACAGCTGATCATGTGATCCCAGTATGGCAGCCATCATGAGGATGGACCATATGCATATATTTTTATGAGTCTTCATGTCATGTAATTTTTATATATATATATATATATATATATATATATATATATATATATATATATATATATATATATATATATATATATACCTGTATATATATATATATATTTAGTGGACTTGGAAAAATCTGTTTTAGAATTATAATAAAGCCAGGATTATAATTAGCCGGTTGTAACGAGTAATACTTCAACTGTAGTGGACTTGGAATTTACGAAATTGACGCTTTATCCAAAACGACATTTTATCAGTTCATGCGTTCCCTGGGAATCAAACCCATGACCCTGTAATGAAGGAATAAAGAAAGTTTAAACTTGTATTTTTCATGCAACCACAGGTCAAAAATATATGTGACAGTATTTAGTCAAGTAGAGCAAGAGCATTTCTGTGCCAGAACATTACCAGAACCAATCTGCCTGTCTCTCTGTTTTAGATTCACTGGGCGAGCTCTGAGGAGCAGGTGGGGGATTGTTTAATGCAGGGCAGAGAGAAGGTAAATCTGTTATACATCCTGTATATGTGATACAGTGGTATCCTGTTACAATGTTTGATGAAATGTGTTAAAAAACATTCTTAAAGCTCCTTTTCTTTTCTTTTCCTCTCTTTATATTTATCTTTCTTTTTGTTCCTCTTTCTTAGCCGGAGTGTGCAAATTACATTAAGCTGGTGCAGCATTATAACAGCACCCACCTGTTAGCATGTGGAACTGGAGCCTTCAGCCCAGTGTGTGCCTATATCAGAGTGGGTCAGGGAACACAGGTACATCTTATATACTATTTTTTTGTTTTTCAAAGACAGAAGGTGAACAAACACAATACCATTGACATGTTTTGAAACCATAATATGAGTCACAGTTGTTGACGACAAAGTTTCAGAGATGCCTCAGTGACCACAGCGTCTTTAAAGGATTTTATTGTATCGGAAGCAGACTGAGGTCGCTGAAAATGCTCCGGTGTCGCTTTGTCCTTCTGTCCACTTTCTGACTTATATTCCAGAAAAATTGCTTTGAGGAGTTCCTGTTTGTCTTCTGAGGAATGTGTTGTAGTGACTCACAGATGAATTGTGTCCAGTGTTGTGCTGTTGTTTGTCACCAGAGACTGTACTGGAAACTACCCCTGTAGTCTGCAACTGTCACTCTTACTGTTTTCTGCACATGGTGGAGTCCTGCAGAGACTTCTGCGATAATTGAAACCAGTCAGAGTGGTAACAAGTTAAAGCATTTAACATCTCAAGACACTAAAACATTGGTCTTGTTTGAGATCTGAAATCTTTGATTGTAAAAAGATCCAGATGCTGTGCGTCACCGTGAATTTTTAGGAGCACATTTCTGTTAGGAGGGCTGTTTAATAACACGATGGCTGGTTTTCAGCTTGCTTGAAATTCACAGTTTGCAGTTGGAAGGAAAGAAATACTTAAACGCATATGGAATTGTATTATCATTTAAGGAATGTTAAAAATCTGGTGGTTTAGAGAGGCAGAGAATAAAGAATGTGACCTACATTTTCACTGCTGTGTGTGTAACGGAGGGCAGCTCGTAAGAGCAATGAGGTAAACCTCACTCCCCTGATCTCAAGAGGCGCACTAGCAACTGTCGTTAGTGACTGAGGTCATTAGCGTCCTTATTAGCGTCGGTTTGAGTCTTGCTCGAAACGGGGCAAATAGGACCCGAAGGGGTTATATTGGTGTCGTGACCCGGATGGGAGTGAGGTTTAGGGGGTTGAGTGTAACAGAGGCCAGCTAGTAAGAGTTGTGCAAGTAAACGTCACTCCCCTGATCTCAAGAGGCGCACTAGCAACTGTCGTTAGAGACTGAGGTCATTAGCGTCCTTATTAGCGTCGGTTTGAGTCTTGCTCGAAACGGGGCAAATAGGACCGAAGGGGTTATATTGGTGTCGTGACCCGGATGGGAGTGAGGTTTAGGGGGTTGAGTGTAACGGAGGCCAGCTAGTAAGAGTTGTGCAAGTAAACGTCACTCCCCTGATCTCAAGAGGCGCATTAGCGACTGACGGTAAAGACTGCGGTCTTTAACGTCCTTGTTAATGCACCCACCTCCCAGGCTGGAGATGCCAGTTCGAGTCCCCCTCGGAGCGGGGCAAGTAGGGACCGGAGGGGTTACATGCGGAAAAGTTCAAGGTTCATGAGGCTAATCTGTTAATATTAATACAACAATATCGTTATAATATTGTTCATTTGTACTTTGTTGACTTTTTAACAACATTCAGCCCCAAACTAAATTACATGAACTCTTGGATGTGCAGTTCAACCAGAGAGGTTCACAGCTACTTGCATGCCAACAAACTGGGAACTATTGTAAGCAGGCGGTATACAGCAGGTGGAAAACCAAAGGGTGTAGCAAATACTATTCCTCATTCACAACGCAGAATGTTCACAAGAGGCGGTACCAAAGATGACGCATCCCAAGCAACCGAACCACCCTCTTTTTATTCTCCTAAAACAGGCACTAATAGGTTCACAGATTTGCATTACACTGGCCAATCGCAACGAGGGTTAAGCCTCACCCTGCTACACTCATACAGTAAAAGTAATACTAAAATAACACTGATCCAAAGATCCTTAATTTAATAAAATATCTTATTCAACCTTTCAAACTTTAAGGCAATACAAAATATTTTCATTAGCATCTTCATTTGTTTGCGGAGGTTTTACATTTGTTGATGGCTGTTAAACTTTGTCATTGCGAAAAAACATTTAGTGCATCTAATCTGTCTTTCTATTGGCTGTATATAAAAATCAACGCTTATTTAGGCTATACACTACGTTTATTTGTATACACTTTTTACATCCTATTTTTGTATGCTAAACATTCACATGCTGACATTTTGCTCATGCAAGTGTTGTGGGTTTGAGTCTTGATCACATGCCCCCTTTTTCTCTCTCTTCCCAAAAATTTCCTGTCATTATCTCCATACCTCCACTATCTCTCTAATGAGGCAAAATCCTATCAATACTTATGTAAAAGTGACAGAAAGTACTTGTCAGCGCTTTGTTTCTGAAGCGACTTTAACACTCCAGAGAGACAGACAGAGTTTGTTTTAGTGCGTGTGATGGGAAGTTTTATCATTCTCACTCTGTTAAAATCTCCAACCAAACATTCAGACAAGCAAAAACAAACATCTTCATCCTCCCAGGAGAGCCCCAGTCAAATTACGGAGCGGCTAATCACAGAGAAGTGAGGTTTATTTGAAGGAACAGGCTAAAGAAAAGAACAAAACGATACGTTTATTTGAAGGAAACTGAGAATCTGGATTCTTTCCTGTGCCACATTGTGGCAGTCAGCCTTCAAACTTTCTTTCCCTCTACTTCTCAATCTTTGGAGGGTTTCAGGACAGAGAATTCTGGGGCTATGTAAAATCAATTTTTTTTTCCAAATTCCATTTTATTTTATTTTATTTTTTATACAAATTCCATTTTTTCCGTTGTAATTTTTCTGGATTCTGTTTTTTACCATTTAGATTTTTCTGGACTTACATTTAGTTATAGTAATAGTAATAGTAATAATTTAGTAATCAAAAAAGCATGTCCAATTAATTAAAATCATGAAATGTACACAATTTAACATCAATTTATTTAAAGTTTAACACAAATTAAACTTTTAGGGCCATATGAAATGCATTTGATTTTGATTTTTTCTAATTTTGTTTTATTTTTCTTAAATTCCATTTTTTTCTGGATTTTAATAAAAAAAAATCATGTCTAATTCATCAGATTTAAAAAAACGTGGTCTTTTGAAATGAAATTTTGTTTTTTATTTTTGCTGGATTTATGATTAATACAAATCTATTATAAAAACAGTGGTAATCAAATGAAGGCATAAAACAGTAAGTGTCATTTAATCTTTTAAGGTGTAAACAAATGAAACTATTATTAATACTACTTCTATTTTTGGCAGACAAAGTGCTAAACAACAGATGTTTACTGCTAAAATTAAAACCTGGAAGAAAATTTGAGATTTATTCCTTAAAAAATAAAGTTGTAATTAATTGTATTATTATTATTACTGTGAAAAGTACATTCTACTGTACATTAGTAATAGGCCTATATTTCTGTCACAATTTCTTAATTAAACCGAACTTGTATTTTGACAGGTTGTCATTACTCATGGAGACCTTTGAGTTTCTGTGTGAAATGCACATGAAGTGACTCTCAGAGCAGCTCTGCAGATGTCAATTGTCCTCATATATAAAGAGATGGCAGACATCGAATACACCATGAGCCACTGTGCTGTATGCAGTAGATGAAACCATGCAATTCATTCACACAGAGATACTCAGAACATACAGACTTCAAATAGTCTTTTTTGGTTTAATATTCACAGACTAGTCCATATCGTGATTTAATTAGGTGTCCAACCCTACTTTTGATGTATTCATCCATGACGTTTTTAATGACTGGATTTAGTTCCATCCACGTTTTCCACATCACGTAAATCATAGGTCCCTAGAATTCCCGCTTTTTATCCCAACCAGGTTCAGAGATCAGAACTCATGGCTGGGAATAGTAGTTCTGGCTCCCTGACCCTCCGGCAGAGGTGAAGGAGAGAGCCACGGGCGTTGTGGGAGCTACAGGCTGGAGATCAGAGAGGGTTTAATTAGAGGAGACAGTCTTCAGCGGGGTGCCTGATAACTCCAGCATTGAGCTGCAGGCCGCCAGCACACGCCTCAGTCTGGAACATCTACACCCTAAACACTTAATGAGATGCATACGTGGCACATATGCATCTGTGATCATAAAAGATGGGCTTTGCATTCATATATACACACTACGACGAAGATGGATACAGATACCTGCACAATTATACACACACTCGGCCCTGGAGCGCTGGGATGACATGATGCAGATGTAGCTGATGACAGGAAAGACTGATAAAGCTACAGAGACACAGACCAGAAGCGTAGAGAGAGCGGGTGAGAGGACCGTGCACACGTACATGCAGGCGAACGCCCCTGCACACATTCCTTCCCTAACATCAGGATTCTAAGCACCGTTTCGGCCCTTTGCGCCCATATGCACATCACCTGACACATCACAGCACACAGTTTCCTCTCACCATCTTTCTTTCACCAAAACCTTGCGTTTTTTCATGGGCTTTACACATACTGTATACTAATGCACCCACATCATAACTCGTTGCCCGAATAAACACATAAAACTCTGTTTCAAAACCCGTTGAGCGTCATAATATGATATATACAGTATATAATATAATATAATATAATATAATATAATATAATATAATATAATATAATACAATATAATGTTTTGCATGTTAATCACAGTTAAATGAAAAGTTATTATAGGTCAAATTTAGATTAGTATTTAGCAGACACTTATGCTAAACAACTTACTGTAATTGCATTTCACGAGTTCACACTTACATCAATTAAACAGAGCAACGTTTATGCGTATTTGGCGTGATGACCGGGGGGAGGGCTCCGAACCTAGAGTACTCCCCCGTTGTAAGAGTATTTAGGACTAGAAGTGAGGAGATGGGGTGGTGGAGGGATGCTGTTAAACTGTCAATGAATGGAGGTAAGTTTGCTGTATATATACCAGTACACCACTTGACTCGTTGATTGGGTTAATTAACAGAGTGTGCTCCACTCGTTTCTAATTAGGTTTGATTATCTGAATGTGGTCCACATGTGTTTAATTAGGTTTAATTTTCTGAACGTGCTCCTCCCGAACTTTGTTGATAAAACATCATTCAATTTGATCAGTTCTTGGTTTCTCTGGGAATAGAACCCATGGCCTTCCCGTTGATGGTGCCATGCTGTTTAAGCTACAGGAAGGCTTTAAATAATTTAAAGGGGTCATCGGATGCCCATTTTCCACAAGTTGGTATGATTCTTTAGGGTCTTCATGTAAAGTTTTGAGAACAGGCGCGCTCAACTCCCAAATCGTTTATGGGTGCGAGTAATAAAGAAGTTATCAAAAATAAAGATGAAAAACCGCACTCTCAAAGTATAGTTTCATAGATTTATTGTTACCATGTCCACACAGATGCGTTTCGGCCTAAGCCATCATCAGTGTGTGAAGTTCATGTAAAGTTTGTAACATACTTTGGTTAAAATTCCTCAATGATTGTGAAAAACAACACCCTTTTTACCTCCTCAAAAACCCGTTTCGGTGCATGTCTCTTTAAATGATAATGAGCAACTGCCCACCCCACCCCTCTCTTCCATGGGGGGTGTCGACAAAAGACACACAAAGTGCTGCCTTGGCAACCTGCCTTGGTGGACAGTATACAAATGGCTGAGGGCGGAAATATGCTAATACGGGACTGTCCGTCAGTGGTCGTGGGCGGAGCATGAGATGACATCATATTGCTCAGAAAATCCAAACGGCTTGATTATTGAGAGTGTTTAGGCTTTTTGAGGATAAAAAAAAAAAGGAGTGAATGGATTTTCTCATTTTATGGTGGTTGTGTCCACACACTGCAAAAACACATTTATATGCAAACACCATATAAAAGTGAATTTTGCATCCGATGACCCCTTTAAGTTCTTCTTTGACACATTTTAGTACATCTTTATATGTAATTTCAGAATAACTTGTATTGTGTTTTAAATATGGTTAATGTTTACTGCTGAATGTACCGACAAGCATTTGTGGTAAACTAAAATATACTTGAAACATGTATTTAAATATATTTGTAATTAAGGGAAATGTAGCTTGTAGTAATGGGGGGCGTGATTTGTAGGGCCGTGGTTTGTATTACTGTGGGACACAGTCGGACACACTGTGTTCACAGTCACACAGATTTCCGAAAACTATTAAAAATGCTGTATTATGCATGCCAGGCCAGTAGTTGGCGATGTCACTTTGTAAAGAAAAACTAGGCGTCTATAGACTGAATACGTAATGCACGTTTTCCCAAATTCGCGTTTTTGTAGTTTACACAGACAATAACGGTATCGATTTCAAAAACTTGCACTTTCAGCCCCTTTTCAAAACAAGTTTGCGTTTTGAGGCCCCTGAAACACTGGTGTCATGTACTGTAAATGAACGGCCAACACGCATACGTTTTAGTTGAAAACGGTCTCGTGTAAACTCAATGACTAGGGAGGATACAATCATGCTTAAAAGGCATAGACAGCTCACTTGGTTTTTGGACCAGACCTTCACATACTAGTAATTCCACCAAACACTCATTTTCGGTATTCTGCAGCTGTCAGTTTCAGTTGATCTCTCACCTAACATTTCAACCCTCCTAACTATACGCAACACGATCGCTAAACCTCATTCAAATCTGAACCAAGTGTCCACCCACAAGGTGTGCATGTGAGTTTGTGTGTTTGCACTTTCCATGACTTAATCAGCCTTGAGGTGTGCTGATTATCATGTGAATCTCGAACTGTTTCATCTCATCTATGCCACGGATGTTACTTCAGGCACATCATCTGCTTAAACAAGCAGATATGCTCACGTACAACCACGTGTGTTGGCCACAAGGGCTGATGCTATCGGACTGGTAATCACAAGACTGTGTTAAGTAAGATTTTAACATTTACAAAGGGCCTTACGGCCCCTCTGCATATACCCTATGTAGACCACAGCCAACCTTTGTGATTTATACCCATAATTCTCCCATGTAACAGCAACGCTTCATAAATTGAACATGAAGTTATGGGTTTGGCTAAGGATTTATTTCCATTCCAGTTTTGTATGAAGTTCGAGGAGCAAATGTTCGGAAAAAAACGTCTACCTGTTGAAAAAGTAGAAGAATGATCTAAAGACAGGAAATGATGGATGGACTGGTGTTACATGTCTGGTGTTTGTTTCTCCAGGATCACATGGTGTGAGAACATAAATCAAGCTTGTGAAAGCCTGTCCTGCAACACATGTTGCACAGCTAATACCGTCACCTTCTGGTTAAAGTGAGCTTTGCAGTAACAGTAGAGAGAAAGTGATTCTTCAAAGGGCTTTTCATGTGAGGAAGGACTTAGATGTGTGCTTTCGAATCTCATTTTACCCTCCATTGCTTCACCTGGATGGTATATTTCCCCTGAGATTGCAGGAAATGCAGTGGAGGCCTGTGTGTTTTATGATGAAAAACCACTGTAATATACAACGATACTGATGTGTTAATACATTATATTCAGTGATACAAGTCGCCCGAAGGCTGACTGATAGTTTGCAGTGTTTTTTTTTCTTCTTCTTGCTGCAATTCTTAGAACTGCAGTGTCAGGTTTCTGTTTTGTCTACCCTTCTGAAGATGCTAGCTTAGACCAGCATGTCTTTGCTGTTCGCCAGCAAAACTACTGGAGCTAGTCAGCCAGCATGATATTTCTGTTGAAGCTGGTTTACCAACTCTTTGCTGGTTATGTTTTTAGAACCTAGAGGGGATACCAGCATCTAAAAAAAATGTACAATATATGCCGGTAACGAGAGAGTATTTTAAATGGGGATAATAATAATAAAAAAAAATATATATATATATATATATATATATATATATATATATATATATACTTCAATTTTTATGTTTGTGTGTATCTATTTTAATAATAATTATTATATTTTGGAAACAAGGTTTAGGGTCAGTAAATTCTTTTTAATTAATATGTTTTTTCAGCAAAAATGCATTAAATTGATTCAATTGATACATTTTTGATAAAATACAAAAAATCGATTTGATAAATTGATAAAGTTTTCAACATTGATAATAAGAAATGTTTCTTGATCACCAAATTAGCATATTAGAATGATTTCTGAAGGATCATATGGCACTGACAACTCGAGTAATGGCTGATGAAAATTCAGCTTTGCCATCACAGAAATAAAATACATTTTAAAATATATTAAAATGGAAATCTTGTACACATTTTATTGTATTTTTTTACTTCCTTCAAAAGCATAAAAATCTTACTGACCCCAGACCAATAGTGTGTGTATAACTTTTACATATGCGTTTTATACTATATTTATATTTAGCAGCATTTTGTAAAAATTACCAAGCTAGTCCACATAAGTTGGTAAACGTGTATGTGTGTTTGTGTGTGTGTTCCAGCAGGAGCGAGAGTTCAGGCTGGAGTCTGATCACATAGAGAGTGGCAAAGGAAGATGCCCATTCCATCCCAACAGCCCTTTGGCATCCACTGTGTACCGTAAGCATTCATCTATTCTTGCAGTTTCAGTCTCCTTCAGTCCTCCATCTTTAATACTCTCAGTCTTTGCCCTCCTTTCATTTACAGCCATGTCTTTATTTATCTGTAGCTCCCCCCTTCTCCTTTTCAGCGTGATGTTCAGAATGTGTGTATTCTTGAGTTTTGAAAGGAAAGGGAGTGCATTTTGAGCCATGGGCCACTGAGCACAAAAGCTCTTCATAACACACTTCAGCTCGAATCCTTTAAAGCACTCATTCACATGGCAACAGGGATCTGATTTAGAGATGAATTTGATGACTTCCTTTCTCACAGCAGCTGCAGACTTTATTCAGCTTTTAATTTAGTCTCTCCCAGTCGGCACCAGCATCAGGATCGTTCTTTATAAAGAATGTTTAGATGCTAAATTGATATTGCCCTGTAGATCATGACTTCTTGACTTACTGCAGGATTTATGACTCACACTGAAGGCAATTATTTACCAGTGTCTGCAGTGCCACCTAGTGGTATCTAGGTGTGACAAACAGAATGTATGACAAACAAAATACCAAAACTATTATCCATTAGTTTAGGGATGCAACCATTGTCAGTAAATGTTGAGGTATAGGCCTGCTATTGTAAAATGTCATGTGAAATCATAGCATAACTGAACTTATTTTAAGTTATACATTGGAACTGTTAAATAACTGCTTACATAATAATAATAATAATAATAATAATAATAAACCCACTTCAGCTTTACATATTACAACAAGACTTTCTTTATTTCATTCCATAACACTGATCTTTTTTTTTCTTCTCTCTTTTAATTCATGTTTGATTGACAGGAGGGGAGTTGTTTGTGGGCCTGTACACTGATTATTGGGAGAATGATGCCGCTCTGTATCGTCTTGGCAACCACAGCTTCATTAGGACTGAAGTGGGTGACAGACAGCAGCTGAATGGTGAGAGAAAACCAAAACTTAACTTACAAATCCCTGTTGAAAATACAAGCATGGATAATGGTGGCCTGGTGTCCTCAATATTTATTTATTTTAGAAAATCCAGTTCTTTGGTCAACCGGCATTACCAGAAAGGCCATGCTGGTTGACAACCAGTACAAGCCACATATTATTTTAAAGCTACAATCTATAATTTTTTCGCTGCTAGGGGTCACTAACCTCTTCAAAACAATAACAAAGGCGTAAATTGATGACGCAGTAAATGAGGGTGGAATCATGGAACTTGTCGTCATGCCGATGGATCTAATAATATTTATGGATGAGTGAATACATTGATGTTTTTTAACATGACTGTGGTATGAAGCAGGGCGCAATTGCTAATGAGAAACAGACGGACATTTTATTCTGTCTACCGATCGAACTACCCGCAAGTGCTGAATTCCTACTCACACAGTTCAGTTTATTTAACAAATGAAAATTGTGAAGTAAACACAGCGCTGTTTCACTTGGTCAAACTGCATTTGAGTGTGTTGTAAGTTATAATGTTATTCTATGTGTTAGTTTGTTGGCTGTATGAGACTAGCAGTAAGCTAGATCAACATTAGAATGCCATACTGATCATATTCTAACATTTCATCATGTTGAGCTATATAACATCGATTCGTTTTATGTACATTTGCTCACCTGTCTAATAAAGTACGTGCAATAGCGGTGTCAAGTCGTGAAGCTCTGTCAAGTCGAAGTTTGTCGCGAAGCTCTCGGCATCTCGAAAACGCCACGCCGACATTGATCCTCGTTTTAGTTCTCCTTTTGTCCCAAAGTCTGCTTTCCATGGTCCATAATGTTTGAACGAAACAACAACAGTGTGCCGCTAACAAGCGTGCAAAAGCGTGCAGTTGTCCACGTCTGTCGCCATGGCTACTATGGCAGTTCAAGCGGAAACCAGGGATAACGTGGATATTACGTCACTGACAGGCGACAAGTGATAAGGGACGGGCACCATTTAAAAATGTGAATTTCTCTGAATTTACAAATTCTTGAAAACTTTTAGCATAATGTAAGTACACAATTGAAATAAATATATAACACTGTGCAAGTAATTTTCGGATATTTTAATACAAAAAAATTACATATTGTATCTTTAACTGCAAAAGGCACAATATGTAAGATTTTTCCATTAAAATACAAAAACCACTAGGTCAGTGTTATTTTGTTCACTTGTGTACTTAGGCTACATTATTCCAAATGTTTCCAACAATGTTTAAATCCTGAGAAATTCGCAGTTTTAACCAGCATAATGTCAACTGTCAATGGTGTCGCGTATGTACTGCATTAGATTAAACTGGGAAGGGTCATAGCACTTGCATATTGTTGTCCTATTGTTAGTTTAACTGATTCTGTTGTTCTCATTTGTAAGTCACTTTGGATAAAAGCGTCTGCTAAATGAATAAATGTAAATGCCATGTCCGTGTTATCCTCGGTTTCCGCTTTTACTGCCATAGAAACCATGGCAACACAGTGAGTCTCATGAAAAAATGCGGAAGTAGTAATTGTAGAGTTTAGTACGTTGTTTCGCACAGCTGTCATGGACCACAATTATTCGTTATCGTTTGCAGCAGGTTCTGTCACCAAAGATAACTCCAAGAAGCGTAAACATACGGGTGAATCAAATGGCCCAATAGGTTGGGACAAGAGGAGGAATAAAATAAGGATCAGTTTCGGTATGGCATTTCCTAGATGGAGAGAGTCTATGAAAGTAAATGGCAGTGTCATTTAATTTTAGTATGAGTATTTTTTGTGAATCCCGTTGAATTGATTTCCATCGGGGACTGTAGGTGAAGACGTCAACTCCCATCATTTCACGCTCCTTCACAGCGTCATCAAGCTATGCCTTTGTTATTGTTTTGAATATGCGACTGGTAGTGGCGAAAATTACATACTGTGCCTTTAATAGTTACGTACACCAGGGGTTTTCATCCTTTTATGCCCGGATTTTGGACTGTCCCAGACGAAATATGACCAATCTTTGTGATTTTTGTGGTCGTGGCTTTTTATATATATAATATACGTATACACAAAACCATTATATAAACACAAACTTTTATGTTAGACTCGATTAATTGCGATTAATCGATTTGACAGCACTATTAATTTTATTTGTATTTATTTTATTTACTACAAATTTCACAACAAAAATAAACTATATTAAAGCTATATGAACTGGCAATGCATTTTTTTTTTTTTTATAAAACTGTTAAGTTAATTAATATTTGTTGGGACATTTTTTTTAAAACAAAGAACAATTTTTTTTTTACTGCCAACAATGGAAACTAATTTATAGCTGCTGGATACAAAAAGATTTAAGAGTGATGTACAGGCTGCCCTGTGTGTGGTTTAGATGGGGCTGTGGCATCCTGCTGTGAGCTGGTTTAATGTTTCCCTTCGCTGTATATCTCCTCCTGCAGCCATACGGGAGCTCTGGCCTTCAGCCCAGATCGCTACGACTGAGCCCAATGAAAGTGATGCTTTCACCATGCGTATCACTGTAGCAAAGCTTGTGCCCTCGTCATGGGTGCAGTTAGCACATCAGCTCCATGCCAAAAGATAGATTCAGAATGGTGTACTACAATACTGCTATTACTACTACAGTATGTTTGTGCACAAAATCCAACTGTTCTGCATAGATGCTTGATCTTCGACAATTTCCAGAATGTGCATTTAAGTACAGATAGTTTCGTCTTTTAAATTCTAATTGGATGATTCATGAATTTTATTTTCAAAATATTTGATATAATGCAAAATATTCAATACAATAACTGGATGCTACTTATTGAATTGGACATGCAATGTAGTAATACTATATGAAACATATCATTGCATACTATTGTTTCACATACTATGTTTGCACGGTATGCATAAATAAGTATGCTAGTATTCATTCTGAAGATTGTGCATTCTTAGACAGATGATGAGTCTGTGCTAAGAATACAGTATCGTCTCACACTTCTCACATGTGATTCAGACCCCTGCTGTGATGCATTAATCATACAGAGAGAGCGAGGTGTTTGACATATACCATCCATCTCTGTGAGACCTATTCACATCCATACATAATAAAACCTGGTCAAATACTATCACATCCTGAGGTCATCTGCTTGATAACGTACAAATGCTTAAAGCAGAGCATAGAGCACAAAACCACGGAGACTTTTACGTTTCCTGTGTGCACCCGATAGTCTGAGGTTGAGGTCTGTTCATGTTTTGAATGGTGTTAACTGGTGTTAAGTGTTCTCGCTTCTGACTCACGGAGCGCTGAAGATCTAATCCCACTCACACCCGCTGCACAATGCTGTAGCGGCCCGACATGCAGATCACACTGCATAATAAGATAGTGGATTTATTCATATTGGAATATATAGGACAAACAAATTGAATTTGTTTAGAGCAAAAATACAGTAACATTGTGAAATATCATAACGATTTAAAGTTACTGTTTTCTCTTGTAAAATATCATTTGTTCCTGATGTCAAAGCTGAATTTTTAGCATCATTACTCCAGGGTAACGTCCTCAGGGCCACATGATCCTTCATTAGCAATTATTAGCACTACTGCTTTCACATGTAATAATAATAAATATTTCTTGAGCAGCAAATCAGCATATTAGACTGATTTCTGAAGGATCATGTGACACTGAAGACTAAAGTAATGATGCTGGAAAAATTAACCCTTGCATCACAGGAATAAATTACATTTTAGGATATCTTACAATAGTAATATTGTGAAATATTTTTACAATTTATACTTTTCTGTTTTTACTGTATTTTTGATTAAATAACTGACTTCTTACAAAAACATTAAAAAGATATTCCAAACTTTTGAATGGTAGTCAGTCCCTCCAGTTTTTCGCGATTCCGCGATCGCTGAATGCAACGCAAAATCAACAAAATGTCGCATTTTTTTGCGATCCTGCATAATTCCTAATTTAACCGCAAAATAATCACAAAAATGAAAAAGACCTCACAAAACATTAAATTATAATCACCCAATTTAAATATCTCTAGTTTAATTAAAGTTTCAATGCATTTTTACGTGGATACAGATGTTGCGGGAAAAGGGGAAACTCATTTTCCTCGATTTACTGAAGCCTATAATGTAAAACGCATTTTGCAGCTGCACAGCTAGCGCAGTGAGTGTCTGGCTCACTCATTGGCTCTGCTGCGGCAACTGCACATCCAATGGCGCGGGCGCAAAGGGGGCGCGGCCTTAGCCTATATTATTCTTTTACTGTCTATGATATCCCCCAAAAAACTATTTTAGCAGGTTTAACGACTGAAGCGACAGCTTGCCAGGTTACTATAGTGCGGCCGGCTACGCAATACTCGTTCCCTCTCAGGGAACTGAGGTTACGATAGTAACCGAGTAGTTCCCTTTCGAACGGTCACTTCGTATTTTGCGTAGCTATACGCAGTGGGGACGCCATGCAAAACGCCGCACTATAAGTAACTGGTTACCTACTGCAGCTCAGGACCCCTCAACTCAGGATTTACACACAGTTCTACAGTATAAATTACTACACCAGCTGTTAATATTTACATAGGTCAGGTAGAAAAATTGCCCATAGGTTGTTTTAAAAGTTAATTTGATGAGAATTTGATTAGACCAAAATAAACAAGCTTTATGCATTTTGTTTGTGATTTGTGTCATGTATGACTATTGTGCATCTGACATAATACTATTATGGTAAATATGATGTCCTAATTATAAAATATAAAAATCGCAAAATTTTTCACAAATTTCTGGAAATTACCACCACAAAATCAGTCATTTTGATCGCAAAAATCACACAAAAAAATCGTGAAATCCTGGAAGGACTGGGTAGTGTATGTTTCTATGTAATTCTATTATTTTGTATTTGTTTTTTTTACTCTCCCATAGAGCCCAAGTTTGTGGGTTCAGCAGTGATCCCTGACAATGATGATCCTGCTGACGATAAGGTCTACTACTTCTTCACGGAACGAGTGGCCAACATGGAGGGTGGAAACAAAGCCGTATACACCAGAGTGGGCAGAGTCTGTGCGGTACGGCACGTGGAGGCCAAAAAACATGCTTGCTTATCTCTTTCAATCAAGCTTGTTCAGCATTCAAAATTGTAACCTATAAGCTTTCTTTTTATCATTCTGGCCCCTGGCCAGACTCCCTTTACTCATGACATCAAATACAACAGAGAGGGAAAATAGAAGCAGCTTTCTCTGGCAAAACATTATTACATAATAAATTGCTTGCAAATATTTTGAATGGCCGTCAGTGGAGAAAGATGCTTTTTACTACTATAATGGGGCAATATTTTACCGGCGGCATACATTTCTGAAGCTATCCAACCAAAGAATTGACCATTTACTTTAGTCTTTGTCAAAATGTTGTGCTGCAAGATAGCACCACCCACAGGTCAGGTGAAATAAACTGTCTTTTTTTATCTCTTCCCTTCTATCAGAATGACCAGGGTGGTCAGAGAATGCTGGTAAACAGATGGAGCTCTTTCCTGAAGACTCGTTTGATCTGCTCAGTGGCTGGACCCAACGGCATTGACACACACTTTGATGAGCTCGGTAGGGGACGTTCTACTTTCTGTCTTCCTCTCTGGTGGTCTTTTTCATGCCTGTCTTAAAACATGGATGTATTCACCTTGTACCTCATCATGGAATTTTGGCCAGTAATTCTAAACATATGCCTGATATGGGATGATACCTATTTTGTTCACTTACACTCCACACAAAAACTTTGTAGATTGTGTATGATGCAAAGAAAATATTACACTGGTATGCCAATGCTAGGACACACTAAAATTGTGTTTTTGAAGTAAGCATTTAAATATATAGCTTACCGTTTAAGATAAGTAGATTAAAAATCGAATGCATTTAACAACTTTGTCTTTGCATTCCTTAGTGTATTTATACAGCTGAAAAAGGAGAATTTCTCAAACCTGTCTTATTCTGTAGTACAATAAATTGTTTGTAATGTTAACCCATAAAGCTTGCATATATACTTACATAAAATCAACTGTATACTGTATGTCATCTAGTTAACTTTGACATATTTGGGACACAATGCCCTCATCTTGAATACTTGTAAAGATAGAATGCAACTTTTTATTTAGCTCTTGTCTTGGTAATATACAGAGGAAGTCAATGTCATGCTCTGAGCAATAGCCTATCTGTAAAGCATCGACTCCTGATACATCGCTTGAACAAAATAGGCACAATAGCACTGAAAGAAGAGATAAAAAAAGAACTGCAGTTTTAGCTTCAGCGATGAGCTGTTTCTTCCAGCTCAGTGATTCTATTCATCAGATGCCTCAGAGCAAAACTGCTGATAAATCAGTTTTTTTGCTTTTTCACATTTTGCCTTTTGCTAGAGATTTCATCAAGTATCCATCTGTCCACCCGGATGAATTTGCAATAGATCTCCATGTCTTCACAGTATTTATCACACTGAGTATAAGCCAGCTGTGAAAATTCAAATCTGTTTCACCAGCTGTGTTGCTTAACTATCACCTAACGTTGTAATCTTAAGAAGGATCTCGCTGATGATCGCTTTGACTTTCAGATTATAGCTCATTTGTTTCTTCACTGACATCCTATTAATCACTAATCTGTTCCAAAGATCATCAGAGATGTAAAGTACAAGTTTTCCTTGTGTTTATTATTTAATAATGAAATATGTGCTGATTGGGTTTGATAATAAGTGTAAAGAAATAGGAAAGCAGCTTTATATTATTAATCTTCAATTAATTTTAGCTCCACATACATAAGTGTAAATTCTCTAATCATCTTTCTTTTTTTCATCCCCACCGTGTCTTTTATTTGTATTGTTGGATTATTTATTGTTTTAGCATATATTATAATTGAGTTTGTTCAATGCTTATAAAACATCAGAGAACCGTGAACTATGAATGCGTTTTTAAATGATTGAAATATATTAACCCTTAAATGCATGATTGTTTCGCCAATCATTATTGCATATTCTGGTCTTTAGTGACCCGGATCTATATCTAACACAGATGGATCTGTACCTGTCGCGGTAATATAAAACTCTCCTGATATTAAAGTAACAATTACAGAATAATAAAATAAAGCATATTTTGTTACCTTTTGGAGCTTGGAAGGGTTTAGTTTGAGCAGATGTTTTATACCATCATCACTGTCATCATCAGAGCCCATTTCCCAGTACATTCAGCATCTGGCTCATATTCGCAACCTCAAAAATATTTTCCGAACTATCATTTTCAACCTCTTCAAAATCAATATTTTGATCGCTGACAGCTTCTTCACCCAATCAAGTGACAGTGACACTAATATCTGATTGCGTTCAGTACTTGTTCTGCAGGAAATCACTGAGTCAGTTTTGCTGATGATAATTCCTATTCTTTTGTTTTCTGCCTGCGGTAACAATGACTTCACCATTGTGTATCAGACATTGCCACCTTGTGGAATAAATGTGAATTGCACTTATTCAGTCATCAAAGATTCAATTATTGTTGTGCAGAAGAAAATATACTTACATCTATGTGCATTTTTATGTGTTGTTTTAGAGGATGTGTTTGTGCTGCGGAAGAGAGATGAGAAAAATCCAGAGATCTTTGGTCTTTTCAGCACCACCAGGTGGGTGAGGTCACATGTATCATTCTTATGTTCTGTTTATTTGAACGAACAGCAGTCTGGACACTCATCTGCATCTGTTTTTTCCCCCTCAGTGCTGTGTTTAAAGGATACGCAGTGTGCATGTATAACATGGAAGACATCCGTGCAGTATTTAATGGGCCTTTTGCACACCGGGAACGGTCTGACCACCACTGGAAGGTGTACGATGGCAGTGTCCCCTACCCGCGACCTGGATCGGTGAGTTTTATTAGCTTGTATATTGGGTCCATCTGTCACTTTGTGTCATAATCTTTTTGTTATATCAGAAATCCCCATGTACAAAATGTCACGATGTGTTGCGTTTACACCTCTGACACGTGCTGCCGTTTGGCAGCCCACTTGAGTGAATGTTGAATTTTGGATCTTATTTCTTCAGACACACAGAATCTCTCATGGCAGATAAGTCTATTTTCAGCATGACTGTGCACATCACTGTTCTCCTCAAGCGTGTCATGCCAATTCTTTAACGTTAATGCCTGAAACGGAGTACTTGCAGCATTGCCGTGGTCTGAATTATAATTATATCTGATACGTGCTGATTAATGTCCTTCTCTGGCTATTTATCTCTAGCAAGATAAAAGAGTCAGATTGGTTTCCAATAGTTAGTAATGGCCTGTAATTCACAGGCATTTTCTCTGGTGTATTATGTCTTGTCTCATATTGAAGGATCAGGGTTTTTCCTTTGTTCACATCTCAAAATCAGTCTCATTTCTTTCCATGCACAGGTATTTTTGGATAAAGCATATGGGGAAAAAAGTGTCTCAGACAGCTGACCTTTTAAAAGGCAATTTAGTGGTTTGAGTCATGCACTGCTGGGTTTCTGATTAGTCTCTTGTTCTAAAAGGTTATAGCAGTGAGAAGCAGGGCAAACTCTCAAATCAGGAGAAACAAAATGAAAGACCCAAATGGCGTTCGTGACTTGGCGAGCTTTGTTTATGAGCATATTCATATTCACAGCCTTTTTGTGTCTCGCAGTGTGCCAGTAAGATAAACGGAGGCCAGTTCTCCAGTTCTAAGGCATACCCGGACGAGGTTCTACGTTTTGCACGTTCCCATCCCCTCATGTTCCAGGCAGTGCAGCCCGTTCACAGACGGCCCATTCTGCTGGACACCGAAGGAGGACGTAAACTCACACAACTGGCGGTGGACCGGGTGGAAGCTGAGGATGGACACTACAATGTTCTCTTCATTGGGACTGGTACTCAATTTTAGTACCTATTTTATATTGTACTCCTAGACCTGCACTATCATATAGACTTAATGCAATGACTGTTGCTTGTGTCATACTAAATATTTGCTTGCTTTTTAGAGGAACATCACAGTATACCTTTACTTACCTTGATCTCTAGTCTACAAACCCCCAGAAATCAAAATTGGTGATTTGTGAATTTAAGGCCAACTATATGTTATGTATTGCTAAGAAGTTGACAATTATCTTTTAGCAGATGTACACTACAATTCAAATGTTTGTGGTCAGATTTGTTTATGTTAAATAAATGATTGCCTTGAATTCAGCAAGTAATTCTGCATTAGATAAATCAAAAGTGACAGTACAGCTTTTTTATTATTATTATGTTACTAAAGATTTTCATTTCAAATAAATGCTGTACTTTTGTGCTTTCTATTCATGAAAAAATCCTGAAAAAATGGATCTAGAACTTTTTTCAACATTGATAATCATCAAAAATGTTTCTTGAGCAGCAAATCAGCATATTAGAATGATTTCTGAAGGATCATGTGACACTGAAGACTGGAGTAATGATGCTGAAAATTCAGCTTTGCCATCACAGAAATAAATTACATTTTAAATGAATATTTCAATAGAAAACAGTTGTTTGAAATAGTAATGGTTTACAATATTACTTATACTGTGTTTTTGATCAAAGAAATGCAGCCTTGATGAGCATAAGAGACTAAAAACATTACAACAATGTCTCTGATAAACATATCCAGGGCTTATTATAGAGCAATAATATAAAAATATTACATAAAATGTATTTTTTCAGTGAATAATTCAAGTTCTCTTTCTCTCTTTCTCTCAGACAAATCTGTGGTATTAAAAATGATCACAATCTACAACAAAGAAGCCGGCACAGTTGAAGAGGTTCTTCTGGAGGAATTGCAGGTTTTCAAGGTAATCAAAAGTCATTTTTATCTTTATATTAAAACCATTTCAGTTCTCTTAGAAACAATCTTCACACTAAAGGCTTTTTCTCATTCTAGGTCCCTGTTCCTATTACAGAGATCCTTGTCTCTACCAAAAGGGTAAGACCCACAGACAATGTAGTTTTCCACCTGGAGATGGTGGTATTGAGTAAACTTTTCATGCATGACTGATCACCATTACAGTCTTGATACCTGTAGCAAATTCAACATTCATAACAAAACAGATGCTTTGTAGTTAATTATATAATGCTGACGATCATTACGATCAAATATGAGCTTCTTTTGGTGTTTGTCATTGTTACTGTAATATGTTAAATTATTTAGAATACACACAAATGATGCCCACTTCAGGAGAATGATTTGATCTTCATAATTATGCTAATGTGGTGATTTGGACATAATGGCTTTCATCACACGTAACAAAGCTGTTGACAGCAGTGTGTTTGTATCTCCATAGCAACAGCTGTACGTGGGCTCTGAGCTGGGTGTAACACAGATTCGTGTGCACCAGTGTGGGCTTTACGGATCTGCCTGTGCAGACTGCTGTCTGGCCAGAGACCCCTACTGTGCCTGGGACGGGTTCACGTGTTCCCGCTACTACCCCGCTGGCCTGTATACCAAAAGGTACCATTTCAGTCAGATGTATAGAAAATTGCATAGCTTATATTTAGTCAAGTCAGATTTGTTAGTATAGCACTTTTCACAGTACATATTGTTCCAAAGCTGCTTTACAGAAAATAAAGGCTTAATACCTCAAGGTGAACAGCCTGAGGCAAGGAAAAACTCCCTAAGATATTTAGGTAGGATGTGAAATAAACCAAGCAGGCACATAGAATGGACCCAAAAAGTATGTATATATTTATGTTGCCCTCAAAACTGATAGATATTAAAAATCTCGAGACCAAAAATAACACTAGAACTTTTCTCAGAACTAAATTCACTTTTCTGAGCCATTATTTGCAGTGACTTAACCAACTGGTCTCAAAAGTCATTGTTAATGGATATATGGTGCTAATTCTCAAGTTCACCCAGTTGTCCATCATATTAACTATGCACAGCCAGAAAGTGTTCAAATACCCCATTTTGAACAGTATATCTTTTATTATTGGAAACCTAACACAACTATTTTGTGAAACGTTTCTTGAAAAGTGTTTGTGCCATTTATTTTTATTTTTATTTTTTTTAAATGCTGCTTGTTTTGAAATTTTGTTAGTAATACAATGACATTCAGACATTAATATATATATTTTTTGAAAAGTTTGAATGAGTTTGAATGATTGAATCTAATGTTGTTCATGGTGGCATTAACTATAAGCCAATGCAAATGTAATGGAATTATATAAAAACATAAATATAATAAGTATAATTAAGTCACGCTTAAATCTCTCAATTTCATTACATCTAAACCAAATATTATTCTAGAACTTTTCCCAGAACTAAATTAACTTTTCTGAGACATTTTTAGCAATGACTTTCAACCAACCGGTTTTTGGATATATGGAGCCAGTTGTACATCACATTAACTATGGACATTTTCTGGCTGTGCAAAATGAATGGAAAATGTCCACATGCAGTACCTCAGTATCAGTAACAGTATATATTTTATTATTATTTGAAACCTAATATTTTGTCACATGTTTCTTTAAGTGTTTTCACCTTTAAAATAAATACTGCTTGGTTTGATAATTTAGGTCATTGCATTACATGACATTCAGACATTTTTAAGTGTGGATGTAAGTGTTCAAATACTTGAATTCAAATTATTATTATTATTATTTAATTTCCCCATGAGCTAATTTATTTGCTTCTTAATATTTATAATAATACTTACATGTTATTTTATACAGTAATTGCATAAATGAATAATGTGTTCTGAATTGTTTAGGTGTATGTAGACATTAATGTTTTTTTAAGGGTGTCAGTCTTTTCCTTTAAACCTCTTGTAGCAGGAGTCATTACATCTTGTGCTTCTTAACATTTAATCTCTTAGCCTTAAACACACTCAAATAACTCTGACACATTTGGCAGGGCTGATATTTGGGGGATATATAAAAGTGCTCTGTAAATATCAGCCTTGGACTGGTAGTGCACACTGTAAGTATGGAGACTGAAGATTGCTTTTATAATAAGAAAAGGTTAAAGACATGAAATGCCTTGACATTTAGAAAAGAGATTGTGTTATATTTCCATGAACTTTGCATTGCAAAATTTGGATATTAATGCATTTCTTGATTAAGTTCTACAGTATTAGTGTGTGAGAATGTGTATGTATGTAGGCCTACACCAAAATCTTGTTTCTGGTTCCAGCCCAGTGTTTCCATTAGTGAACTCACAGAGTGTGTGTTTTTGTGAGAGCTCTTTTGATGTTTCACTCAGCCGCAGGGAAGCGTGTGTGCGCGCTTGTGTGTCGAGCATATCGGAGCAAAGGGTGAGTGGGAGGGTTTGCTTAATCCTGATTCAAAAGCCTGTCAGCTGTCTCAGTTTGGTCATCAGTTTGAGCTTGTTAGCGATTGATGCTAACACCTATCGCCCATATTAATACCCATCACACGCTCACTTTGTATGCAAAGCCAGACAAGTCGCACACAATCAGCACCAAATGCCTGTCAGAGTCATTACTCACAGAGTTCCAGACAAAAACCGGAGCGAGTGTGATTGAATTTCTGTCACCTCCCTGTGCTGTTACAAACCTTGGGCGGTAGGATGATATTATGACAATTGCAGGCAGACAGACAGGCTGTGTCTGGGTTATGTCAATGTCTCATTTTTCTCTTTCATTCTTTAGGCGCTTCAGACGTCAAGACGTCCGCCATGGCAACGCGGTTCAGCAGTGCAATGGGCTTCAGCTTAGTGGTATGTTCTGGCCATAGCCTGATCAATGGAGGGTATTAGAGTCTTAGGAGCTTTATAAGGAAAAATGAGGCGGATGAGATCTGTGGAAGTTAAAGAGGTCACAGTACAGTTGATCAGAGTCTCTGACTCTTAATGCACAGATGGTGCTTTTACTTTTTTTACACAATTACCTTCTTTTTTTATTATTCTGTGACAGAAACAGGCTTCCATTGTTTACAGAGAAATATCAAGAATTTGAGTTGAAAGATGTTGAATAGACATGTGGTGAAAAATTCATATAATGAATTTATTGGAATAGGCTGTTCAGTATGTGGGTGTGTGTGTTACAGAAGAACAAAGCATCTCAGAAAAGCTGGTATACGGTGTGGAGAACAACAGTACCCTACTGGAATGCAGACCACGATCACTGCAGGCGTCTGTAATGTGGTACATTCAACATGGCGTGGACATGGAGGAGGTACAAACACACATCTACAAGAGGACATACTATAGACTTGTATTATTCTTAAATAAAACCCAATATATTATATTAACATGACATAATACTATCACAATCCCTACCCCTAAAAGAGAATTTATTCAAATTAGAAACAAATATTAGCATACACATCTGTCACCAAAATATGTCTAAGTAAACAACTTCTGAATGCAATAATTCAGATTTTTCTTCACACATGCAGCCTACATTTAAACATGCCGAGTTTACTTGGATGATATTGAGGTAGAGCTCATGTGGTCAGGCTCAGAAATTATTTCATCACAAGGAATGGTCTGAACCCCTGGTGAGAGATGGCTGTTAAATATAGATTAAAGCTTCATTGTACCATTCTGACCTCAGGGAGGCTGGGTAATATAGCCTCCAGTGATTCATCTTAAATGGAAAAGAATAATGACATTGGCTATGTCACCGACCATCTCTCTGCTTAGACATCTCTCTGCAGAAACAAGGTAAATTAGACTTTCAATAGTGGCACATGTATTAGTAATATTAGCTAAAGTGAGCATACAATACTATTGCTCTCGTGCATTAGGACAACTGAAAGTGTTATATTTTGTTAATAATTATATCTCAAATCATTTGGGTTGAGGAGAAGTGTATTGCTTCTCTTCAAACCAATCAGACTTACGATTTCTGCTGGGCAAATGATAAATCAGGGGAAAAAATCATATAGTCTTGCATTAAAGTGCCTCAATTATGCTATATATAAAGGTTCCTAATTTTGTTTTGGTGATCTCCTGCAATAGAGTTACATGAATTCAAGGTCAGAAACACTTTATTTTTCTCATAATATACATTACACATAACCTCATTTCTGAACTTAAGGAGTCTGAAAACGTGCATGCAAAGTGGATTCGCAGCGCAGAAAACAGCATCTTTTCAACATGTCGACAACACAAATCAAACTTAACCAGGCAGGCCTCAGCTACAACTACAGTGTTTGAGTGTGGGTCAAAGTAGGCATTGTTCGCTGGCAGCCAATGAAGACCATAGCCTGGCATTATGCCAATTTGTTACATTGTTACATAGGTTTGTGCAGAAAGTGAGGCTGAAATTTCTGATTACTCTTTTCAGGAGTCCAGAATCGATTCTTTCTTTTAAGAGACATTAAATATATTTGTCGTGCACTTTGATCTTTAAAACTTTGCTGAGATTTTACGTTCACAATTCGCTATATTACACTCGTAATGTTTGAAAAAGCATAAAAGCATCAGAGCTTTATCCAAGATTTGGATGTCGGCCCATCCAAAACATCCTAGCAACCAGCCAGAACACCCTAGCAACCGCACATCAACTCACTTTTAACTGGTGACTAACCACCAAAATATGCGTCATAAATTCGATAGTGTCCTTTTATACTAGTGTCTTTCTCCCTCCTTTTCTCAGGTGAAAGGTGATGATCGTGTGATTCACACCCCCCATGGCTTGTTGCTCCTTAAAATAGCGAAGGGAGACGCAGGAATCTATGTGTGCCAGTCCACGGAGCACGGCTTCATCCAGACGGTGGTTCGCGTCACTTTGGAGGTGCTGGATGAGAGCAAAGTTGAGAGTCTATTGCATAAAGGAGAGGAGGAGGAAGGCGATTCTCTGCACAAACCTTCGCCCTGCCCTTTTCCCAGCCTACCCTCTGCCTCCTCAAAGCACTGGTACAAGGATTTCATGCAGCTGATCGGCTACAGCAACTTCCAGCAGGTGGAGCAGTACTGTGAGAAGGTGTGGTGCGTATCCGACAGGAAGAGGAAGAAACTGAAGGGAATGGCACCCAAATGGCGGTACA
The DNA here is from genome assembly GCF_951802725.1 of Rutilus rutilus. Taxonomy (NCBI): domain Eukaryota; kingdom Metazoa; phylum Chordata; class Actinopteri; order Cypriniformes; family Leuciscidae; genus Rutilus; species Rutilus rutilus. The sequence continues at coordinate 33,436,859 of NC_140213.1, forward strand.
CACCTGGGGCGGAGCAGCGGGCGAGAGCACGGGCACCTCGACACATACAGTAAAGACTGTTAGATGAAACAACAAATCGTTTTAAACGCATGCTTAGCGCAGATGATCAAATCTAGACATTTATTATTATTATTATTATTATTATTATAAAAAAGAATGAATGACATTTAAAACATTTTTTCTTACTGTCTTACTGTTGCATCATTCGATCTGAAAACCATTACTCTACAGTCAAAATGCCAGAGAGTTAAAGGGATACATTTTACAACTCCCCCAGAGTTAAACAGTTGAGTTTTACAGTTTTCGAATCCATTCAGCCGAGTTTCTGATATTTAGCCGAGTTTCTGGTCTCATTGACTTCCATAGTATAATTTTTTTCCTACTATGGAAGTCAATGAGACCAGAAACTGTCTGGTTACTGATATTCTTCTAAATATCAGAAACTCGGCTGAATGGATTCGAAAACGGTAAAACTCAACTGTTTAACTCTGGGGGAGTTGTAAAATGAGCCAATTTCCAAAAAAAGTGGAGTATCCCTTTAAAGGTACACTAAGTAATTTTCTCATAGACTTCATGGACGCAAACAAGCTAAGGTATTACACTTACGTTATGTATTACTTTTGTATGCTACATTGCTGTCTCATTACTTTTTTTCCCTGATTTACACTGCTGTGCAAAAGTTTGGGGGTCAGTATTTTTATTATTATTTATTTAAGAATGTTTTTTTTTTTTTTTTTTTTTTTTTTTTTTTTTGCATTGAACCATTAAAATGATCAAAAAGTGACAAAGTATTTTACAGTTACAAAAGATTTATATAGATATATTTCAAAATAATGCTGTTCTTTTGGACTTTCTATTCATCAAAGAATCCTTTAAAAAAAAAAAAAAAAAAGTTTCCAAAAAAGTGCTGAGCAGCATAATAATACTTTCAACACTGATAATAATAAGAAATGTTTATTGAGCACCAAATCAGCATATTAGAAGGATTTCTTAAGGAACTGTTATTTTAAATTGTAATAATATTTCACAGGTTTTACTGAATTTTTGATCAAGTAAATGCAGCCTTGGTGAGCATAAGAGACTTCTGTAAAAAAAAAAAAAAAAAAAAAAAAAAACATCAACAAAAATTTTAGCAACCCTAAACTTTTAAACGGTAGTGTATTTCTTTGTTTAAATTCAGTGAATGACATCCTGTTATTGGAAATTAAATATTTGCTTACATTTTTATTTCAGTTTAATGTTAATATCAGTTGACAGTTTGGTCAAATAATTATTAAAACAATAACTAATAATAGTAATAAAAATCTTGATTTGTGACAATGAAAAAAGTATTGTATTATTGGAAATAGTTTTTTTAAAGTGCTATACTACACATTTTAGAAATTGTAATGGTCATCTGGCTTTTCCAAGCATACAGAAAATGAGTAAAAGATACATACTGCATGCATAGTACAGAAGTAGTAAGAGTAGTATGGTAGCATGCGATTCCAACCATAGCAATGTAATTACTTGGTGTACCTTTTTAAATAGAAAGAGGAAGATAATGTGTAATTGATTTGAATATTTGTACAGGGCTCTTGTGTAACATTTCAGTTTCAAAGAAAATACCAAGGTTGCTTCTATGGGAACATGCAATGCTACCTGACTGACTGGGCCGTTAAAGGACAAGGGGTTGAAAGACCCTTTCAGGATCTGACAAATGACATTTCCTCTTGGACTGCTCTGAACAATGACAAATGTCGGAGACCAGTTGACCTCTAGTCAACAATATGAGATTTCCTATGAATGACTTTTCCACTGTTGACAATCTAAATTCAACAGTTGATTCAACACAAGTGTCAACCTTGCGCACATGCTGAGTATATTTATATGTATTTTCATTATTTTATAAATTATTCTAGTTGGAGTAAGATTTGGTAGTTTTTTTCTAGTGGTTTAAGATGTTCTTCTAGTTTTAACTGGACATGTATTACTGCATTCCAATTTTAGGTTTTTATATCATTAATCATAATGCATTTCTAGTGATCACCCCTTCAGCATAAATAAAAAAAAAAATCCCATCATCTTCCTTTTTAGTTACCGTAGTATTTTAAGACATGCAACAATATTTTTGCTGTGAACTGCTAAGTTAGAACCAAATTATCATGATTATTCCAATGAGGTCAACTGTTTTGCTGTGTATTGTGATGTTTCAAAGTATGTAAAATATTTTAATTGCTATGTGTTGTGTAATAAATATCCTAAATCCTCACAGGGTTGAGGTATAGCTGGTTAGCATGGCACTGTTAACCCTGTAACTACACCACTGACCTGCTGCTGTTGAGATGAATGGGAATACCAACAGACAATTTTCTCCAGGTATCATTGACCTTCTTAGTACTCACACTGCAGTATGGTATACGCTACTGTTCAAAAGTTTGGGGTCAGTAAGAATTTTTTATGTTTTTGAAAGAAGTCTTATTTGATGACTTATTTGTTGTCATTTTCTATTTTTCTACATTTTAAAATGTAATTAATTCCTGTGACGGCAAAGCTGAATTTTCAGTAGCCATTACTCCAGCCTTGAGTGTTGCATGATCCTTCAGAAATCATTGTACTATGCTGATTTGAAACATCAAGAAACGTTTCATATTATTGTGCTGCTCAATATTTCTGTGTATTTTTTTCCAGATTCTTTGATGAAAAGTCGTCAAAAGAACAGCATTCTTTTAAATCGAAAACTTTAGTAACATTATGAAGGTTTTTACTGTCACTTTGCTGAATACAATTAATTTCTTTCCACCAATCTTGACCCCAAACTTTTGAATAGTAGTGTATTTCTGTCATGACAACTGGCAATGGCAATGTTAATGTATTTGGTTTTGGTGGAATAGATCTGCTACGCTGCTGCTGCAGAGCAAGTATAGAAACTTGCTACTGCCAATACATTCACAGACATTGCTGTGAGCAAGTAAGACATGCTGCTGCTGCACATATAGGATCCATGAAATGACCCCTGTAGAAGATCTATACAGGTGGAGCTGGGGAAGGAGGAGGGTTTCTGGAAGCACGCTGCAGACTGCTATCAGCAAACAATGCCACATATTTGAATGTTGAGCAGCAAGCTCATTGGCTGCCGATACACTAGCAACCAGTCAGCGGCGCTATGTAGATAACAATGTGATCGCTAACAAATTGAGTTACCTATCAGTCTGCACAATCTAGAGTTTCATGACAGAACTTTGTATGTATTATGTAAATTAAATTATACACATTTTCTTGTTTGATACAAAGTGTATCCTGTATGTCTTGCTCAAACTCCGCTTTGGAACTAAGGGTATGATGGGAAGAACCATGTTTTTGACATGATGGATGGATGCAGTTTGTGTTCATTGAGGTCCATCACATGCAGTATTAATATTCAGAGTCGGGTTCACCAGACTGTCTTCAGCCTTGTCGCTTTCCACCACAGCAGTCGCTTTCCTGCTCTTTCTTCTCATCTCTGCTTATTTCAGATGGGCCTCCTAATTAGCAATATGTATGCCAGTCTGCAATGGAAATAATGTATTTCATTTATGAGTGAGAGAGTCACCCGAGTGTATCGCTGATAATGCCTCACCATAAACATGCAGCAGACCCCATGCTGATTCATTACAATGAGATTGCTTCCTCAGTCCTTCATTTTTCTCACATTTAAAACATTTCAACCTAACACAGAGTACAGGAACCTTTTTCTCATGTTCAAATTCTGTGTTTTATTATATTGAAATGTTTGAGACTGATGTGTATCAGTCTGTGCTAAACCATTTCATTCTGTTTTCTTTCAGTTCTTCTATATCTAACCAGGGTCTAAAATATTTGACAGAAAAATGAGAAAATGTGCCATCCATTTAAAGCATGAGTCACCCAACATGAAATTTATCTTATTTACTCACCCTCATGACTTTCTTTCTTCTGCATAACACAAAAATGAGATATTTTGAAGTGTGCTTGTCTTTCTTTTCCAGGCAGTTCCATTGTATGTGTGTTGGATTTTTTTTTAATTATTTTTATTTTTATTAAGTATTATATTATTCATATTTGAATTAGCTTTTATTTTTATATATACATTTTAGTTAAAGTTTTTGTAAATTCTCCCTTTACTTAAAGGAGCTGTATGTAAGAAATGTATTTCAATTAATCATAAAATGGCCCTGATATGTCACTAGACATTAAGAAATCATGTTCATTTCAAATACTTATATCACTGACAACAGTAGTCCGGCCAGGATATTGTCATTTAAAAAGTGAAGTTGCAGCCCTCAACTGATGTTGATGTTGTCATCTTGTGTTTTGGCCTGAAGCGCCACCCTCCACCTATCTACCAATCACAAAGTCAATAGTGTTTCGGCATCGGGGTTGCCAGCTCTGCTCTAGTTACCACAGCTACGTAGCAGCCTACATTCCTGCTGGATCCTGCAGCCTATCTGGCAACCTCGAGTCAGGGGGGAGAGGGAGGGGATACACCGCTCTACAGTAATTTGAAAGTGATTGCAGTACCAGTTTTGGCCACAATCTTACATACGGCTCCTTTAACATACACATCAATTGCAAGAATATGACTAATGCTGAAGAATGAACAGTATAAAGAAAGGCTATTAAATAGCAGTCTCAAACTAGTTTTGTTAATAATAATTGGTATGAGCTCCGACATTCATTTAAAAATATGCAAAATAACACAAAGTGAAAATAAACTGGAATTTAAGGGTTACGGAAACAACACTTATCATGGTAAATACACAATACTAACATGAACAGTTAAAAACATATGGACACTGATCCTGAGTATTGGCGCATTAAATCGAAGAGTGCGAGCTACGAGCACATTACAACGGCTGACAGGACAGGGAAGTTCTGGAAGTTTCTGAGGTGAGAGACATTAAAATAACGTTATAACAATGACACTGATGTATAGCCTGACAACATCTCATCTGACTGCAGATACTGAATAAGGACAACACATTTTCTTATGCACTCTACTTAAACTGTGTCTGGCAGAAGTGTCAACACCTTTCATCCATGTTTTTCAAAATAAAAGCCTCTCATCAGAAAAACATAAAATTACATTGTTTTTGTTTCTTGGGTCGCGACCCACCAGTTGAGAAGCAATATATATTCATCATATATCGCAGCGGAGTGGCTCTGCATTTACTGGGAGTCGTGGTGGGGAACAGATCGTAACACTCCCGCAGAATCCACCACAGCCACCACCATCACGGCCACCACACCAGAGTCCTCTGTTATTATGGCTGCCACACCGTAGTCTTTGGACATCATGGCCACCATGCAAGTGGTCCCAGTGCTTCTAAGTTTGGTGGTCCCAAGTCCAGCTCTTTCTAGTCCGGTGGTCCAAGGTAATTTCGGTAATGGTCACAGAATAGGTGTGTTTGGGCCACACGCACTTTTCTCGAGGCGGCAGCATCCGCCACAGCGCATCCTGACCACTCTGTCATGAAGGCCGTCCAAGCCTCTGCTGCGCCATTGCCTCCTGATCCCCAGTGGTATTTGGCTTCGTCTGCTCCACCCTGGAGGTTTTCTGCTCCACCATGGTGGTCTTCAGCTCCGTCTGCTCCGTCTTGGAGGTCTTCTGCTGTGCTGTGTGGTCTTTGGCTCCGTCTGCTCCGCCTTGGTGGTCCCCTGCTCCGTCTAGTCGACTTGGGGGTCTCCAGTTCTGTCAGTTTCGCCTTGGTTCCCTGCTCCATCAGCTCTGCCCTGGTGTCACCGTGCTCTGCTTGCTCCGCTCTGGCGCCCCGCTCTGCCGGCTCCGCCCTGGCTCCATGCTCTGCCGGCTCCGTTTCTTGGTCAATCGTTGTCTTTGCACATTTTTTAAAGCTGTTGCATTCTTGTTCCCTGTTTGGATTATGTTCCCGTTCCCTGTTTGGATGATCTTTGTGTATTTTGAACAAACTACGCTGCACTTGGATCCTTGGCCCTCCTTTTCCTTGCCTCTACTTAAAAAAAAATTATATCCTGGTTGTAGCACTTTTATATAAACTGGTGGTCATTATGTTTTTCATTCCTTTTAACACAATGAATCACTAGAACCTTATGACCTGATGGTCAGTCTTTGAGCCTTTTAACAGCACCAGAATTTGGAAATACAGTATAAAAGAGGTGCCAAAGCTGAAAGTTATCTATGAATCATTTCCTGAAGATACATAAGTTCTTCTTTTCTTACTGAGCACTTCTTTTCATTCCGTTGGTGTAGATTTAGGCTAATTTTAGTCTCTTGAAAGGAAAACTAGTCACACACTCATAAGCAGGGATGTATGCTCAAATTCATTCAAAGCAAGTTTTATTGAACTCATTCGTCTCATGAGAAGAACACCTCTCACAGCCGGCTTCCTGTCTTTAGCTTTACTCACCTCGCCCACAGACTTCTTTTTATAAAAGATTCCTGAAAAAGTGTGTGAATGTGGTGTGCTTGTAGATGAAAGGCTTCCGTTGACAGTGCAACAGCGTTTTGAGGAGGTGTCTTATCTCTTCTTAACACACAGATATCCTCCTAACATTTAGCATAGTCACCAAACCTTTAATTGTGAAGTCCTTTAATGTGAATTATGTTTTCAATTCATCTTGCTTCTATAATTTTATGTATTTTTCAGGATATTCAGATACTTTGATTTTATACATCAGGAATTGATTGTATCGTGAAAAGTTGGCACGGCATACCTTCATAGAGCAAGAAACAATGTTAGTTTGCTAAAGCAATGCTATATAGCACCGAAGAATCTGCAGCAACATGCGTGCATTATGAAAATAAAGTCCATTATTAATGAATGAATGAATGAATTAGGCATTTATATAGCGCTTTCATATGTACTACTGTACACCCAAAGCGCTTTACAATCACATCAGGGGATCGCTCCTTAATCCTTAAAGGTGATCTAAGTAACTTTTTTACCTTAACTGAACAGCTTCGGAGTCATTGGAATGGTTATATTACTTATTTCGGGTTGAATGGTGGTCGTTTCGCACCCCCCTGGTGCCCGTGAGCGGAAAATCCGCACTTGCAACTTTGAGCCGGCGGGCCGCCGCGTCAGGAAGTATCGCGTGATATCAGGTCTCGCGATGTAAACAATTGCTTTACGGCCAAAAGAAATCTGCTAAAATGCTGTCATTATTGCGCTCCCTCACGCTGTTCGAACCCGAATGAAGAAGACGTTTTAAAGAATGTCCCATCTGCTTTGATGTCGTTGATCTGCTAGCCTCTGGTGTCTGAGAATCGCCAACGAGTTTTTACAACAGTGTTGTCAAATATCTATTCCGAAGCTGTGGGGGAGCTCTAGAGAGAAACCTGCGAGCAAAAAGCGAGAATACAGCGAAGAAATCCCGAAACTACTGAGCTCCGCTTTAAAGGAATACTTCACCGATTAGCATTAAGCTTTGTATCAGTAGAAACCCGGTAGTATTTTTGAATGACCGTGCTTCCCTCCCTCATGTCCCCCTGAGACGAGATATTTTTGTATTGTGTGTCTGGAAAAAAAACTCAGATGACGCAAAAATCATCATTTTGCGTCATCGGAGGCTTTTTTGGCCAGAGGCTAGAGACTACAGCCAGTAGCTAGTTCCACATGTTTTCAACCCGCCCATAGGGGGTGGGATCTCACAATAAAACGGTGTCTTTTCAGTTTCGAGTCAACTACAGTAGTAGCCTATTTGTATCATTTCTTCCGATACTGCCCTCTGTAACCGGTAGGCGTGGCTTGGGAGTGGCCTTGAAGGGCAGCGAAGCAAGTGCATTCTGGGAGTTGTTGTCTTTCATCCACATGAGCCAAAAATACATTTTCTGGCTTTTCTCAGTCTAGAAGGCACCAACTTCTAAAATAATTTCACATTTCTACTACATAAATGACTAAATACATATTCATCTTTCCAGCGGTGAAATAACCCTTTAATGTTGACGTTAAAGGAATAATTCCACCATTAAAAAAAATAAAACTCAGTCATTATTTACTCACCATCGTGTTGTTCCAAACCTGTATGATTTTGTTTCTTAACGGAACCCAATCGGAGATGTTTAGCAGAAAGTTTACATTGTTTAGTTTTTTTCATGACTGTGATTTGTAAACATAAAAGGCACCATAAAAGTAACCCATTTAACTAAAGCATTGCATTGCAAGTCTTTTGAAGTCAAATGGCCTACAATAAAAATGGTTACTCAATAAAAAATATTGCCTTCTATTTTAGCTCTCAAGAACCAGTGAAGTTTGATGTGATGCATTTTAAAGGTCAGTAAATGATGGCTGAATTTATATGTTTGGGTGAACTGAAAGAAAACCATAAATGTAAAACACTATTAATGTATGCATTAAAGGGAGCTGACTGCAGTTTTAACTAAATCCAATTACTGTACCTGGTGAGTTACCATTTCAATAATCCATCAAACACATTGTAAGTACTAATAATTATTTGTAATCTTTGCTGACATTCTCTTTCAGCTTTACTCTGGCACTCTCAGACATGTTAAATCCTTTGAAAGGCTTTCATGTGATGCTCCGGCGCTGATATCATCACAGAGCACGGCTTAGTCCCACTGTTCTTTATCAAAGTTCATCAGCTCTCAAATAAACACTTGTCTTTGACTTCAGAATGATGCCAAAGGAGGCTGAGCAAACATGTTATCTAAAACCCCAGGCTGATTTTCCCAGCATCCATTAAAAAGCAGATTTTCCAAATATTGCAACTTGGTTCAGGATAAATCCCAAATCAGTTTCTCACAAATTTAACAGCAATAATTACTTTTTGCCAGAATAGATCTGATGCCGCTGCTGTGAGCAAATAAGACATGCTGCTGCTGTACAGTATAGCATACATGAATTACTCATAGCAGATCTAAACAGGTGGAGCTGGGAAAGGTGGAGGGTTTCTGAAAGCACACTGCAACTGCTATAGCAAATGGTGACCAGCTATTGAAGGTTGAGCAGCAAGCTCATAGGCTACTGATACAGCCGGAACCAATCAGCTGTGCCCTTTAGAGAATGATGTGATTGCAAGCAGATTGAGTTAAGGACCTATCAGCCTGCGCCATCTAGAGTTTCATGACATAACTTTGTTTTTTGATCAAATAAATGCAGCCTTGATGAGCATAAGAGACTTTTTTTTTTTTTTTTTTTTACTAAATCTTGTAACGACGTTCAAGTTCAGGGAAAAAAGAGGCATGAACCGGCAAACGTTCAACATACCCTTTAATGTCAAAGTAAATAAACACTTCACTTATAAAACTAAGGTAAAGCGACAGCACCTCACAGATGACTGCCGCACAAACAAAAATACAACACAACGTAAGAACAGGCCTGGTCCTCTCTCTTCCATGGGACTTGCGTCAGGTGTGGCGTGCAGGTGACGCTCATTATCACTCGCGGCATCAGCTTCGTTCTGTTCCCAGGGCTCTCGGCCCCACCCTGCTTGCCACACTTACCCAACCCAAACTTTTGAATGGTGGTGTATAATGAAATTGTCATTAAAAATGTTAGTGATGATGCTTTTTTTGGTTGAAATATAGCCTGGACATGCCCTTTGGATTTACCTGTTAACTGAAGACAGAAAATCCCATTAGGATAACCCTGAAAATGTTCTATTTTTCAAGACAGCAGTAGCTGCTGCTGTTGTTGTTAAGAACAGAGGTCACATAGGATAGCCATCAGTCCCTGCTCTGCAGAGCACAGTACAATACATCACATACAGTCACGCAAACACACTCAACGCTCCTACACTAAAGGCTCCGCTTTACTCACACAGCCTGGAGCACAGTTATGGAGGAGGACAGCGAGGGAGTGGAAGTAATACCCACAATTCATCTGCCTGTGTGACACTTCACCCACTACAACTCAGCGTGAGCACGCAGACACTGACTCAGAGAGATGGAGAGGAGAGATAGTGGCACTAAAAGAGACAGAAGAGATAGAAATGTAAAGCAGAGGACTAGTTTGAGTATTCATCAGCCCTGAAAAAAGAGAGGACTGACATTTATTATGGATACTAATCATGTACAGTGCTACCAAACCTTAATTTGGCAAAAAGGATGCTAAAATTCCTTCCATACAGCAACAATATAGTTGTTTTTTTTAATGCATTTAAAAAAAGAAAAGAAAAAAAGAAACATATACAGACCCTTTCCAAAAAATTTGAATCTCATGGAAAAGTTTATTTATTTCCATAATTCCATTCAAAACGTTAAACTTCCATATACACTCACCTAAAGGATTATTAGGAACACCATACTAATACTGTGTTTGACCCCCTTTCGCCTTCAGAACTGCCTTAATTCTACGTGACATTGATTCAACAAGGTGCTGAAAGCATTCTTTAGAAATCTTGGCCCATATTGATAGGATAGCATCTTGCAGTTGATGGAGATTTGTGGGATGCACATCCAGGGCACGAAGCTCCCATTCCACCACATCCCAAAGATGCTCTATTGGGTTGAGATCTGGTGACTGTGGGGGCCATTTTAGTACAGTGAACTCATTGTCATGTTCAAGAAACCAATTTGAAATGATTCGAGCTTTGTGACATGGTGCATTATCCTGCTGGAAGTAGCCATCAGAGGATGGGTACATGGTGGTCATAAAGGGATGGACATGGTCAGAAACAATGCTCAGGTAGGCCGTGGCATTTAAACGATGCCCAATTGGCACTAAGGGGCCTAAAGTGTGCCAAGAAAACATCCCCCACACCATTACACCACCACCACCAGCCTGCACAGTGGTAACAAGGCATGATGGATCCATGTTCTCATTCTGTTTACGCCAAATTCTGACTCTACCATCTGAATGTCTCAACAGAAATCGAGACTCATCAGACCAGGCAACATTTTTCCAGTCTTCAACTGTCCAATTTTGGTGAGCTTGTGCAAATTGTAGCCTCTTTTTCCTATTTGTAGTGGAGATGAGTGGTACCCGGTGGGGTCTTCTGCTGTTGTAGCCCATTCGCCTCAAGGTTGTGCGTGTTGTGGCTTCACAAATGCTTTGCTGCATACCTCGGTTGTAACGAGTGGTTATTTCAGTCAAAGTTGCTCTTCTATCAGCTTGAATCAGTCGGCCCATTCTCCTCTGACCTCTAGCATCAACAAGGCATTTTCGCCCACAGGACTGCCGCATACTGGATGTTTTTCCCTTTTCACACTATTCTTTGTAAACCCTAGAAATGGTTGTGCGTGAAAATCCCAGTAACTGAGCAGATTGTGAAATACTCAGACCGGCCCGTCTGGCACCAACAACCATGCCACGCTCAAAATTGCTTAAATCACCTTTCTTTCCCATTCTGACATTCAGTTTGGAGTTCAGGAGATTGTCTTGACCAGGACCACACCCCTAAATGCATTGAAGCAACTGCCATGTGATTGGTTGATTAGATAATTGCATTAATGAGAAATTGAACAGGTGTTCCTAATAATCCTTTAGGTGAGTGTATTATAGATTCAGCGCCCACAACTTAAATTATTTCAAGTATTTAGTTGTTTATTTGTACATAATTTGGGCTTCCAGCTCATAAAACCCACGAAAACATGATTTCAAAAAATTTGAATATTACATGAAATCACACAGTAATTACATAGTAATACCATGGTCATTGAACCAGGTTTTGGACGGCTGCTTTGACTCTGGATTTAATAAAGCACAGTGGACCAAAGTCCTCTTTTCTGATGAGAGCAAATTTTGCATCTCATTTGGAAACCAAGGTCCCATAGTCTGGAGGAAGAATGGAGAGGCACACAATCCAAGATGCTTGAAGTCCAGTGTGAAGTTTCCACAGTCTGTGTTGGTTTGGGGAGCCATGTCATCGGCTGGTGTTGGTCCACTGTGCTGTCCACTCAACGCAGCCGTCTACCAGGACATTTTCAGAGCACTTCATGCTTCCTTCATTTTCCAGCAGGATTTGCAACTGCCCACACTGCCAAAATAACCAAATCCTGCATGGTTCAATGACCATGGTATCACTGTGTAATTACTGTGTGATTTCATGTAATATTCTAATTTTTTGAAATCCTGTTTTCGTGGGTTTTATGAGCTGGAAGCCCAAATTGTGTACAAATAAACAACTAAATACTAGAAATCGTTTAAGTTGTGGGCCCTGAATCTATAATCTATGGAAGTTTAACGTTTTGAATGGAATTATGGAAATAAATAAACTTTTCCAAGATATTCAAATTTTTTGGAAAGGGTCTGTATATACCTATCATAGATGTCATAGAGATAAACCTCATAAAGATGGATATAAAACTGGTTTATTTGAATGCAGTTGCATGCTGTCAGCACATCAAAGAAAAATAAAGGCATGCATTTGAAAGAACGGAGTAATTTGGTGAATGGAATATTAAGGGGCCGAAAACAGATTCCTGTGGGACATCCATGGGGAAAGTGTAATGCCAATGTGTTTAGTGGGTCATGCAGTGCAGTGTTGCCAAGTCTGAGGTTTTCCCACAGAATTATAGGCTACTTTTAAAGTATGCCATGGCCTGATCTGAGCATTGAGCGTTTGATATGACAAGTTACTTGGCAATGATGACGGTTTATCAGGGTCAGTTTTTATTCATGTTTTCTAAAACTGCTACTTTAATCTAAGAACTTTGTATTTGCTTTGTAAGCAGTATTTTGAGTTTTAGTTTTGGACTAGTTTTGATTTGATTTGATGATCTTTATCCTGGTGAGAACATTGTGACATTGACTGATGAGTTCAGAGCATTCCAGGACTTTAATGAAAAAGGGAGGAAGAACTTTTGAAGGCCATTTCTTACATCAGTCAGTCCTGAAATGTTGACATTAAAATATAATGGGACAAAACCAGTGGTGTTCAAATAGAAGGACAAGCACCTTTGCCCTTGCAGGATTAAACGGCATCCCCTAGAATATCAAAATTGGTGTGTCTCAACTGACCTCTGTTCTCTTTCACTCTGTAAAATAGGAAGAGCTTATCCAACCACTGTCAGGATGGAATGTGTTTAATCTGAGAGTTATAACCCTCCATTTGGGTATTCACGTCGTCATATCCGCTCTGTAATCTCACATACTCGTGTACGCACATTACATAATCACGGCCGTTGCTCTGTAAAAACATAACATCTGTTACTCGGGCAGCAAACACATGCTGACAGCTCAAAATATACAAGAAGAGACACACCGCAGGAAATATTTATTTTTAAATCAATATAATTGACTTTTAGATCTGCATGGCTTGTACACCTCGACACACCATGTCATAAATCACAATTACAGTTGAAATTGGACAATGTCACCAAGACATTGGGTTTCATTCTCTAATAATGTTGATAAGTATCCTTAGGTGTGCTGATTTTTTTTCTTTTGTGTGTGTGTACGTGTGTGTGTACATGTGTGTGTGTGTGTGTGTGTGTGTGTGTGTGTGTGTGTGTGTGTGCGCGCGTGTATAAAGATAAAAAAAAATACATATATGATATGAAATACTATATATATATATATATATATATATATATATATATAAAACATTGTTTTACATTATACTTTATATATTTAAATTTGTTCTAAAATTTGTCGTTACTGTAGAACAATTTAAATGATGACTCATGAGTTCTGCATGGAAATAATTGCACAGGTTCTATGCATAAATATATGCTCACGGTTAGAGAACAAGACCTACTGTGTTTTTACATAATCTCTTACAACCCTCCAGTTGGTCAGCTCAAGCTCTAAAGCTTTAATCTGTGAGTGTTGGATATCGAGTGATACAAGTGATGAAAAGTGTTTGGCTAAGATGTGTGCTCCCTGAGCAAATTGAGTTTGTGCAAGGGACAGAGTGTCTCATTACTTCAGCTTCAGTCATCTAACATGAGAGGTTGTATTCTGTGTTAGAATATATGGTTCATTGCAGTCTCACATCACGACATCTGACAGTTTAATCATAGAAGTCAATGGCACTATTCTCGTTGCATTTATTTCCTTTCTAACAGGTGCCCTCATAAATTCAGCTAACCCAACACGTGTCATTCATACAGACCTTGTCCCTTAGGAAAGCTGCTGAAGTGGCGAATGTAATGTATATTTTTATTGCTGTATTATGTGATAGCATCAGTGTGGTGAGTGACAGGCAGGCTCTCATTGACCACGGGCCAGCTAGCGTGTGTTTGGACAGTAGCAGTGGCAACAGCTGTGTGGCAGTGACGGCCCATAAATATTTGAGAAGAGACTCGATCTCTCAGTGCAGCACTGGATTACAGTAACCTCCCTAACTTTACACCCCCGTGGGCATGCAGAGCCAGTGAAGGTGATATTGAAGTATAACTTCTCTCCTGGTCATGAAAGTTACACCTGAAAAGTGATGCTATTTTTCTTCTGTGTTCTCTTCCACAACAACCGGGACATGAAACTCAAGGTCATCGAGTTCAGTTGCTTTGAGATGCGACGAGAAGGCCAAGGACATTCATTAGCAACCATTGGGAAAATGTGCCTCTCTCTGCATTTACTGCAGTTTCCAACTGAAATTAACTCTATACCAACAATTTGTATTCCTTTCACAATTATGATTACAGGGGTAGATTATCAGTTAAGAAAGACTTATTTTTGTATGGTTCCTTTGTTAACTCTGTTAGCTAAAATGAGTCACAGCTAAAATGAGTCAGAATACTAATGTTAACTGCTATGCAATTTTATAGTGAATTAAAGGGGAAAACCAAGTGTAAAACAACAATTTTGATTCATTTTGGCAATGCTGCTCTTTGAAGAGGCAAATATGTGTTTCTGATGGTTTTGAAGTTTAATAGGTAACTCTGAATCCAGCATGATTGTTCACTCATTTGCTACACATAAAAGTGTTCAGCAGTGCAGATGTTAACACGGCACTCCATATGCTGGGAATAGTGTCATTAGGCACCTGCCTTTGTTATATCAAATCATAGAGAGAGAACAATTATGAACCTCTAAGCAACATCTCAGTGCTGCACCACTAGAAAATGCTTTGCATTTTTATTTGAACATTGTATGTGCAGTTTGAAGTCCCTTAAAATATTCGAAATAATAGCATGCTGAGAAATAGTTTACAGAGACTAAGCTGCAAAGCAAATATCATTGTGAATACATAAACACTTGATCACCCATATTTAAGCATCAACAAAGCCTTTTCAGCGCTGCATAAATGTCTGAAGTTTTGATTAAGATGATTATTATTATTATCATTATTATCATTAAACGATGGTTATAAGTCCTTGATAATTTCAGTCTGGCCTAAAAAGTTTTTGTGCCACATTTCAGGTCAGATTGATTTGGTTATTAAGAAGGCGTTGCACCAACTACACTGGACTCAACAGCAAACCCACAACCTGTACAGTAAGTATGCACTACAATTTATTTCACATGTAAAGATAGTATTCACATAGTCTTAAAGGAACCGTAGGGGGGGGAAAATCCATTATAATGGTCAGCAACAGCCCATGAGAGTTAATTTAGTTGCATAAAAGCTATAACTCACTTCCCTATCATTGTAATTGCACATAAAAAAAAAACAAAAAAACAAACACTAATGAAATCCCAAAAACTTTTGATTTGTAACCATATTGGAACATTCAAATGTCAAGCGCACAGTGCAGCAGATGGTCTCTGAATGTTTGCTTTCAGCTTGAAGACATGTTGAGGTCTGTATCCACATTGTTCCCAAAAGCAAACATTTACTAAATGATATGCCTGAGGTCTGGAGAGAGTGTGACTCATTAAAACAACATAGAGAGTCGAGGGCAAGACTTTTGAGATAGGTTTTATCCCCATCTTGTTTTACACTTCGTCAATTATACAGTGCTTAGTGTCTAGACCTTGCTATTGCATTACTCCATCAAGGACAGCATGTGGCAGGAAAATGCAGCTTCGGTAAGCACCTCACCTAAAAACTCATCAACAAGCCATGTCAGTCAAGCCTTC
This sequence comes from Rutilus rutilus, assembly GCF_951802725.1. NCBI lineage: Eukaryota > Metazoa > Chordata > Actinopteri > Cypriniformes > Leuciscidae > Rutilus > Rutilus rutilus. Next base: position 33,452,761 of record NC_140213.1, read on the forward strand.
ATGGTTTAAACATCCTCTCGCTCTGTGATTTATCTCATTCATTTATTCAGAGAATGTCAATGGTGCATCTAGCTGTAAATGTTTTACTATCTATCTATCTAACTATATATCTATATATCTATATCTATATCTATATCTATATCTATATCTATATCTATCTATCTATATATATACCCAGACAGCACCACATCTAGTACACGTGGATTTCTAGACTTCTAGACCTTCTGGGAGAGGTAGGATGTCTGTATAATATAATATAATAATGTATGGAATAATTGACGAAGGACTGTTGAATTATTACAAAATAATGCACTTGTTGCATTATAGTGTGTATTTACTGTATTTTCTAATAATTGTACAGTCAATTATTCCTCTTACACACAATTAAGACATTGTTCAGAAGTTGAATTTCAAGACATTTGTCAGGTTTTTTTGTCAAAATGCTCTTTTGTTTAGGACTAATTTCTTACGCATCTCATCCCACACCTCCGTTGCTAATTCCATAACATCATTTTAAAGCTAGTAATGAAGGCTTGAGCCATTTATAGCAGACTAATGCAGTTATTAATGCAGTTATCTGAGAGAGAGAGAGAGATTTAGCATGTGTGAATTGCCTGAGTCTGTGCGTTTCTCAACAGTATTCGGCAGCAATGTCTCTACTAATAGAAAAGGTTGATCTGCTTCAAGAACAGCGAAGTTATTACCTCACTAGTGAGAAATGTCTTTTAGCTTTTAAGTTGCTAAACTATTTTACTGATGAAATCGTCAGAGCAGCGCTGACAACGCGTTTCTGCATGAATGTGTCTCTGCACTGTATGTGTGTGCGTTTGAGTGGGAGAGAGAACGGGAGAAAGAGAGTATGTGCTTTCTATACATAATAAAACGTACATTTGTGGGGGAAAAAACATAAATATTTCATCGTTTTTATCCTATTGTTTTCTATATTTTCTTTATTGGTCAGTGTCGTTGTGGGTTTTGGTTCTTTTGCTGTTGTAGGCTGTAAGGACCTTTGAAATAAATTCAATCTTGGCGAAGTGATATGAACATGTAATGCGGTCAAGACCAACCAATCAGATTGAAGCATTCAACTGCCCCGTAGTATACAATACAATACAATACAATACAATACAATATATACAACTGTATTATATACTCATATGTACAGCAGTTGCAGTTTATAGTGCTTTCTGTAACATAAGCTGAACCAGTAATGGTAAAAACCCACCCACGCCATCCTCAAAACCTTCATATACCAGGCAGGATCTTTTAAGTACATAATCTCCTGCTGATTCTTGTCTATGCTCCCTCTATATCTGTTATCCACAGCTGCCTATCTCTCTCTCTCACTCTCTCCTGCTCTCTCACAACACATCACTACTGACTTCCTGCCTGCTCCTGATTGGTCTGTATGAGCAGGAGGAGATTAGGGCAGTCCCTAGTCAGCTGGAAGGGTGTCCAAAAGAGTGCCAGGATAGAGAGAGAGAGAGATGCTGTCGCTTTAAGAGTATTTTTAGGCTGATAGTTGATGATGGTCAGTGGTGGGGAAAATCAGAGTTAGTGGCGGCAATGCAGTAGCTTCCTGTGAATATGGATGACAAGGGGAGACGCTGATGTATTGTGGATTTAACAGCTTTTATAACGCCATTAAACACACTGGACTTGGGGTATTTGTATGCGTTCAACCTTAATTTGTTGGGGCTAAAATTAGGTAAGTAGTTGCAATTATGTATTTGTTTTATTATTAATATAGAAAAGTTTTTTTGCTAGACTGAGTATTCAGACATGTTATTGGCTTCAAGATTATATAGTCAACAGTGTAACCGTACACTTGAAGCTTTACATCACACTTGGCTTGCAGATATGAAATGATCTTATGATGGAGGATGGGGGCTGGTTGACCACTGTGAACTAGCTGTCAAGCTATTTGTTTTTCTAGCTGGACAACCCAGCCCATCTTCTTCCTCTCCGAGGCAGATATTTAAATTTAATGAAACTGGCGAACAGTGTGTGATCAAGTTACAGTATTGATTACAGCCTGACCCTCTGCTGTACTTCACATGCAGAGAGGTTTGTGTGCATGTTTTCCTTTGATTGTGCGTATGTGTGTAGATTATAGTAGATTATAACATCCAATTAATAATACCAGCATGTGTGCTTCAAATATACTCATATTTCATGAATATATTCTGCTGAGACAAAGCAAGAATATGCAAGACCTTGTGTGATGAGTGCATGTGTGAATGTGTATTTGTCAACATCAGCTTGTTTAGCTTGTCCATCTGTTTGTGTCCTCATGTTTTTGTAGCCTACATGTATATTTTTTTGCAGTGATAATGCATGTTTGATTCCTTTTCTATAACTATGTTTGTTTTCGCATGAGAAGCTGAGACACCTAAAGAGGCTGAAAGAGGGAAAGTTTGTTTAAGGACATGAAAAATGTCAAAAGGTTTAGGCATGGTTGATGGAATAACATGTCAGGGCCAGTGAAGCAGCAGAGCTTACCGAAAGCAGGAGCGAAGACTTCCCCAGACATCAGTCAAACAAACACACACACACACACACACACACACACACACACACACACACACACACACACACACACACACACACACACACACACACACACACACACACACACACACACACACACACACACACACACACACACACACACACACACACACACACACACACACACACACACACACATAAACAAACAAACAGAAGAGCTATACATTGTCCAGAGGCAAGCTTCAATAAACCATTAAAATTAGATCACAGTTTTAATTTTTTTTAAGGTGATCCTAATGGTCTTCATACAACATAAATACATAAGGACAGCTATATTATAGTGTGTGAGAAAAATATGAAGTGTAATATTATAAAGACATGTTTAAATTAATCTTGTCCTAAATTAAATGATTGGCTTTTATATAGTCATTTTACTAAAACAAATAAATAAAATATTATCTGGAAAATACTGCATATGTGTACATTCATGTATGCAGTGGTGTAAATTATCTGAGTAAATGTAGGCTAAATAGTTAGCCTACTTAAGTATCTTTTTGCCTACTTTTCTCTTTGACTGAGTATAAAGATATTAGCAACTCTCTACTTGACTACATTTTTGAATAAGCATATGCACTCTTTACTCCAATACATATCTTGTGCGTTTTGCCTTTACTCTTTGCCTTTTACTTAAAGGTATAGCGGAGGATTTTCTTTTTCCGTGTGGATCATCAAGACTATTGGTCCTCCTAAGTGTCAATCATTCTGGTGATATGTTTACGTAAGGCCGTCGTACGTGCTCGTGCACACGATTCACACGATGGCGTGCGCTCAAAACACAGGTTGGGCTTCCCACTGATGCCTCAGTCGCGAAGTTTCTACTTGACAGGTAAAGTTTGGCATGATATTTGGAGAAATCCATTTAAAATCACTGCTAGTAAAAGTTAATGTAAGCTATTAGCTCGTGCATGCTCTCTCGTGCACACGTTTAATAGGCGTTCCCTCTCGGGAGCAGGTAGAGTGTTGCGCATGTGCATTTTTTCAAAAAGTGAAGAGGGCGGTTCTTTTCTAAAATTCGGGAAAATCCTCCGCTATACCTTTAAACTTGTCAAAAAGGATACTTTATGTGAATGTGAGTGCATTAGCAGGTATATGAGATGAGGACATGGCTGCAGCCGGTGAAGAGACCAAAACCAGCACATCTAGTGCAAGTAGGCTGTGACTATTTACTTAAAGGCCCACTGAAGTGCCTTGAAACATGCAGCATTATTCAATGTGTTGACGGAATTTCCATTGAAACAGGAACACAGGACATATCGAGCAGCTCCTCCCCTTTTTTTAAATAGCCAATAGCTTTTAGTTTATTTTTGCAGAGCCGTTGAGCCCGGCAAAGCTGCGTTTGACAGCTTATGACAGCCACAGTCTAATAGATTCCCCTTTTAGATTTAATATGAAACTGTTAATAAAACAAAACAGTGAACATAATCATGCTGAGGATGTGCACTTTGAAAAGTGTGTAATTTATGCTGCTGCATGGCACCAGTGTTATCACTTGTACTCGACAGCGCTGTTTCTAAAGCCGAGTCTGTCTAACCGTTTCTCCTCCTACATCGCTTTAAAATATAGCATTCTGTGTAGAATTCAAATGGGTCTGATCCGTTTTGTGGTCTGTGGCGACTCACGCATATGATCCGCTCTGTGCCATCGTGTCTCTGGACCGGAGCAGATTGTGTGCGGGCTGCGGCGGTTCGCGTGATATTAACGTGAAACCAGACTTATTTCGCCCCAATGGAGAGCATATTTACACTTTCTGAATCGTTCCCTGTCTCCTATATAATACATTATGTGCTTTTCACCATGTAGAAAATAGTAATTGTGTGAACAAGTGACCGATTTTAGCCGCAGCTTGTCTGTTTATGATGTAAATAGGTCCCCTTTAATATGTGGTTAGTGTTTCTCATCTATTGTTTTAATATTGAACAAATAATGTTATGGAATTATGTAATAATAATTTAGATTCTAGAGAGCATTGATTGGACAAAAAAATCTGATGAGAGGATGAAGTGCAGGGTGATGTCATCAAAATTGTTAATCCATATTGGCGGAAGTGATGGACTGTAAGTTTTTAACGCTTAAATCTTCTAAATGCAAATTTTGGCATTGTTTTGGAGCGCACTAGCTTATAGATAACCTTAAGGCTAACATATTCATACTAAAAGCATTTTTTTTTTTTTTTTCATGAGGACTTTAAAGGGTTGAAAATGAAATGCCAAAATGAAAATTCTGTCATTAATTACTCACCCTCATGTCGTTCCAAACCTGTTAGGGTTTAAACAGTCCATGTGTGGTTCAAATATAATGTTATGAAGTGACGAGAATACTTTTTTTTTTTTTTGTGCAAAAAACAGAACAAATACAAATATAACGACTTTATTAAAAAATGTCCTCTCTTCCGTGTCAGTCTCTGACGCTGTTCACGTTGTAAACACAGTGCAGCGCTTCTGGGTTCTACGTTAGAACGGCTGATCAGTATTGGCCAGCTCCTGCGTCAGCACCACATGCATGCGTCGAGAAGTTTTTGAAAGTAGTTATGCTTGTTTTTTTGCGCTCAAAAAGTATTCTTCATAACATTAAGGTTGAACCACTGTAGTTACATGGACTATTTTTAACGATGTCTTTACTACCTTTCTGGGCCTTGAAAGTGGTAATAATATTGCAGTCTGTGGGTTCAGAAAGCACTCAGATTTCATAAAAAAATAACTTTATTTGTGTTCCGAAGATGAACGAAGGTCTTACGGGTTTGGAATGACATGAGGGTGAGTAATTGATGACAGAATTTTCATTTTTGGGTGAACTAACACTTTAACGTTATTTTATTTATCCGTTATATTGAAGAGACCTTTTTGAATTTTGAATTCTTTTGAATTTTGCATAATAGGTCCCCTTTAATATGTGGTTAGTGGTTCTCAGCTATTGCTTTAATATTGTACAAATAATGTTATGGCATTATGTAATAATTAATAATAATGTGAACAGGCATTGTTTCTGAAGATGCCTTAATGTTTTGATAAGACTTGCTGCAGCCACATTATAATAGACATCGAGTTTAATATAATATCTACAGACCAACATTACTCTGCATCGTGAAGAGTCAGTGTCAAGGTTTCATTTACATTTATGCATTTGGCAGATGCTTTTATCCAAAGCGACTTACAATTTCAAGGTATACACATTTACATTCTTATCAGTTCTTGCTTTCCCTGGGAATCAGACACATGACCTTGGCGTTGCAAGCGCAAACACTCTACTGTTCGAGCTACAGGAAAGCCCTGTAGCCCTGTCAAGGTCCAGCACTTCTGAAACGTTTTCATAATGCATTTCAGAATGGCAGGTGTCACTTTTATCACAATAATCACAATACCTGATTGGTAGAGTCAGTTTGTGGCACATGCCCCTGGTGGTTTCAGTTTTTTAGTTGTGGCCACAAAATAGTGTCTATATACAGTATATATATATTTTTTATACTTTCAAATGATACAGCTGAACTGTCAATCCTATGCAAATCGGGTGGGTGCTGTTCAGTGCGTATGTTACAACATCTACATGATGCATGGGAGAAAGCGACATGTGTCACTTGGCTATTGGAGGTGCCACAACATATGCCGACATGTTCTGCAACAATGTCGGTGGCACATGACACAATCCATCGGCACATGTGACAAGTTTTAGTGCAACATGCCACTTTCCACTGGCATATGCCAATAAGAACCGGATGTGCCACCGAATGTGCTGCTAAGCATAGCCACATGTGCCAATGGCTTCTGTGCGTAGGATGCCGTGCCACTTAATCTTAATACCACCTCTCTGGTTTTCACTAGCATGTTGAGGACTAGTGCATCTGAGCTTACATTCAGTCCCAGACTAAAATGCATGTTTGATCTGTTTTAACTGAAATATTATTGATTATTGTATTTGATTTTGATATTTTTTTTTATGAAACAAATGCAAAACCCTTTCAGTCTTCTGAGCTTTGAAAGAGCGACATCTGAGCAATCAGAAGGGTGAGAATGGTGCTGTAACAATGTCTAGAGGAATATTCAGCCCAATCTGGTCGTGTGTACCCACACAGACACCCACCCACCCACACACCGACAAATGGTGGGAGAGGAAAAATGTTTCCAGCTTCCTAGTGTTTACGCTTCCCCACGCATGACGCAACACATAATCAGCACAACACACACACACACACACACGTCCATGCTCCCTCCCCCAACGCATGACGCGCAGGCCGAGTGGGAAAGTGATGCATGGGGGACTGAAGACATGCACGACTCACCATACACACGCTCACTCGCAGGAACAGGCTCTGGAGAAATGTGACTCTCTCTCTGGCTGTCTTGATCTGTGTGTTTCAATGGCAGAATTCTGTCTGCCCAGTGGCAGAATAGATAAATGGGGTGAATTTCTTGTTTACGTTAACATTACTGTATTAGAGCCAAATTAATTTCGGCAACACATATGTTTCCAAACGATTCCTGGCTCTCACCACCTACCTAATTCAAAACAGTTTTATATCCTTTATGAAAATATTTGATCTCAACACAAACCATTAACCTCATGCTAATGTAGGAAATCATATTGTATTAAAGGAATAATTTAGGCAAAAATATGAAAACTGATTGTTCTATCTTTCTATCTATCGTTCTATAAATCTATCGTTCTATATATCATTTTGTCTATCGTTCTATGTATCGTTCTGTCTATCCATCATATCATTTTGTCTATTGTTCTATCTTTCGATCTATCAATCTTTTGATCTATCTGTTGATCTATCGTTCTACTGTATATGTCGTTCTGTCTATATCGTTCTGTCTATCTATCTATATATCGTTCTGTCTATGCATCTGTCTATCGTTCTATCTATCATTCATCTATCAATCATTCTATATATTGTTCTATGTATCAAGTTTTAAAAGTCTTGAAGTTAAAAATTACAGTTAAATAAAATAACTGAAATTCAAAGAGATGTTATTCTTATTCCCTAAATTTCAATTTGAATTGCATTTCTGCATCCTGTTTTCTACTGTAATTTTAATTCAAATCAAATGCTTTAAGTAGATTGTAATTTAAAATGCATTCTCAGTTCAGTTCTGAACTCCGGTTTCTGGGTGAACTATTCATTTTTCTCCTTACCAATTTTACATCCTTAAACTTTGGCAACCAGGTGAAATCCATTAATGATATGGTTTCTAGACGTGCTGAATTTGCTGGAATAGACATTCCTCCTAATTGCATCTGACTCTGCATCATACAGTGAGGTGATGTATGATTATTCCATAAACCATTGCTAGACCATAGCTCAGAATGATTGAGGGCTTATTCTAAATTGATGAGAATTAATTTACATTGGAAAGGAGTAAATGGCAGTTATAGTTTTGGGCTTAATCCCCAGAGAGATGCCGGAGAGATGCAATCTGTGATGTAGCTTCTTGGCAGATTGTTTAGACTGCTCTTGTTCAGCGCATTGCAGGGTGACAGGCTTGGTCTACTGTCTTGAATGAACTGCTTCTTGTAGAAAAGTCGCCTGGGCTGTAAGCCAAGCACTCTTGATTTATGTGACCTCAATCCAACATGGTTTTCAGACTGGCTTCTGAATGAGCAGGTTTCCACTAGAGCAACTAGACATTTTAGAGAAATGTTTGATGAAAGGAAAAAAGAGAGAGATCGAATAAAGAGTCAATAAAATGATTTGATTTGAACAGGTTTGGCTTAGCTCAAAGCCTGATTAAAAGTAAAAGATAAGCACTTACGAAGAAATGCCTGGCCTTTAACAGTGTGTATGTGGTAATAGCTACTCATGATCTGCAAACATTGAAGGCTGTTGGTTTTTATATACCGGCCTTTTTAAATTTTAAATTTTGAAAATTCAATTCAAATGCTGACGCATATCATGAAAAAGCATCATTGCTCATTAAAGAACAGATTAACACTTCATTAGACGTTTATGGATCTTTGCCTCTTAAGATAAAGCCAAAAACTTTTTGGAAGTTAAAAGGCAGGTAGTTCTGAAATACTTTAGCAAAGTGATTCTGCAATGGTTTCACTTCAGATTTGCGATCCGACAGCACCACATTTGTTTATTGCACAAAAATGTACTTTTTAAAAAACATGTCAATGAACGGCATTGGCCCTAAAATAATTATTAAAATGACAAGACGAGAGGAAACATGACAATTTTGTAAAAGCATTACAACTGAATTTGTGTCAAAATGCAGTAAACTTTGATTGACCACACAACCTTTGACAGCAACAAGAAAATATGTAAAGTGTTTTCTCCTCTCTTTTAATAGTTGATAATCCTAATTGTTGTGACATGCTACAATTATAATACAACCATTTTTTTTTTTTTTTTTTTGGTTGCATCCCCAGCAGTTGTGAACCACTGCTTTAGAGACAGTAGGAAAGTAGAGATCTTATGTTGGCCATGTTACTGAAATATTTGAAGTCTTTGGATTGCCGAGAGCTCTATTCTGAAGAGGGATGGGGCAGCAAGACTCAGGTAATGATACTGGCATGCCGGCACTGATGGTTTTTTATGGATTGACCATTAGCACTAGAGTGGAGCACATTAGATTCTCTCAGGACCATGACTGATTCTGCCAGGCAAAAACCTATAATGCAAACAGAGAAAAGCAGGCTTCTCACGCTGCCTGAGAACGGAGAGATGATGGATGTGAGTGAGTATACACAGATAAATGACAAGCAGATACAGAGAGAGAGAGAGAGAGAGAGAGAGAGAGAGAGAGAGAGAGAGAGAGAGAGAGAGAGAGAGAGAGAGAGAGAGAGAGAGAGAGAGAGAGAGAGAGAGAGAGAGAGAGAGAGAGAGAGAGAGAGAGAGAGAGAGAGAGAGAGAAGGAATTGTCATACCCTATCAATGTTTACTGTGAATTTGAAGGTGAACTGATTTAGGCCATTGCCACAGGCTCAATGTTTCTGACTGCAGTTGACCTTCTATATTAATAAACATAAACCAGATTGCATTTTATAGCAGCATGTATCCCGTTCAGAGTTCTTTGAAGCTTATTATTATTATTATTATTAGCCTATTGGTTATTTTTTTATTTGGTAACACTTTCTTTTACAGTGTCCTTCTTACATGTTACATGCACTTTCCCTAGTAATAACAATGAATTATGCATAATTAAGTAGTTACTAAGTAGTTGCTTACTATTACTCAGTACTTAAATATATTATATATTCAATATAATATATATATATACTGTAACAATGACACCTTAAAAAAAGTGTAATTTATTTTACACCTTTATTTTAAGGTGATGTCGATACATTGTACTTACTCAAATAAGTACTGAGTAATATTAATTAACCACATGTACTATAGAGTTACGGTTAGGGTTGTAATTATGGATAATTTACTGTTATTACTATAGTAAGTACATGTAGTAACGTGGAACTACATACCTTAAAATAAAGTGTTACCTTATTATTTGTTGATGTTTAACCTCTTTTGCACACTGTTGGTAACATTTATTTAGTATTTTTTCCATTTAAGCCTATATTTCTATAAGCCTATATTATAGAATTTTAATAAAACTGCTGTTCATAAAAGTAACCTTATGGTGTTTGTTATTTATATTAATGCACTGTCAACATTCTTATCTGTGCAAACGACATCAAACCCCTTACAGATGCCCGAATAAAACGTTAGCCGATTATTAGCGGAGAGTCTGTCAAAGACGAATGATTATGTCGCTTTAAATTCAATTTTCGTGAGGCGATGTATGCTGATCACCTGTCATGTGCGGCGCATGCGCAGAGGGGATGATTGTGAAAGCGGGTATGCCCTCAGTTCCTCGTAACCTCCATCCTAGACGCTGAGCAGCAAAGTCCGACTACCAAACAGCACTAGAGAGACAGAAATGGGAGAATAAATAGGGATGCTCTCACGCTGCAGGTAGGATGCTGTTTGTACGACTTAAGCTGCCCGTTCAGATGAAAATAATCGTGTTTTCCCGTGTGAACACTGGCAGTTTTGATGAAAGATGATTATGGTGTGTGGTAGTAGAGTAGTAGGCTACTTCTAGTCTGGAAATGCTTTCGGCTTCTAGATGCTCTCAGACAGCATGCAAGAAAGCGGTTTTAGTGATGAGGCTGGGAAATCCTCCCATCCTTGATCAAATTGCAGGGCTTGATCAAGGGCGAATGCATCATGATCAGGACAGTGAGGGAACCTCCATTTCTCACCGTTTGCTATTTTATTTCCTGTTTGAAAGCATGTTATGAGGCGAGATCAGTGTGATAACTGCAGATCGTGACCGTCTGAGATTGATCATCTACCATCTACAATCTCATATCAAATAACCAACCTATTCTATTCTATACTATTTTTGTGTCTATTGATGCATAAAAACAAACAAAAAGAAAACAGACTTATTTATTTTATTATTATTTATTTTTTTACTAAAACATCCAATCCTATAAATGATGAAATATTAAGTTTTCTTTCACATAATATTGCAAAACACCCATTGTGTTTTACACATGCAGCGAAGGTTTTCCAACCCGGATATGCCGACGGATGATTTCTGTAGACGGGCTATAGATGTTGGTTATGAAGGAGCAGAAGGAGAACAAAAATTGTCAATATATATTTGTAGGCTGTCTGAAGAGAACAATGTGACATTTAACATTAATATCAGGTTATCGATGTGATTGAAATGTTGACGGCGCGCTCTCTACTGAAAAACAATCATGCTTTTGCAAAAAAAAAAAAAAAAAAAAAAAAACATTCACACAGAAAACCTACTCTTTGACTCTTTAAAGTTTCTCATCATGAATGTGTCCGCATAGAGTTACTGCTGTGAATGGTATACCGTGTTGTATTTCACGCTAAACGGCAGCGCAACGTGATGCATGCGCTGAGCGTAGACCGCTGTCCAAGGTGCTGAAGGGAAACGTCCAAACACTCAGTCAATTGCAGGGGAATGCAGTCACGCTTTACAAGAAAAATCAGAGTTTTATTGCTGTTACATATTCATGCTACATTTTTAAGCTGTATTACACATGTGGATGAACAACAGATGTAGTAAAATTGCCATTGCCAATTGTCTTTAGAGTTGTCACTGTAACTGCAGAACTGCACTCGTAATTTGTATGGGAAGTTATTAAACTTTGAATCAACTTATTCAACCTATAATTATTTTTATGCTATGGTCATAACAGATATGTTGCAGATATTGAATGCATTCTGGCATAATGCCATTCGGAAGACCAAAGATCATGGAATCTATATACAATAATTATGGAAAAATTAACTCATGAATTATGAATTTTTTTTTTTTTTAAATAGTTTTATATGAAGTAATGGGTGAATGCATCATGATCAGGACAGTAAGGGAACTTCTGTCCATCACTATTTGCTTTGTTATTTACCATTTCAATAGATGTCGGTGTGATTAATGCAGATTGTGACTGTATAAGATTGATCATCATCTACCACCACTACATACTAGCTACCGATTACGTATTATAAAGTCCATGACTGTTTTTGTTTGTTTGTTTAATCTTCTTATTTCCTACTTTTGTGTTAATTAGGTTTTTACCTGCTTTGAAGATGACTTACAGTAGCTAGACTTAGCATGCCTGAAAATAACAATACTTTTAGACAGAGTACTCTTCTCATTTTACTCAATTTTGCTTTTATAATTGTTATTAAATCTTTTTTTTTTGGAGTCTGGAACTACTAATATTTTGATTTGATAATGAATATGTTATTATGTATGTGTGTGTGTGTGCATTAAAGGTATGTATGCATTAAAGACACAATAATGTGTGACTTCTCTCTTTTCCTTGTCCATTTTCTCTTTTCTAAGGGACACTGGAGGTAGATGTGAGGGATAATTGCAACTGGTGAGAGAAGCCCTCCACTGGGCCCCTCCATCCCAGCCCTCCCTTACACCAACATTCCCCACAGCCAACATGTTCTCCTCCAACTTTCTGAGTGGGGGGAATCCTCTAAGTGCGATGTCCTCTGCTGTGAACAAGTTCAGTCTTTTTGGGGATGAGGCAACTGAGGAAAAGCAACAACAGCAGCCTCCAGGTCCTTTAAAGCAGAAGGATCCTCAACAGCAGGGGAACGGCCAACCACCCTCACAGGGACCTCAGAGGCAAAGTGGACAGCAGCCGCAAGGTGTGGGACGGGGAGCCCAAGGAGCTGGACGGGGTGGACCTCAACCACAAGTAGCTGGACGTGGTGGACCTCAACCACAAGGAGCTGGACGTGGTGGACCTCAACCACAAGGAGCTGGAAGTGGTGGACCTCAACCACAAGGAGCTGGACGGGGTGGACCTCAACCACAAGGAGCTGGACGTGGTGGACCTCAACCACAAGGAGCTGGACGTGGTGGATCTCAACCACAAGGAGCTGGACTGGGAGGATCTCAACCACAAGGAGCTGGACGGGGAGGTCCTATACAGCAAGGAGCTGGTAGAGGTCTCCCACAGCAGGGAGTGGGGAGGGGGGGATTGCCACAAGGAGCAGGTGGGGGTGGATCTCCTAAGCAGGGTGTTGGGAAGGTTGGACCTCAACAACAAGGCCCAAGAGGACCTGGGTCTCATCCAGCAGGTGCAGCTGGGTCAAGGCCTCCTTCAGCAGAGCCTCAGGTGAAAGATGGAGCTGGGGTGAAATCCCTCTGTCCAGTCTGTAAAAATACAGAACTCAGTTTTAAGTCCAAGGATTCTCCCAACCATAACACCTGCACACAATGTAAATCAGTGGTCTGCAACATGTGTGGGTTCAGTCCTCCAGATGCAACTGTGAGTACAAATTCCTAAGCATTAAAACATAAAAAAAAGCAGAGGTATTTTGATATGCATGACTCTTTTTTTTTTTTGCGCTCATTTTTTTATTAAAATAGAAATAGAATCAAGATATTTGATATAATAGTGTTATTTTATATAATCAAGATATTTGATGCAAATAGACCACTCTAGATTTACCCATCGGTTTGTACTATCAGGCGATGGTCACCATTATAATTCCAGAGTGCACTCTCTCTGAAGCATGCTTTATTGGACTATGATGGATGCTGATACTTTTTTTATAATAACTCTTTAACAAAGTAATACTACATTTTCTTTGTTGATTTGAATTTTTGTTAAGTTAAAAACTAGCGATTGTATAACAGACATTTGTATCCTAAATGTACGCAGGCTAAGGAGTGGCTATGCCTGAATTGCCAGATGCAGAGAGCTCTGGGAGGGGCAGAAAGAAGTGAACCTCCTACGCTAAAAGCCCAGCCACAGTCCAAGGTGTCCGTACCATCACAGAACCCCGCAAAGAAAGACACACCTCATAGTAAGCAGACGCCTCCATCTGCCAGCCAGCCAACCAAACCAACAGACGGTCAGAAACCGTCAAGCCAGTCTAGCACAAGTGCAGCTCATCCATCGCCGCAAATGTCACAGCAAAAACTTCTTCCACAGCAGACAACAAAAGATGCTCCTCCTGCCAAAAGTGAGCCACCATCAAAGACTGAGCCCCCTAAAAAAGAAGAAGAGTCCAGTTTCTTTGGTTTCGGTTTTGGTGGAGCTCGATCCCGCTCTCCCTCTCCACAGCCTGGTGCCTCTTCTGTTTCTGGGAAGGTTCTAGGCTTCGGTTCTTCGTTCCTTAGTTCAGCATCCAATTTGATTTCGGCTGTCCAGGATGAGCCCTCGACAACTCCACCAACCTCTCGAAAGGGTTCTGCCGTTTCCCAAACTTCTGCCAAGACTACCACACCCCCTTCTACCAGAAAAGATTCAGAGGGCTCTAAGGGCTCCCCCAATCTTCCTAAATCACAGACACTGGAAGGAAAAAAGCAACAGCAACAAAATAAACCCCAAGACACTCAAAAACCAACAACAACGAAGGAATCCTCATCTGCTCAGGCTACTAAAATAGATCAAAGCCCGAAACTTCTTCCCAAAGCCTGTCCACTCTGCAAGGCAGGCCTGAGAAGAGATCCTCCCAACTATAGTACCTGCACTGAATGCAAGGCCACTGTGTGCAATCAGTGTGGATTTAATCCTGTGCCTCATCAAACGGAGGTAAGAAAAGGATGAATGTATTTTCTTGCAGTAGGTTCACATTATGGTTTGTGCAATGAACTGTGGGCAGGAAATGTCAAGAGCAATTTCAGAGGACATGTTCTGGGTGATTCCAGTGATTCTGTTGTAAAAGATGGATGTATTTTCTAGTCTCTTTGGTTTGTGTGGAGGCAGTCTTGTGGAAGGCAGACCGAAAATGGCTGTGAGAGAGACAAAATGTGCCTTGATTCTCAATTGCCTCAGACTACTCCCAGCCTAAACTTACAAAAATAAAGTGCTTGCACTCTCAAGGCAGAAAAGAAAACATCAATGTGCATATTCACATTGTTTCCTCCTTTTTTTAGTTATGCTTTAAAGTGATTTACATATCCATTAAGGCTTTGGGTGATAGATATTATGAATGAATAGACATTATTTTCTTTGTGACTCATGTTATGACGTTTATCTGGGTCAAACATTGCAGTTAGCGGCTTTTCTATTTTACATGCAAACGTTCCACCCAGTGTGTTGATTTCAGCCACTTTCCAGACCCAGCAAAGCTATCAAGATAGTCAGGACTGCTTGGGGAGATAGGTTCATGATGATCTCATGGGCTTTATATTGTCGTCTGTTTTGATCCAAGAGGATATATAATTCTCCTTTCGCATCAGAAGTTAGTAGATATTGTTTTACTGTCTATTATGTCTTTTATTTTGAAGGTCTAGTTAATTCAAGTCTTTTATTTAGAAAACTTTTTGCCAATGTGATTTCACTTTATTTTGATGGTCCCTTTAACACATTCTGTTGACTATAAGTAACGTTGCACCTACATGTCTACTAACTCTCATTAGAGTGTTAGTTAAGTATTAACAGACTGGTAGGGTAGGGTTAGATTAAGTTGACATGTAGTTGCAAAATTACTTATAGTCAGTAGAGTGTCTGTTGGAGGACCAGGACCATCACAATAAAGTGTTTACAGATATTAAGCAGACAGTCTACTTATACTCCAATGAAAGTTAGTTGACATATAGTTGCAAAGTTACTTATAGTCAACAGCACGTTCAAAAGGGACCATCAAAATAAAGTGTTACCTAAATTATTTTGTTTTGTTTTGGAAAACCACTCATTAAATATCCCTACTGCCAGACTGGTTTCATCACTGAAATAGGTGTTCTGAAAAAATATGTTTGTGACTGTCGTAAGACATTTTTTATTTTATTTTTATATTAATCAGAAAACTAGCTAATCAGAAGCACTGGTCTGAAATCACTTTCATTGTGTTTAACATTAAGTTTTGTTGGTTAATTTCCAGTAGTGTTGGGATTACTATTTTATCCTGAATGTTGGCAAGTCATACTGAATATTATTAGGGTTTGTTAATGTACAAATTTCATTTTTAAAAATAGCATAAATGTCGGTGTGTTGCAGAAATAATGTTTGTGTATATTTGACTAAACACAGACTAACTTTTGTATCATCTGTGGCCATCAGGTTTTATATTAAGGGAATAGAATAGTCAAGGCCAGAGATGTGTCATGTGCTTAGTCTTAGCAGTGAATCTGCTGTAATAATATATGTTCCCTAGAGAACCCTTATCACCTCTATTGTCATCATCTGGAAGCCCTGGACATACCAGACTGGCCCCTAAATGGCCATTTCATATTTTAAGATGTGTTGAGCACAAAAGACTATTGATTCTGTAATTAAACATTCAGACTTTACGTGCAGCCTGGTAAGGAGACTCCAAGGCTATTGGGTCACATGGACCAGCTGTGTGATGAAAAAACAACAGGCAGAGGATCAGTGGGCAGTCCTCAAAGATAAAATCTAAGACTTTTCCAAGAGAGTTCAAAAACACAGAGATGAGGTTTAGATTACAGTGGCATCCGCTACTCGATTGTGCTCAGTGTCAATCACAGGTTGTTGGAATGAGATAATAGTGAAAAACATATCTCTATAATATGAAGGTCACCTTCATTCATGGCCACAACTGTGTGTTTGGTGTTTTATCATGAAATATTCAAACCTGGGGAATTGCCTTAAGTCTAGAGAATTAGCAAATGCAACATATCTGTGTATATTTTTAGTCAATGCTAAAATTATCTAAATTATTTAGTTTCCTTATTCTTAAAAAAAGAGTGCTGCTGGCTTTCTCCAGAGATTAAATGTAGGCTTCAGGGTGAGCTGTGTGCTTGAAGTGTCCATGCAGCACAAATATTGCGATACAGAGGGAAATTAATTTAACCCTCAGCTCACACTCTGAGAATGTTGAGGGATATTTACAGTTCGATTTCCCCAACATCACACAGCACTAAAACTGCCTACTGCAATGCAAATGTAAAAATGTTCTGTAATATTTTACTTGTAATATTTTGTGTGTGTGTGTGTGCAGTATATGTACATATATAAGCTTGTGTAAATAATATTACTGTGGGTCTTAGTAATCAATGTTTGTTGTTTATTTTTTATTTGTAACACAAAAGAGCCCATTCACTAAATATTTCAAATGATTTTCATTGTAGCCAAATGGGACTTTGGAGATCTTCAGAGGACTGCTCTAAAATGAAAATATTTGTTTCAGCATTCTAGTTTACTGGAAAGACCCTTTTAAATCAGAGCAACTGCACTGTAGACTTCTAAAACATGCATTTTCAGAATAATAAAACATTTACTAGTGTCTTAAGGCTGGTTTGAGGTGAACATACTGTGGTTTCACCTTCTAGCTTATTGGGAATGCCGTTATAAAAGTAGTCATGTAGGCTTCTAGCAGAATATTCATTTTCAGTATACTTTACAGTTAACTGAGAGTTGTAAGGGCTGGTCTGACATGAACATATTCAAATTTCATCTTGCTAAGAAGAATTCTCAAGAAGTCAAAGACTTTGCAACATTCTTTCTAAAAGTCACCAAAGAAAAATATGCACAAAGGTCATGATTTTTATCTGTTCTAAATATTTAGATATTAATATTAATAATCAAATTCAAAATGGGTCAGCATTCAGAAATGTCTATTAAAAGAAGATCTTTTATTTGTAGCAACAATAGGTGCGTTTCCATTACAGATTTGTGCAAAACTTATTTATATTTAAACAAAAATATTTTCTAAATGTCGATAAAAAACGATTGCGAAATGACACCGTTTCAATTAACCGATGTTATGCGACTAAAACGTATTTTTTTCCTCCTGTGATAAGTCATTCCAAAAATCATGGCAACGGATGTTGGTAGGTTTACGTATATCCCAGCCACCGCACTAGACATTATTTTTAATTGTAGGAGACGTAGGCATGTTATCCAAGCATTAATGGCAAGGAAATCCACTTATACTTGGGAGCGGCCACGTATGAGGTGTTTTTCCCTCCTATCTGCTTCAAGGTATTGAAAAATTGTGGCATTTCTTTCTAGTTTAGAATCCAGTATTCCCATAATACTTTGTCTGTTATCTGAGTTTAATAAAGAACTCGTCTTCTGTCCAAACATACCGTGCCTTCTTCAAAGAATGATCGACTTTTACGTATGCCCGTGACCTGTAAATGCGAAACTGTTTCCATTGCAGTTTTGCAAAATATTCCTTTTTCAAATTGCCTGAAAAACCACCTCAAGCGAGGGTAAAAACTTTTTTGCGATATATGGGAGTTTTTGGCGAAATTGACGTGTTTCCATTGGGTGTATTTTCAATCCGCAATATCAATTCGCACAATTTGAAGGGTAATGGAAACACAGCTATTGAAATAAATGAATAGACATTTTCAGAGTGCAGACCAATTTTCTCTTTTTATTATAAAAACAACTTAAAAGACCAAAAAAAGTGAGAGAGAGAGAATACAGTATATCACCAATGGTTAAGTCTCTGATGTTTTTTTTTTTACATATTTTTTCAAAAGCAACAAGTAGTAATGTTATGATATCTGCTTGTAGTCAACTTAAACCAATCCTGCAAAATCTTTATTTTTTATTTTTTATTAATGTTACAAAAAATAAACAATGTGAAGAAATTACTCATAATAGATGTTTTTGCAGGCAAAAGAATGGCTTTGCTTAAACTGCCAGACACAGAGAGCGCTGAAAGGAATAGAGCCTCCAGGACAACCCACTGTAAAGCCCAGCAAATCTCAAAAAATGGATTCTACACTTGGTCCTTTAGAGAAACAGCCCAAAGCTTTGCCAACAAAGGCTAGTCATGCCAACCAACCTGCTGCTCAGAAAAAGGAGATGCATGAACAACAGACTAGTGCAGAAGGAGCAAAGCAAGCTCCCTCCCCTAAACCTTTACAGCAGCCGACAGCAAAAAATGCTCCCTCTTCTTCCATGTCTAAAGCAGCACCAAAGGCTGAGACTGAGCAAGAACAGTCAGGATTTTTTGGTTTAGGCTTTGGTGGAGCCCGGTCACGATCACCATCCCCTCAGCCCGCTGTTTCTGCCATGCCCGGTAAGGTCCTAGGATTTGGGTCCTCATTTCTGAGCTCAGCATCTAATCTTATTTCATCAGCAGTTCAAGATGAACCTTCTACGACACCACCAACTAATCCCCAAGCATCTTCAGTCTCTCAAACGTCTCCCAAGACCACTACTCCACCAACATCTGGCAAAGGCTCCACAACATCACAAGGGGCTGCAATATCAGTGTCTACAGGAAAGGCTAATGAATCAGTTGGTCAGAAAGAAGAGAAAAAGACAGAGCCAACTGCTGACCAAAAGAACAAAGCACCAATATCTAAAGAATCTGAACCTTTTTCACAGATGCCAAAAGCAGTCAAAGACCCTCAGCCCCTACCCAAATCATGCCCGCTCTGCAAGGTAGAAATAAAAAAGGACCTTGTTAACTACAGCACCTGTACTGAGTGCAAAAACACTGTGTGTAATCTCTGTGGATTCAACCCAACACCCCATCAAACAGAGGTAACATTATGTTGGCTTTTAATAGTTTTGAAAAGTTTTTGAATGATGCATGTGTACATGAGTTAACCAATTTGTTTTATTTATTCAGTTGAATGAGTGGCTTTGTCTAAACTGTCAGACACAAAGAGCTCTCAAAGGAATGGAGCCATCAGGACCTCCAAAGTTGGAGACCGCAGAACAGCCCAACAAAAACCCTGTTTCTCAACCACTGGCTTCACCCTCAATCCAAAAGAAAGGTGCTTCTGGATTGGACAAGTTTGACAAGAAAACTGACCCTGCTCAGAAATTATTACAGGACCAACAAAGCAAGGCTCCGAATGGTACTCTGCCAATCCAAAAAGCCCAGCAGCAAGAAAATAAAGCCAAATCTGAAGTCCCTGCCAAAACAGCAAAGGAAGAATCTGGATTTTTTGGTTTTGGAGGTGTTAGGTCAAGGTCTCCATCTCCACAGCCTGCGGTGTCTGCTGTTTCTGGGAAGGTTTTTGGCTTTGGCTCTTCATTCCTCAGCTCAGCATCTAATTTAATATCTTCAGCTGTGCAAGATGAGACATCTACAACACCACCAACCTCCCGCAAAGCTTCAACAGTTTCCCAGACCTCAACACCACCCACGTCTCGAAAGAGCCCTGCTGTTCCACAGACCACAAACACAGGGGACATAAAACAACCTACCACACAAAAACAAGACACAAAGATATCTGAGTCACCTCATCTAGCCAGCAAATCTTCTGTGCAAGCAAAACCAGACCAATCATTGTCTGTGGAAGTTGACAAAACTCCCCTGCCTCTTCCCAAAATCTGTCCACTTTGCAAGGCAGGTATTACCAGTGATCCTCCTAACTTCAGCACCTGCACTGATTGCAAAAACATTGTGTGTAACCGTTGTGGATTTAACCCCATGCCTCTTCAAAAGGAGGTAAGATGAGATGTTTCTTTTACTCTTTGGTCATATTTATTTTGATTGAAGAACAGTAATGTTGATTTGTGGTTTTGATTTTGGCCATGCAGGTGAAGGAATGGCTTTGTTTGAATTGCCATATAAAGAGAACACATGAACCTTCAACTCTAAATCCCCAGCTACAGGCTAATACTTATTCGCATCAAGACAAAACAGCTCCAAATCAGCCTTCTCCAGTAGACAAGTCAAAAACAGAACTTGGAAAACCCACTTCTACGTCTACAACACAAAATCCCCCAAAGGAAAAAAACTCCACACAAAAAGAAACTCTAAAACCTCAACAGTCAAAAGATGGTACTGCTTTAGCCAAATCCGAAACTACAACAAAAAAAGATTCCTCTAAAGAAGATACAGGTTTCTTTGGCTTTGGTTTTAGTGGTGCTCGATCTCGATCCCCTTCCCCTCAACCTGTTGTCGCTGAGAAGGTTATGGGCTTTGGTTCCTCCTTCCTCAGCTCAGCAT
Organism: Rutilus rutilus; assembly: GCF_951802725.1. Lineage (NCBI taxonomy): Eukaryota > Metazoa > Chordata > Actinopteri > Cypriniformes > Leuciscidae > Rutilus > Rutilus rutilus. The sequence goes on from NC_140213.1 coordinate 33,473,675, forward strand.
CTAATCTTATATCTTCAGTAGTTCAGGATGAATCCTCCACAACACCACCAACACCTCGTAAAGGTTCAACAATTTCCCAGACCTCTGTGAAGTCTACGACGCCACCCGTCTCTCGTAAGGGTTCATCAGTTTCACAGACGTCTCTCAAAACCACATCTGCTGTTGAAACTGCGTCTACATCTCGCAAGGAATCTACAGCATCTCAGGACTCAACAAAAATGCAGGCTGGGGAAAGTAAACCTCTTTCTCAAAAGCAAGTGGAAGACAAGAAGTCCCTGCAACCTCAACCTTTCAAAGCACCATCTACACCTCCATCAAAGCCACAACAAGATGATAAGTCCTCTCATCCTAAAGAATGTCCACTTTGCAAAGTGGAGCTCAAGAAAGATCCTCCTAATTTCAACACCTGCACTGAATGCAAGAGCATTGTATGCACATTATGTGGGTTTAATCCCATGCCTCATCAAACAGAGGTAAGATTATTTAGAATTTGCAAAATGAGCTGTGGGCTCTACTGTTTTAACCTTTAATAGAAAATACCTTTGACAATATTATCATTCCACAGCTAGTTCACCAATATTGTTATGTAAATGTTTGTATTATCAAATATGTGTTTCTTAACATTTGTTTAAGAGAAACCTTTGTGAAATTAATTTTGTCTGGAGTTTCTCAACCTCTCTCATTTGTTGGCAGGCAAAGGAGTGGCTTTGCTTGACCTGTCAAGTGCAGCGGGCATCAATGCCTTCCAATGCAGAGCAAGCTCAAGCTAAGAAAGTCGTCCAAGTGCCAAAGGAGCAGCAAGATGTTCTAGAATCCATGCAGAAGAAGCAAAACGCACAGGAAGCCATCAATACTGGTCAGAAAATAGCTGTAGTTGGGGGAAAGAAGCCCACTGATGTTTCACCACAACAGCTGAATCAACCTAAGACCGCACAGCAGATGAAATTGGACAAGCCTCAAGAAAAACAAACCAAACTACCACCAAAAGCTCAACCTCATCAAGAGGAGTCTGGATTTTTTAGTTTTGGCTTTGGTGGGGCCCGATCGAGGTCTCCTTCACCTCAGCCTGCTGGTTCTGCTGTGCCTGGGAAAGTTTTAGGCTTTGGTTCATCCTTCCTTAGCACAGCCTCTAATCTGATATCATCAGCTGTTCAAGATGAACCTTCTACAACACCACCAACCTCCCGCAAAGGTTCATCAGTTTCCGAAATCACAGCTCCCCCTTCCCCCCGTAAAGGCTCTGCAATGTCTCAGTCATTGTCCAACAGCAGCACCTCATCTAGCTTACAAAAAGGTTCTGAGACCATGCAAGGTTCTCCAAAAGCTCTACGTAGTAAAGATACTAAACATTCAGTTGGACAGAAACAAGAGGAGCAGACAGAATTACTTCAACAGGCTAAGGAGTCATCAAATAAAGTGAACGAGGATAAATCAGAGACCCCAAATGATTTATCCAAGCCTCTTCCCAAGGTCTGCCCACTTTGCAAGGTGGAGCTCAAGAAAGATCAATGCAACAGCTGCACTGAATGCAAAAATATTGTATGTAACTTGTGTGGGTTCAACCCCATTCCCCATCAAAATGAGGTGAGTAAATCCTACTGTTGTGTTGAAAATGTCTTTAAAACAATATTTTGGTTTGTTAAATTCAGCATGATACGGAGGTGCATTTACATGCATTAAGAGAATAAATAGTGTCAATTTTGAGTTGATGCTGACTTAAATGAAAATCTCTATAATATTGGCATCATAATGCAGTTTTTGCATAAACAGTTTCATGTTGACAGGATAGCTTGTAATGCTCATCTCTTCTTTATTCTAAATTTGAGCTACCTTGGAACATTGCAAGTTAATAAGCATTGTGGTTTAGTCCACTGAACTGTTGGATGCTATTTAGCTTGCTTAATATACACAATTTTAAGTTGCAAAATTATTAATACATTACGCTTTACAAACTACAGGTGATGTGGCTTTGTTTGGTGTGTCAAATGCGGAAAGCACCAGAACCTCCTCCTGTGCAGCTTCAGTCACATGCCAAGGATTTTGAACCAGTTAGAATGGATATTCCCACTCCAGATGCTTCACAGAAAAAGCCACATCCTCCAGCAGATACAGTTCAAAAGGATAAGAAACCAGAATTAGCAGGGAAACAAGACAATAAGCAAACTTCAAAAGAAACCGAACAACCCAGCCAAGAAACAAAAAGAAAGCAACAGCATACTGCAGAAGTTACAAATTCAGAATCTCAAAAAATAGATCCGCAACAAGACAAATCTGGATTCTTTGGGTTTGGTTTTGGTGGAGCTAGATCTCGATCCCCTTCTCCTCAGCCTGCTGTCTCTGCTGTCTCAGGGAAGGTTCTAGGATTTGGTTCCTCCTTCTTAAGCTCAGCATCTAATTTAATCTCGACGGCTGTTCAAGATGAATCCTTCACATCACCTTCTAGTTCTCGCAAGGCTTCAACAGCTTCTCAAATTTCTGAAAAGACACCACCAACCTCTCGCAAAGGTTCTGCAGTTTCTCAAATCTTCGATAAAATTAATACCAGTCCACCTTCCTCTCGCAAGGGTTCTGCAGTTTCGCAGACATCTTTTAAAATGACTCCTCCAACCTCACGAAAGGGATCTGAAGCTGCAGTAAACTCTAAAAACAATCTTGACAATACAGATGGGACAAAAAATAAGGTTGCAGAGAAGGGTGAAGAAACCACTAAAGGAGTTACACCACAGCAACAAGAACAAGGAAAGATGGAAGATGAAGCTGTGCCTGTGTCCTCTGAAGTGTCTAGAGGTAGATCCCAATCTCCTTTACTTCCACCTGCAGCATCTGCTGTCTCTGGAAAGGTCTTAGGATTTGGTTCCTCCTTTTTTAGCTCAGCAAGTAATCTGATCTCATCAGCTCTAGACGAGCCTTCAACAACACCACCCACTTCTCGCAAAGGTTCCACAGCTTCCCAGCTATCTGCTAAGACTACAACACCACCTTCTTCTCGTAAAGGCTCATCTGTTTCCCAGACTTCAGACAAAATCACCACTTCACCTTCCTCACGAAAGGGCTCTGAAGTTTCTCTGACATCTCTCAAGACCAGCAAACTTCCCACTTCCCAAAAAGTATCTGATGCCTCTCCTAAAATGCATCATTCAGATGACAAAAAAGTAAATCCTGAAAATATAGAAGAGCAGAAAACAGATAAGAAATCTATGGTCAGTCTGGCACAGTCAACAACTGAATCAGTAACAAAAGATACAGCTGTACCTGAAACAACAAGTACAGAGTCCACTAAATCACTTCCCAAAGCCTGTCCTCTCTGTACGGTCGATTTGCAGAAGGAGCCTCCCAATTATGATACCTGTACCGCGTGCAAAAACACTGTGTGTACTCTATGTGGCTTTAACCCTATGCCCCACGATACAGAGGTAAGCAGCCTTTTTTTACATTGAAGAACATAAAAAACACCTTATTCACATTATTAGAATTATTATTTTATTAGTACTGTAGTAGTATTTGACATTATGGGCACCAGCATTTATAACCTCATATTACATTAAATATATAGGTAAATATTGGTATATAGTATATATTGTAATATTTTTGTCACACCACAAAACTTTTTAAAGGTTTCTAAAACTTAATATACATTTCATTTATAATACATATCAATATATGGTTAAATGTGTATTGTTACTTTATTTATTTTTTAAATATAGTAACATAATATAGTTTTGTATAAATATAGTAACATAATATAGTTTTGCATATTAGTAGATACAAATTTGAAATGCTTTTTTTTAGCATTCTAGTTCTTCTCTTTGTGATAAAATGACCACAGTGCTAGTGCATATGCTGATGCTTATTCTTAAGCCTGCTTAATCTCAAACTGATTATTGGAATGTTGTTTCAGAAAAAGGAGTGGCTATGTCTGAACTGCCAGATGCAAAGAGCGCAAGCTGAGGCTCACAAAGTACCTCCACCGCTATCACCACTAAAGAAAGTGACACCAGCTCCTGTTCCTCCACAGAAGAAGCCACTTCATGACTCCAAAGATGCCACTGCAAAAGAAAAGACTGATCTATCTGCAGGTACAACACCGGGGGCTATGAAGGAAAGTTCAGTTCCATCAACACAGAAGTCACCTCAGCAGCAGGACATCAAAAGCCCAGTACAGCCAGCACAGAAGGATGATAATGTATTCACAAAATCTACTGCACTGACAAAGACTGCATCCACAAAAGAAGAGAGTGGCTTTTTTGGTTTTGGACGCTCTAGATCACCATCTCCCCAACCTGCTGCTCCTAGTGTTTCTGGAAAGGTATTTGGGTTTGGTTCTTCCCTCTTGAGTTCAGCTTCTAATCTTATCTCCACTGCTGTACAAGATGAATCCTCCACAACACCTTTTGCAACACAGGGGGTTTCAGCAGCTTCTCAAACTCCTGTGAAGACTACATTAACACCAGCTACTTCTCAGAAAGGATCAGCTGATTTGACACCTAAACATGTAGCTAAATCTGTTGAAGAGAAGCAGAAAGACCAGAAACCAGAAGAGAAAATGACAAAAGTTCAGGAAAAAGCTGTAATAAAAAAGAATGACGACAAATCAGAGCCTCCAAAAACTTGTCCACTTTGTAAGACAGAAATAATAAAGAATCCACCAAGTTACAGCACTTGTACTAATTGCAAGAACACTGTGTGTAATCTCTGTGGATTCAACCCAATGCCACACCAAACCGAGGTGAGAAAAAAGTTAACTTTACAGATTTGTATGTATGTATGTTTGTTTGTATGTAGTGGTCTTTGTTTCTCACAATATTATATGGTTACCTTTAATCATCACCCTACAGGTGAAGGAGTGGTTGTGTTTGAACTGCCAGATGCAGAGAACTCCCGAACGTTCAGTTGTGCAACCTGGACTACAGACTACTAAATTACTTCCAACTGCAACGCCACAAAAACAAGGCATTCCGGGTGTTGTAGCAGAGGATCAGAAACTGAATGCTTCTGGGAAACAAGACAAACAGAATCTGGCAGATTCAAAACAACCTACATCAGAATCTCAAATGCAGAAAAGTGATGTATTTCCTTCCAAATCTGATCAACCATCTAAACCTGAACCTCCTAAACAGGATTCTGATTTCTTCAGCTTCGGTTTTGGTGGTTCTCATTCAAGGTCACCATCTCCTCAGCCCACTGTGTCTGCTGTCTCTGGGAAAGTTCTAGGCTTCGGCTCATCATTCCTTAGCTCAGCATCCAATCTGATCTCCTCAGCTGTCCAGGATGAACCTTCTAAAACTCCACCAACATCTCGCAAAGGGTCTACAGTTTCCCAGACTTCACACAAGACCACACCAACACCCCCCACTTCTCGAAAAGGATCAGTAGCTCCCCAGAACACTAAACTAAATCCACCTGCAGTGGAATCAAAGCCAACGTCTACACCAAACAAAGAACAGGAAAAGCCACCAGATGCTCAACCATCCAAACCTCTACAAGCTCAAGTAAAAGAGGAGCCTCCAAAAACCTGCCCACTCTGTAAAGAGACCCTCAAGAAGGACCCACAGAACTACAGCTCTTGCACTTCTTGCAAGAACATTGTTTGCAATCTTTGTGGATTCAATCCTAATCCACATCGAACTGAAGTAAGTCTGTTTTATAGTTATCACATGTAAAGGCACTCGTTTTGTACAAAACAATTATTGTGTACATATTTCGTAATTTAAACGACAGAGATAAGGGTAAACATATGGTTCAAAATTTGTTAGATCAAAGGTGGTACAAATACAGTACATATGTGACTCTTTTTGAGTGTAATCTTTCTTATGATCTACAGGTAGAAGAGTGGCTGTGTTTGACCTGCCAGATGCAGAGAACTGCAGGACCTCCCCCTGGTCAGCCACAACCACAATCTAACAAAATACTTTCACAAGCATCTCCACAAAAAGAAGAAACTTTAGTCTCACCTTCTCCAGAGAAGAAGTCAAGTGTTATAGTTGAGGCAGGCAAGAAAGAGTTTGATACTTCACCTTCCAATTCTGCTTTACCACCTAAAGATGAACAGATTAAAGAAGAGTCAAGTTTCTTTGGCTTTGGTTTTGGCGGTGCTCGTTCCCGGTCTCCCTCTCCTCAAACTGCTGTCTCTGATAAGGTTTTTGGTTTTGGATCCTCCTTCCTCAGCTCAGCATCTAACCTGATCTCTTCAGCTGGTCAGGATGAATCCTCCTCCAAAACTCCACCAACATCTCGCAAGGGATCTACAATTTCACAGACTTCAAATAAGACTACACCAACACCACCCACTTCTCGGAAGGGATCAGTTGCTCCTCAGGATGCTAAACAAAAGCCAGCTGCTATATCAATGCAAGAACAAAAGCCAGTTGAGAAAACCCCAGATCCTCAACTGGCCAAACCTCCACATGGTCCAGAGGAGTTTTCAAAAAACTGTCCACTTTGCAAAGAAACCCTTAAGAAGGACCCACAGAACTATAACTCTTGTAGTTCTTGCAAGAAATTTGTTTGTAATCTCTGTGGATTCAATCCCAATCCACATCAAACTGAGGTACCATATCAATGTATTTTACAATTATATGTTTAAAAGCTCTTTTAAAAATGCAACTAGGAATTAATTTGTATAGATTTTGACTTAAATGACTTATGTTTAATGGTTTAATTCACTTTTTAAAATAATCAACAGGTGAAGGAGTGGCTATGCTTGACCTGCCAGGTAAACAGAACTTCAGGACCTCCCCCTTCTCAGCCACAATCACAATCTAACAAAATACAACCAGCATCTCCACAAAAGAAAGCGACACAAGATCAACCTTCTCCAGAAAAGAAGCAGAGTGTTCCTGCCGAGCAGGAAAAGAAACCTACAGCAGAAACTAAAAAACCTACAATTACTCCTGAACCAAATGCTCAAAAGTCTAAAGGTGATGAATCTCCTTCCAAACCTGCTCTGTCATATAAAGTTGAACAGAATAAGGAAGAGTCTGGTTTCTTAAGCTTTGGAGGTGCTCAATCTCGGTCACCTTCTCCTCAGTCTGCTGTCTCTGAGAAAGTTCTGGGTTTTGGGTCCTCCTTCCTCAGTTCAGCATCTAATCTGATATCCTCAGCCATTCAGGATGAGTCGTCCACCAAAACTCCACCAACTTCTCGTAAGGGATCCACTGTGTCCCAAGGTTCTATTAAGACAACACCAACACCACCAATTTCTCGAAAAGGTTCAGAAGCTTCACAAGCCTCACAAAAAATTAAACTGGCAGAAGAGGCCAAACTTACTGCTGTACAGAAACAGGATGAAAAAAAGAAGACAGTGGAGAATAAACCACAAGATGAAATGTCCAAAGAACCAGTCACTAATGTGAAAATTAACAAACCAGCCCTGGAGCTTCCAAAAGCCTGTCCACTCTGTAAAGTGGACTTAAAGAGGGATTCTCTGAATTACAACACCTGCACTGAATGCAAGAACACGGTGTGCAATCTTTGTGGATTTAATCCCATGCCACATCAAAATGAGGTAAGAGTACTTTTTTTTCTGTGTGAGTTGCACATGCATCAGTTATTGCATTCATTTCTCCTTAATTTCTCCCATTTATTATCCTACAGGTTAAGGAATGGTTGTGTTTGAACTGCCAGGAGAAGAAAGCAAAAGGATTTCCCTCTACCCAACCACAGCCCCAGGTTAGCAAAGCATCTCAACCAACAATACCGGAAAAAAAGGAGGCTATCATACCTACTCCAATTTCAGTTTCTCCACAAAATAAGCCAGATGTCACTGAGAAGAAAATGACATCAATTGCTACAGAGAATCAAGAGAACAAACCCACACAATCTGCAACACAACCAACTGAAATGCCAAAACTTGATCCTTCTCCTACAAAATCTGCTGTACCACAGAAACCAGAACCTTCTAAAGAGGAAACAGGTTTCTTTAGCTTTGGTTTTGGTGGTGCTCGATCTGGATCCCCTCAGCCTTCTGGTACTGTTGTCCCTGGGAAGGTTCTGGGCTTTGGATCCTCCTTTTTGAACTCTGCATCTAATCTAATCTCCTCAGCCGTTCAAGATGAGTCCTCAAAACTGCCACAAACTACTCAAAAGGCTTCAACATCTGAAACATCTGCAAAGACTGCACCAATACCACCTGCTTCTTTGAAAGGATCTATAACTTCTCAAAAAGTTCCACCTACTGTTGACACAAAAGCACCTATAACAGAAAAACCAAAGGAGGAAAAAACAGATGAGAAGCAGGTGCAACAGGCTACAGCAGAACCTGAAGCTTTGGTAGTAGCAGCTGTAGCTCCTAAAGCAGAGACCAAAACATGTCCTCTTTGCAAAGTGGATCTTAATGTTGGTTCACAGGACACTCCTAACTACAATGCCTGCACTGAGTGTAAGGACATGGTGTGTAACCTCTGTGGATTCAACCCAACTCCCCATCAAACAGAGGTAAGAGAATACTACTATTGGTTACTACATTTAATCATTTAGCAGACAATTTGATCAAAAGTGACTTACAAATGAGGAGAGCAATAGAAGCAATTAAACTAACTGTTGATAACACTATTTTAATGCAGCAAATGTGTTTACTTACCTATAATACACTGCCGTTTTGTTTAGTGGTTTCCAAGAAAAATCATATCATGTAAATGTTTCATCCATGTCATGGAAGAAAGAATTCAAGAAATAATTTTTAATCTCTAATTACAGGCCAATGAATGGCTGTGTCTGAACTGCCAGACACAGCGAGCATTAAAAGGAATGGAACCACAAGGACCTTCTAAAATAAAGACCCATGAACAACTTGACAATGTCTATACCACAGCACTGCATCCAAGACCAGAAAGTACAACACCAGGGCCACCATCATTAGTTTCAACCAACATGGTTTCTGATGTTGCTGAAACCCAAAAGAAAGAGATTCAAGCTGCGGCCATCCCTGACGAAACTAAGAGCTCTGTTTCAGTGAATGTCCAAAAGAAAGAATCACCAAAACTACCAGAGAGTCACATAAAGGCACAACCTGCATCCTCTCAGAAGAAAGAAACATCAGATCCAAAGAAAGATAAAGAGACTGACACTGTCTTAAAAGAGTCCGACAAGTCTCCAGAAAAATCTGCTCCACCTCCGCAGGCAGAGCCACCAAAACAGGAACAGAGTTTCTTTGGTTTTGGATTTGGTGGTCCTAAGGTACAACCTGCTTCCAATAAGCCATCTGAGTCAACCACTGGGAAACTCTTTGGCTTTGGTGGTCTGACAGAAACAGCTAGATCTCGCTCACCCTCTCCACAGTCTGTTTCTGCTGTGTCTGGGAGAGTTCTGGGCTTTGGATCCTCTATATTCAGCTCAGCGTCTAATTTGATTAGTTCAGCTGTTCAGGATGAGCCTTCCACAACACCACCAACTTCTCGAAAAGGATCCATAGCTTCCCAGATGTCTGCTAGGACTACTCCACCCTCATCTCACAAAGGATCTGCAGTCGCACTAGACTCTAGTAATATTCCACCTGTTGGAGACACTAAACCACATGCAGCACAAGATGCAGTAAAAATAGTGGAGAAGAAACCAGAAACTAAGCAAGTCACAGCACCCAAACCACCCCAAAAACCTGATCCTAAAGAAGTCAAGACCAATTGCCCATTATGCAAAGTGGAACTCAACATTGGTTCTAAGGATGCCAAGAATTTTAACACATGCACTGAATGCAAGACAACAGTATGCAGCCAGTGTGGATTTAATCCACTGCCTAATCAAACAGAGGTAAGACATTTGACATCTACTTTTTAACATGTTTAAGATCCATGTTCCATTCTTGTTGTTATTTACTCCAACAATCAATAAATATTTACAGTGAGCCTGTATAATTTGCATTGTCATCATATTACAAAAAACTGGCTAACTGAAAAACTGGCATTCTAAATAGCATTCTGAAAAATAAAAAACATTATTGCATTTTATTAGAAGTAACAAATTAGGACAAAAATTACATTGCAATATTTTGTTTTTCTGCGATACAGTATGTATTATGATATATAAAAACAATTTCACCAGATGATTTGAATAGCTCTATTTGAAAATAATTAATCATTCTAGAATAATTGGGGTGATTTTGTAGGGGAGTGAATCTGCATAGAAAATAATAAAATAAAATTACAAGCATAGATAAATACAATAGAAGACAGATACAATTGAAATAAGCAGTGTTTTATGTTTTTCAGGTAAATCTAACAGTATTCAGGTACAGATATTGAATAATCAAATGTAAAATAACAGTCTTCACTATATAAATGAAATTAACTAATATAATTTATCTTTGTTAAAGCTACAAATCATTTTCTCTTTCTCTTTTGTTGTTTGATCACCATTGGTGACACAAACAGCTGCATGTACATTAGGCTGCTGCCCCTTTAAGACGAATGCACGGACCTAATATAAATTACACGTATTCGTTTTCTTTCTTTGTTTACAACACATAACCGACTGTGTTTACAAGGATACTCGCCGAGACGGGCATTTTGTCTTCATTTTGTGTGCACGTGTCCGTTTAAGCTCAAAAGAAAGAGAACTGATTTTGGCTCTGTGTGTGCGCACATAAAACAGTGTGCGAGAACTCTTGCTCTTGTTGCTTAAAAACACATGCAAATGAAAACTTTCACTCTATGATGGTTAAACTTTGAAATTAATCCGTGAATAACATGCATTCCAAACTGGGGGACAGCTGGCTTGTACGGATCATGGATCAACTACGACCCTTATACTTGATATTGCACATCCTGCTAAAATGTCGATGCTAAAATGATATATCGTGCAGCCCTATACCAAATACATCAAAATCTAAACCAAGACATTCATTCATGCATTTATTTGCTGTCTATGGTTACTTTAAATGCTTTTAAGTGCAGAATATCTTTGAATTTTTGTCCACTAATTGCTTATTTGTCTTTTGTTTTTAAAAACAACTATTAAGAGAGGTAATTTGTATTCATGCTGTCAATGTGGCAAGCCATTGCAATTCCCAAGACATGGTCTGTAGCAGTGTGTCTTGAGGCAGTTGGTTTGTGTAATTATGTAGTATACAAATAAGTTTAACAACAGTATTTGACCCTCACTGGCTTTTTTTTCTTTGAATTTTACTTAAAAGATAAAAGTAAGGGTAGAAAAAACTGTCGCACAGTCAATCTTAGGGGGCTTTCACACTGGGCTCATTTGCTGCGGTCCGAGCCCGGGCGCGATTGTTCCCGGCGCCCCCCACAGCGTTGGTCTGGTTTCACACTCAACTTGATTTTATCGAACCCTTTTGCGTTTGCGTGCATCTTGCGTCATCGCAAACTTGCATGGCGTATGATGGAAAACAGAACCCGGGTCAATATATTGTGTTTTTTATTAATTTGGTGCTATTATGCACAGCTGAGTGAACACCACAGGTTTACTGTGTCTGTGTTGCATAAGGTGGCTTTTTGCTGTTTGCAAACAGACTCTTTTGAGGAGAGTTTGCGCGAATACACTGCAGGCTCACTCTCAAGGTAAATCATCTACCCTATCATCCCTTACATGTGTTTTATTTAACTAAATACACCATAATCAGCTAAAACGCATGCGCAGGTTACTTTACTTCCTGAACAAGCGCGCACCCTAGTCCGTGTTGCTTTACACGCGGCACGGTTCGAGTGCAACCGAACTCAGACCACCTCCTCTAGGTAGTCTCGGGTTCGGTATTCCAGTGCGCACCCGGGTCCGCATGACAGCGTTCACATTAGCGATTTTTCATGCAAACCGTGCCCCGTTCCGAACTAAACTGCCAGTGTGAAAGCACCCTTAATGACATGAATTTAAGTGGTCATTTATTTTATTGTATAAATGTATGAAGCAGCTGTTTTTAGTTGTTATTAGGTTTTCTAGATAGAAACATAACATTAGAGTAGAGGATGTGTGTCTTATTGCCATTGACTGTCCTATAATTATTGCAGGTTGAGGAATGGCTCTGCCTAAGTTGCCAGGTACAACGGGCACAGGCAGGAATAAATACATCTGAAAGTCCCATAGTGATACCTCAGCCAGTTCCCTTAGTGATGGACAACCAAACTCCTTCCATAGTTGACAAGGTAGCTACAGCACAAGTTGAGTCCAAACCTGATGAGAAGCCCACCACAGCCACAGCTGAAAAGAAAGCAGCTCCTGCTCTGGAAATAAAGAAAGAGATCTCAATTCCAGGCCCTCAACAAAAGACAGGCACTGATGCCAAGACAACTGATATTATCATCCCTAGAAAAGAACCTCAAAAGCAAAATAATAATCAACCAGAGCCTGTGAAAATAGAACAACAGCCACTCAAAGATACAACCACTCCTGTAAAATCTGCTCCACCCACCGAGGTCAAACCCCCAAAACAGGAATCAAATTTCTTTGGTTTTGGATTAGGTGGTCCTAAAGCACAACCTGCTTCTAAATCATCTGAGTCAACCACAGGGAAGTTCTTCGGTGGCTTTGGTGGTCTGACAGAAACAACTAGATCTCGGTCACCCTCACCACAGTCAGTTTCTGCTGTCTCTGGGAAAGTTCTGGGCTTTGGATCCTCATTTTTTAGCTCAGCATCTAATCTGATCTCTTCAGCTGTTCAAGATGAGCCATCCACAACACCACCAACTTCACGGAAAAGCTCCACGGTTTCTACTGAGTCTGGTAAAGCTACCACAGCACCAGCTTCCCGGAAAAGCTCTGTGGCTTCTGCCAAGATTACACCGCCGACATCTCGCAAAGGATCTGTTGCAACAGAACCCAACAAGATACCTCCTGCAAAACAGACCAAGTCACCTGTTGAAAAGAAACCAGAGCAGCTCGATGAAGACAAAGTATCTGGGATACCTACTTCAGAAAATGATAAACATGAAACTATACAGGATAAATTAGTAAAACATCCTGAAAGTGTAGATCACCCATCCACCTGCCCACTCTGTAAAGTGGATCTTAACATGGGCTCAAAGGACCCTCCTAATTGCAACACCTGCACTGAATGTAAAAGTGTGGTATGTCATCTCTGTGGATTTAACCCCATGCCTCACCTTGCGGAGGTGAGTCATTGACTATTTACCTCTTTTTAAGTCTTTTTTGCTGGTTTTTACAGGAATCGTGTCAATTATTGTCCATTTCATCATTATTTTTAATATGTGTCTTTAGTAGATGGAGAAGCCCAATAAGAGTGACAAGGTTAGAAATTTGATGGATGGGGTCATGGCTAACATTTTAGTTTGATTTTATTTCTAATGAAATTTTATATCCTCACTGAAATACTTCAGACTCTCTTTGGGAGTCCCAAATGCAGCCTATTTGAAGGTGTCTAGAGAATAAGCTCTTTTGATGTCTTTCTTGTGTTTAGCTCTTATGTATTGATGACTAATCAGCTGATGTGTTTGGGTGCATGAGTCTGACAGACAGAAAATCTGTGCTGGTGGGTTCTCCAATGTGCAGTTCATAACCTCTGTAATGCCCACTCATTCTCCACATGGCTCTTTCCAAATGATTGTAATTTTACTAAAACTCTACAAGGGCTAAGGATGCAGCAGAAGAGCCAATAAATGCATTAGTGCTCTGCAGGGACCAATGAGTGATTGGCATTCTTTCAGGTTCAGCCAATAACGGCCAGTGTAGATTGAGTCAACAAAACCTTGCTAAGAAATTAAGTGACTTGTGAATCCAAAGCCTGGAAAATGAAAGTGGGCAATATTGTCCCTTTGGTGATTTAAAACTCCTAATAAATTAAACAATTTAAGGATTAAAAGCTTGGAAAATGGGAGTGGGCAGTAGTCTGTGATGATTTAATACTGCTGTTTGTGTGCAAAACAAGTCAGTTTCAAATAAGTTTTAAAATTATGCATTCGCTCTGCATTGCAAATTTGGACAAACTTTTATTTGGCGAGTTGCCCAGGCCTAAGCTCGGAGAGCAGAGGCGATTATCTGCATGAGTGTTATTTGTGAGAGCATAGCTTCATGCTAATGCTGAAACGTGCCGAGCGCTGACTCTGAGGGAAGAATCCCTGTGTTTGGACAAAATGTGTGATTACATAACAGGCTGATTGTAGAGAGCCACAGCTCATAGCACACTGTGTTCAAGTGATTGAGGGGTTGTGCAATAGATACCCCTCAACAGCCTTAAATATGATAGGATCGGCAGCAGCTAGGAAATGGGGAGGGGGTGTGCCTCATGATATTGCAATAAATTGAGCAGATTTTGAGTGTGGAGGTTGGGTGTAGGCTAGGGCTGGGCGGTACATTGAGTTTGTACGATATATCAATATATTTTTTAGGGCGAGCCATCTGCAAGTGAATCTCTGCTAAAATTCAAGCTTCTGTGAATGTGGACCAAACAGACGGAGCACAATAGAATAGTAGCACAATAATTCTGACTAAAATATACATATTGCTAAAATATTTGTTGTTGGAGACAATAAATGTGCCATATGTGGAATTTTAAACCTACAATTAAGTATTTTATGAAAGTGACCATTATAAAGGGGTAATCAAATGCAGGCTAATATAATTAGTTTGCTAAAAACAAAAGTATTATTTTTGTTTTTAGATTGTAATGTTACAATGTTAGAATGTAATGTGATTTTTAACCATCTTTTAGCACATCATATATTGCATATCCAGCCTACATTATATCCACTATATTTGTTTTCCTCAATATCAACATTGTTTGTAGGATATCATTGGGCAGGATGTGAAATAATTTTTCTTTTAATAAATACAGATTTTCTTTATCCAAATAGAAAAACTTAGAAAGTACCGAGATATATCGTATATCACCATTTAACCAAAAAAATACTGAGATTTTTTGGCCATATTGCCCAGCACTAGTGTAGGCAGGTAATCAAATGTTTACTTTGTGCAAGTGGACTGATGGACTAAAGCTTCCACGCCATCCACATGTCAACCATCCATAATTTATGCTAATGTGACTTCCTGTGCTTGTGACCCTAACAATCTGTATTCATTGCTTTCATCAGAGCTGTGATTGTGGAAGTAATTTAATGAGAGAACGGTTTGATGTCTGTTCTGTGTACTTTTGCAGCTGTTCTCTGTCAGTGGCACACTGAAAATCCTATACGATCATAGTGATTTATTTATTTATTTTCAATACTTTTCAATGCTGAAATGCTTCTATTTCGTCTTTTTTTTTAGATTTCAGTTACTTGGAAAGTATAAATGGGATGGGATAGAGATTTAAACTAATCAGTAAACACTTGACAGTGACAGGAAAACAGTTTACCCGCTAAAATATACTCCCAACAGCAGCTTCATTCTCACAAACTACAGAAGCTATTTTGACAGTTAGCTTGCATCTCATTTTCTATCTGCTGTGCATGCTAATCAACAATCGCATATGATCCACTGTTTCCTGAAATTGAGGATCTGTGCAAATACATTTATGCCCCATCTTTGTAATCAGTATATTTGCAGCTTAATGTACGAGGTGTGCAGTGTAGACACAGCTGTACATAGGCAAATTTAACTATAATATAATTGGCTCACCAGTGTCTTCTGTAAGTTCATTTAAAGGACAATATCATCTGATGGAAAAAGTATGCACTAGACTATTATGTGGACATTTTTTCTGTTAGTGGATATTTGCAGTGTTTCGATAATGGTTAAAAGTTAGTAGTTTATAAATATTTATTGTATTCAGAATGGACACATTGTTCCTGAAGTGTTTTTAGTTAGAACAAATTGAGTTTGATATTGATTTTTGACCCTTTAGTATCGAATCCTTCTTCAAATGGAGCCACACTGTCTAGAACATTTTCTTTTTATATTTAAAAAGACTATGCGTAAAAGATGGCCACCCTAGAAACAGACAGCCTTGCATTTGTATGTGCTAAATCATGTTTGGCATTGCACTGTCATCCTGCCCTTTTGGAAATGACACAGTCAGTCTCTTGTAATATGCCCTTAACATGAGCCTTTGACTCTGGCCTCTACAATCCTGCACCTTCACACAAGAAAACAGACCCTGTGCTTCTGATGTTAAATGAAAAATACAGTGTTTGCCCAAATAACCTTTTGTATGACATTGCATATTCACATATCTGTCATGTGTAAAGCTGAGGGCATTGCTTCAAATGCTGATGCATGATATTAAGATATTTAGTGATATGCTGTGTCCGCATCTGGCACACCGTTGGCTAAAAATAGCTTTAGATTTTAATCTACCTCAGCTATAGCGTTGTGACAGCGGCTCCAAGAAAGCTGTCGCTGGACCCAAGGGGACTTGTGTAATTTTGGATGCCATTTAACAGCCTGTGCTGATATCTTGATGAATTGAAATGCTAATCGATAGCTTTCTCCGGGTTTTATAGATCTCCCTTTTTTCTCATATCAGAAATACAACCATTTCCAGTTTATTTAGTGCAGATTTTATTTCAAAAGATGGTCTATTTGTACTTGAGATTAAGCTTTCATATCCATCCAGTTGTTAACATAGCTACTGTATATGAAACTCTTATTGCAAAAGAGAAATTCAATTTCATATATGACCCATTTAAAGAACAACAAGGGTTCTGTTGTCTTGAATGCAGTAATGGGTTGAGCAGCGGTGGTTACTGTCTGCTGTGTTTCCTCATTGTTCCTCTGGTGGTAATACACTGGTGCCCAGCTGTGCCCGAGAGAGTTCTGTGTGTTCTCTGTGGGACTGAGTTTCCTATGACATCTCATTAACACAAAACAATGCTCTGATGGTTTACACTACATGGCCATTGTCACCACACACACACACACACACACACACAGTTTCTCACCTATTTCTCCTTTTAGTCTTGAGCTCCTGTGTGTGCACACATGTGTGAGTGTTTTGGTGTGTTTGTGCCCTAGATGCTTTATGCACAGTAATATGATCATCCCAATGGCGCAGTGCGTGGAAAAGAGTTCAAGGTGTGTTCTGCTTGCTGATAAACGGTGTTTATTATTCTGAGACTCTGAGAGTCACGTAAAACCCGCTAGACTAATTTAATGCCATTAACTAACTCATATTGTGTTGCCTCACCTGCAAGAGCTCGGCCACAGTCATTCTTTTTATGGGGCCAAGTACCAAAGGCACATAGGCATATGTTGTAATGTATCCATTCGTTTTTTGCCTGTTAGTCTGCATTAGTGTTACGGTACGTGGTGTAGTGAAAAGCACAATTAAGAATAACAGTATTTAAAAAATATAAAAACTCAGGAGACACTTACTAAGGGAGAACACAGGGTATAAATGCATGGGTAAACAAAGGGAGCTGATGAGTGAATGACAGGGAACAGGTGAATGAAATGACTGAACTAAGTCACAGGACTAAACCAAAATGAAACATAATGAAGGGGGGAACACAGAATATACGTGTTACAGTTAGACCCTAAAAACGTATGGTAAATCTTTGTGAAATTTGGCACACTGATTGAGGAGGGCCTTGTTATTCTTGATGGCAACATACTTCTACCAACAGGTGAAAGTTTTAGAGACACTGCCATGAAAAAGTTTTGGGTCAGTATGAATTTGTTTTTTTTGTTTTTTACATCTTGACACTCTAGACTGGAGTAATGGCTGATGAAAATTCAGCTTTGCCATAACGGTTTAATTTAATTTCATACATTTTATTTTAATTTAATTAATTGCATTTTTAAATATACTAAAATAAAACATTAAATGTAATATTATTCCACAATAGTACTGTTTTACTGTAGCCTGGATGCCAGCCGAACTTAGCCCCGCCTAGGGGTGGCACGGTACATGAAAAAACATCCGAACCGTTCGGTTCGCTTGTCTCGGTTCGGTGCGTGTGTGCGTCGCACGGTTCGACGCATGCGCAATGTAGCGTCGTGCCCGTGCTAATACAATGCTAAATCATAAATCAGATGTATGTAGAATAACATTCGATATGTCCAGCAATTGATTTAAATAGTACACTGGGTTTACTTAGACATTTAATGAGATCTACTCCACTATGTTGTTTTTAGATCGATAGATCGACAGTTTCACGTAGCCTATGTAGCCTACTTTAATCTGAGTTCTAATCCGCACTCGTATATATTTTTTTTCTTTTTCATCAAAAGTCAAAACCGATTATGTTTATCAGTGGTTGTATATCAAGCAGGGACAGATTTGTGTGAATTTTGTTTGTGATTTCACCGGAACGAATAGAGAGTCTCCTCAACGTATTGAAGCGCGCGTCCGAGTGAAGACTGTGCGGCGTGTGCGCGAGCCACAAGAGAACACATCGCAGTGGCAACGAGCACTTTGATCACTTGATTAAAAAAAAATAATTTCAGCGCTAGATTGCTTCTTATTTAACAAACGAACGAAACGAATAATTTGCTAGTTAACTGGAGATGTTTTATTTATTTGTATTGGTACATCCGTGCCGCGAGATATCGACCCTGGCAAAAAGTGGTGGGTACATGTCCCACCCGTAAATTACGCCTATGAGACACGAGGAGAAATTGACAAAGAACTGTCCGACACAGCCCACGTAGCTCTCACTACAGATGGATGGACCTCCAGGGCCACTGAAAGTTTCCTCACAGTGACCACTCACTCACTATATTACTTCGAAATGGGAAACGAGAAGCTGCGTTTTGCAAACACGCCCCATTTATGAAATAAATAAATAAATAATTAGATAATTAAGCTATATATCATATGCTGAAGTACATTTTTGGAGTGTTAAAGATTAAAAGAAAAAATAACAACAAGAACCGTACAGAACCGAAAACCGTGACCATAAAACCGTGATACGAACCGAATCGTGGGTTTTGTGAACCGTGCCACCCCTAGCTAGTGATGTATGTCTCGAGACCGGTCTTGGTCTCGAGACCGGTCTCGAGACCACTTTTACGTGGTCTCGGTCTTGTCACGGCCTTGACGGTCTTTGGTCTCGGTCTTGTCTTGGTCTCGGACCTCTCGGTCTTGTCTAGGTCTCGCTGTCTCAGACCGACATGTGGTCGGGGATTTAGCAATACAATAGGCTACTACAATATCCAGGACGACACAACGTTCGATAATGCAACATTATTATCCGCAACGGAACGGTTGAAGCGCGCGTCCGAGTGAAGACAGTGCGGCGTGTGCGCCCAATATACGAGAAAACACTTTATCCGCACCACTGATCGCAGCGGCAACGAGCACTTTGATCACTTGATTTAAAAAACACATATCAGTGACATGATGGGTTTTAACTTCATTCAGGAGATTTTGGGTAACTGCACAACTGACAGATGACTTTGAGCGCAGTCAGCGCACCGCCAACGGTGTGTGTGTTGTGTGTGTAACCATAGCGACAAAACGACCAACTTTCGGATCCTGCACTTAAGCCTATAATTTTGTTTTTAAACATTTTATTATGAATTTAAAAGTTGCAGAATGGATTAATTTGGAGACTCCGAAATCGGCAGAGATAGGCAGGCATTTGCTTAGATGAATTTGTGTCTTTGATATCTCTGTGTGTGTGTGTGTGTGTGTGTGTGTGTGTGTGTTGTTTGATTACAGTATTGTATTTAAGATGGTGTTAGACTAAATAAATGGTCTTTTAAATATCATCTGCATATCTCCGTTGTGTTGACTAAACGGCCTAATCCAAGTTTATAATTGCGTATCTTTAATTTGATTTTACGATTTCATCTAGCACTACACATTAAGTATAATTTCAATTGGTTACATATTTCTCATTCTTTAGACAGTTGTTGGAGGAGCAAGATGGTGTTGGAGGTGTTTGATGTTTTGTCAGATGAACCAGTCAGTACCAGTCATGTCAGTCCTCAACAGTACACAAAAGTTAAGGGAGTCTCAATCCTCCAATAGTGCAGTAACAGCCGTCATGCAATTGCTACACATAGTTGATCTCACCCTGCAAAAACATTTACAGTGAGCTCACAGTCACACACATGACATGGTCTGTCTTTGTATTGTTCTGCCTGTGTAGTTGAAGTAATACCATCTAATATGTATTGAATGTAAACTGCGGCTGAACCCTAGTATGCTGCTGTTCTTGAATTCATATTGCTTAGCTTCAACACTAGTCTATTTTTTTCCCCTCCGGTCTCGACTTGGTCTCGGTCTTGACTAGTTCTGTCTTGGTCTTGGTCTTGGTCTTGTCTTGGTCTCGATACCCTCTGGTCTTGGTAGTGTCTTGGTCTCGGTTTAGGCGGTCTTGACTACAAGTCTACCCCTAGCCCCGCCCACAACATTTGAGGTCAGGAAGTTCGGTCTGGACTTGATCCGTTGTGGAGCAACTATGCTCGAACCAGAGCTGTTTGGACCAATCAAATTGTCAGGGCGGGCTTTATACGATGATTAACAGATGATCAACAGTAACGTAATCATCCACGTCACCAAAGAGCGCTTGGGTTGCAATAAGATTTGTTTGCTGTATTGTCGAGTTCTAATCCTAAACAGAGAACTTGGTCTTATATGCATTCACCTTTACTATTTCTCTCAAAAATGATGATCGTGTTGGTAATTACTCCGTGTATCCTTAAATTCTTTTTACAACACCGGCAAAGATCGTTTACACTCATCTTTTTCTACTTCTTCCAACGTGCGTGCAGTTGAGTTCTGTTGACAACTATGCTTGCTCAACATACGTCACTTACTCCGTTGCTCTGATTGGTTGTTGGTCTATCCAATTGAGTGCAGAGGCATTTTCTTTCCTGGTTTGGTTGAAACACGCCCCATAATCACAGCCCAATGGAGCAGTATCAGACTCATATTGACTAGAATCTGAGTATGACGACGTGGTGAGCATAAGATACTTATTTCAAAAAAAATGTAAAAGCTTAGCTTAAAACCTTTTAAACAAATTACATAGTATCATTTTCCACTCTGATTCCCTGGATTCCAGTAAGTTTAAAGAACTGATGATTTTAATTTGTGCCAGATATATAATTTTTAATTTTGTTGAAAGCATACTTTTTTAACCTCATCTAATAGTTTTCATTGAATTTTCCCTACATGTTCAAACAATGTATGCCATATGTATGGAATTATTGACAATGGGCCATTTCATTATTAGTAAAATAATGCACACCTGAGGTGGTAATGCGGCCACAGTGCGAAGCGGTGTTACACCTCAGGTGTGCATATTTTTCAATAGTTCAATGGCCCGCTTAATTCAATTATTCCACTTATCCTACAGTTACCACACCTCAAAACATTGTTCAGATGATGTATTTCAAGACATTTGTCAGGTTTTTGTCCTTAAAACACTCTTGTGTGTACGACTCATTTCTTATGCATCTAATCCCACACCTCCATTGCTACAGTAATTCCAAAATGTCACTTTAGAGCTAGTAACGGATGCTTGAGCCATTGATAGCAGACTAACGCAGTTATTAATGCAGTTAGAGAGAGAGAGAGTTATCAGGCGTGTATTAATTACCTAATTTTGTGCGTCTCTCAACATTGTTCAGTAAGTTCAGTAAGTGTACGTTTATCTGCTCCAAGAACAGCACCGTTATTACATTGCTAGTAAGAAATGTCTTGTTGCTTTTATGTTGTTAAACTATTTTTCAGATAAAATCGTTAGAGCAGCGCTGAAAACACGTTTCTTCTCGAGTCTGTGTCTGTACTGTATGTGTCCGTACATAAAACCTTATTTTGTGGCAAAAAAAAAGAGAAGGAAATAATTGGTCGTTTTTATCCTATTGTTTACTAAATTTATTTGCTTGGTCAGTGTCCTTGTGTGTTTTGGATCTTTTGCTGTTGTAGGCTGTAAAGGACTTTGAAATAACTGAAATCGTTTAGCGAAGAGATATGGAGTAAGCCTGGTACTATTTTAGCCATGCGTTTCCCTGAAAATAATTGCACCCCTGAGAACGTTCGTCAACCAATCAGATTCAAGCATTCAACAGCCCCGTAGTATAAAACCAAACAATTTACACTGTACAAATGAAACAAATGATTTTATATTTAAATAGAACTCTGTCGTTAACACTATGCTTTAGGTCAAAAGCAATAACGCAATAATGAATCTACTAGCCTTTGAACAGTTTTCAAAACACTAGCAGTTGGCAGTTGTCATGACTACACAAATCTGCACAGCCTTACAAGGTATATTCCACAAATCTACTCTACATTACAAAATTCTATTCCATTAGTGTGCTTTGCTCCATAATTGTTGCTTACAGCTATTTTTATTTTTTTACTGCATAGACATAGAAATAGATAAGAGAAAAGTACAGTGTCATTTCTTTCTACAAAAGATATTGGGCTGTTTTAGAAAGATTCTGCAGCAAGCACAATTTTCAGGAATTGCACTGCAACAAATCAGTTTAATTCTCTTAATCTGTGACCTACACAGTCTTAATGACATTTATAGGCTGCACGCCCCTTACAGAAAAAACACATGAATTTCACATGTTATCACATGTTTTCCACATGTGATTACATGTGACCTCATGTGATCACATGTGACCTCATGTGATCACATGTGTTCTCATGTGAACAACATGTCACCACATGTGAACAACATGTCACCACATGTGAACAACATTTTACCACATGTGAACAACATTTCACCACATGTGAACAACGTCACCACATGTGAACAACATTTCACCACATGTGAACAACATGTCACCACATGTGAACAACATGTCACCACATGTGAACAACATTTTACCACATGTGAACAACATTTTACCACATGTGAACAACGTCACCACATGTGAACAACATTTCACCACATGTGAACAACGTCACCACATGTGAACAACATTTCACCACATGTGAACATAATGGAGCATGTGGCACATGCGGAAAACATGTTTCTATAGGTTATAATGTGGAGCTCATGTGAAATATATTTGCACATGTTGTAAAATAATTTTTAACATGTGAATCATGTTTCCACATCACAAATACTGTACATTTTCAGCTTCTTTGTAATGGGAAGTTGTCCCATTTTGTCACAGTCATACTTAACTTCAAGTAAGTGCCAGTTAATAAATAATCAATTTTAGACTTAATAACGACAAAAATGTAAACCATATTCAATGTTTTTTTGTGTGTTGTTACGTCCTGAGACGTATTTGTGATTGGTATTAGAAATGTTTTATAAGTTATACATAATCATGTCGAGAGAAAGCCCACCCAGCACCAGACGTCATTAAGACATTGTTTTTTGGGCTGAATCAAGTCGGCCCGTCATAGTCTTAATTTAGCCCAAAAATAGACGTTGACATTTGGGCTTTGTTTGGTCCGTCTGTTTTAAACCACATTTAGCCCTAATATAGCATAAATACAATTAAAGTCTATTGTAGCAAGTGAATAAATAGATTGTAGAAATAGTTTCAAAGTTACGTGTCACTGCACATCCCAGAAATACATTATTTGTGAACACCTATGTTCGTAAACCATCTACCTACATGATTTGGCATAAATCCAGTAAAAAGCGCTCCCTAGTGGTTTGTATCTCGTTGAAAACTTGTGCTGAATATTATTACACCTATATCTGAACATTTGTTAACAGTTACTACATTAAATATGCCTATAATGCATCCATAAAAACATTAAACATCAAAGTAGTTTAAACACTGTCAGTGGCGGATTTAGCAAATCGGGGGCCCAAGGCGAAGGTAGGCTATGGGCCCCTCCCCTCCCCATCCAATCTTTAAAAGAGAACGAAAAAAAGATGTACTGACTGAATGGTGGATAGGCAGGTAAAGCTATACGGGGAAGTTAAGGTTAGAGAGGAGAAAGAAACGTCCCCTTTAAACCCTGCATACACTTCTTTACTCCTAACAGAAACATGTTACAATGTTTACATGGTACAATTTCTGGTAAGCAAGGTTTTTTTTTTTTTTTTTTTTGGCAAATTTCACCATTTCAATTCTTGTGATTTGATTCAATATTGACTAATTTGGATAAATATTAGGTAACGTTTCACAAGGCAGGCGTTACTTTTTCTCAAAAAAAAAAAAAAAGAAGCCCTATCAGCTGGTATAATTTAAGGTTAAAATAAGTAATATAGTACACATATTTAGCCAAATACTCTCTATAGCTCTTTTTTTTCTAGCCAATTAAATGGCTTTCCTGGGGTAAATGTTATGTGACGATTGTTCTCCAGCTGTTTTACCTCTTTCCGCGGTTGAAAAACACTTATTGATCGATATTATGAATGAGGAATATACATTTCGGTAAGTTATACGGTATCTTTCAACATTGTTAATTCGTGTTTATTTACTATTGGGTAGTTTTTAGAATTAGACCAGTTCACGTGCCGCTATAGGAATCTGTCATGTCACATTAAAACGGCAAAACGGTATTTATTGTTTGAATTTCGTAATAGTATTGACAGAATCTGAGAGCTGAGATTTTTTTAAATATCATGATTCATAAACTGCTCAGTTTTGTCTGTCGGTCTCCGTGTCCTCTTTGCTTCACGATTTTTCTGTGCGTTGGACATTGTTGTTCCTGATCTGTATCCCCAACAGTAGCCATAAAAAAGTTTGTCATCTTTGGCAGCGTTCCCAAATACTTATCAGTGTCTTTTCACTTTTTTTATTTTATTTGAGCGGCTTGGGTAACTTCGAAACGTTAAATTTTCGCGTTTAGACTCGTCTTGCTCTGGGGATCAATTGCTCTATTTCCCAGTCCTCCTGTTACTGCGTTTTGTTTATCTTTCGCGCCGCGCACTTTTTCGGACTTTTTGCTTTCCTCCCGCTTCCTCCTTTTTTCAGCACCGCTTGGGTAGCTAGCTTCACTTCATTTTTACTCTGTCTACTACTCTGTACACTCTGTCTGTCAATCACTTCTTTTTCTCCGTCAGTTTTTTGGCACAGCCTTGTCACTTTCGCAGTTGCGCAGTAAAAGTAAGATAATGGAATAGTCCAATGTAGTGAGGCGGGGGGGCCCCCTCCTGTCTGCGACACTAATGATTGATGCCATTTTTCGCAAATGGAGTTTTAGAAACATATAAAAATAAAATAAAATAAATTAAGCATAAGGTAATAGGGCATTTTGGGGGCCCCTAGGTAGCTCGGGGCCCAAGGCAATTGCCGACCTTTGCCTAATGGTAAAGTCCGCCCCTGAACACTGTAGACCCCGATAAACAACAGCACTATTAATATATTCACATATGTAAAGCACTGTTAAATATTGAAATACATTTAATAGATTTGAAATACATAAAAAAAAATACTTAGAATAAAGCTTTGTTCTTCGTGTCACATCTGTGAATTTGTGTAGAAAACGTTCATAATTATATCATGTAGTTTTTGCTATTTTGTTTCCACACCGCGTTTACCATTCCTAAAGGTAGGCCTATATATTATATTATAATGTAGCCTATTATATATATATAACTGACAGACTTGTACGTTTTCAATGCTTTTATATTTTCATTCTATTTACAGTTTGCGATGGCCACAAGCCTACTATCCACTTAATAATGTATCAAGTTTCAGGATATTTTAGCTGATTATCAAATAATTCACTCCATCAATTCAAAATGTATGTAAATGCTGCGTGACTTCTACGTGTTTTAATGGGCGCGCGCGCTGAATATTCAAGCCGCATTTGAACTGGAGCGGAGGGCGTTACCATGGAAACGAGGCAGCAGCTCAACTGACAATCAGCGAAACTCCGTCTCTCACTGTTGTTTTAACTACTTTAAGGTAAGTTTAGTCCATAAAATTACACAGATTGTACATACAAGTGTTTCTGAGACTTTCTTTCATGTAAATGACTCGCTTCCGTTGAATATTTACTTTATAGAAATGGCTTAGTGTCTTCGCAAAAGTCCGTTAGCATCTCAACCGTTAACGTTAGGCTAACTTGAGGTAACTTAACGTTAAGTTAGGTTAACTATAGACTTGAGCTGTAAGTATGGGCGTTTAATCACATATTATGTGTAGATGAGATATTTTGATAGTTTTGTAAAGGTTTTGCTGACAATTGGTCAATGGATGAATGGGAATAGTCTAATTTATTTAACCTAAAAGTACGGACTGTATGGTTAATTCATAGTTATCAAGTGACGTCAGGATGCAGCGAGCTGTACTTGACCTGGAGGGCAAAATAAGCCTTTCCTCCATTGCCCACCAGTCATTTTTATCAGGTTTGTAGTTAGTATTAATGTAGTAAAACAGTGTTATTAAAAGAGCAAATTCATACCACTTATTCATGATGCATACTTTGTACAGGTTAGCAGATGAACACAGAACAAGTTATTTATAACATAATAATAGTGTTTGTCTTCTCCCCTTTACAGTATTGTTTGCCATCTAGTCCTGATCACAGAGTTTAGCTCCGAAACCCAATAAAGCAGACCTGAGCAGCTGATCCAGGATCATCAGAAACTCTGCAGAACTTTGGTCTGGACACCAGTGTTGTAAGTTCAGAACATATTGCAGGAGATATAATATCGTCTCTCAAGGTCCACTTACATGCAGAGGTTTACTCCAACCTAGTCCAGCACACCTGAACAAGCTAGTCAAGGTGCTAAACTCTGGGTAAATATCACTCAGTTCTCTAGCTCAGTAGTCAGTGGTTAATGGCCGTCTTTATCACAAAATCCTTACAGTGCACTGAAACATTTGCTCCCTAAAAACTCACTATGTTATCGGAAATTCTGAAGCTCAAAACTTTAATCACACAAGACAGTTCGCTACAAAATTACATGTGATAGGCACTAGCGGCAATCAGGATTTTGATTGTAGGCGCTTTTCTGCGGCACTGAGGACAGCGACTCAGTAGCCTACCTGAATTTAATGCATAATTAAGAATCAAAAAAAAAAAACTGTAGGATTTTTTTTTCTTTCTTTTTAATACAATTACAATGTAATATTTTCAATTGTTTAATAACATTATAGGCCTATTATTTTTAGTTTATTAACAGTAGGGATGCACCGATCCGATACTCAGTATCGATATCGGCTCCGATACTGCCATTTTTGGCGGATCGGGTATCGGTCAGACGAGGCCGATCCAAATCCGATATTGTGTGTATACTATTCTGTGTTATTGTTAAGCCACACAAAAGGCACACAAACATTATAAAGCACCATAAATTTTTGTGCCAGGGTGGCCGCGGGTCCTTAAAAAGTCTTAAAATGTCTTAAATAAAGTTTTCCTAATAAAAGGCCTTAAAAAGTATTAAAATGTCTTAAATTCAGATTCGATAGGTCTTAAATATTTCTGGTCACGTTACCGCTAAAATTTATCCAGTCTGACGGACCGTCAAATAACCAGTGAAGCATCGAATCGCGAGAATGATTCAGATTTTATTACATAAACAGCTATTGTTAATGATAATGTAGGCTTTTTCTTGTAACGCTGTTTTGTTATTTCAAATGTAGGCGCGTTGCGCGTGGCAAGCGCGCTCATAATGCGCGACCACAACATTGCCCAAAATCAAATGGCAAACGTAATGCAAGCGGAACGAAACTGCTCGTTATTGTGTGGTTGAAGGACCGTTTATCAGTTTGGACCAGTTCAGCGCGAGCCGATCGTGATCATGCGACACTGTTACTACACAGCGCTAATAAGAGATCCAGTAAAGAAAGCATTTTAATTCGCCACAGAACTGACAGAAGTAATAACATCGCTGCGAGATCTAGTGAGACGCATTCATATTTCTCCGTTATTAACGGATCAAACAGCGCTGACGTGGAAACCTGGAAGAAACATTGTGTCATGAATGAACTATCAGTGTCCACAGATCAGCAACATTCACCATGGATTTACTGTAGTAACACTAACTGCAACCATGGACGTTTGGTTAATAGTAGGCTATAATGCCTTCAAGTAACACGTCGGTTTTATTTTGACATTATGAATACAATTGCTGCCCTCAAATGTTAATCTGAACTAAAATAATCCTTTGTTTATAACTACTACAATATGACATTTTATTTTTTCCAAGGAGCTGTTTTGTTTTATATGCTCCTAAGAAGAGCCAATAAGCTCTAGAATTGCTCAAAGTAAAAAAAAAAAAAAAAAAATCATACTTTATATGATGTTAGTTTTAATATAAAAAAGAATAAAAAATTTAAATCAAGGAAATTTCTCTGGCATTTAGTTCTTAATGCTGTATCAAAAACGTACCGAACCGAACCATGACACAAGTGTATCGTATCGAACTGAACCGTGAATTTTGTGAACCGTTACACCCCTAATATATACGCATGTAATATAATGTGTATTTCCATCACAGGTTTGGTCTTAAATTTCATTCAAAGTGGCATTAAAAAGGTCTTAAAAAGTCTTAAATTTAACTTGTTCATATCTGTAGACACCCTGTGTGCACAATATTATAAGTGTTCTGAAGCCATTATATAGTATAATGTGAGATATAAATGAATATTTAAGTCGTTAAATTCAAGATCACGTAAATGTTTCTCTCAGCTGCGGCTGTCAATCATTCTTCATTCAGCATTCAAACAGCGCGTCGCGTTCGGTTACGACAGTTAACACGATGAAACTCTCTCCAAGATGATTCAATGTTACTATTATTATACTTGATCTGTAGATAAAGGTCTATGGTTTCGCATAAAACAACTCTTATCTTGCTGGATTTTATTGCTGTACCTTAATCATGTTACTTTCTACCGGGTGTCTGTTAGATCACAACACTGGAGAAAAGTCAGAGCACTATTTGTTCTTCACACGCACAGTAACTGAAATTTAAAACTGTTAAAAGAAAATGCTGAATAGACTATTGCATAGATAGATACTGTATAATACACTACGCATCAATATGTATTTTCTTTGTGCTTGAAACTTTTCAATGCGGACTCGACGCGCTGCGCGCTGTGACTCATGTTGCTTCAAGCGCATCATTCTGAGCTCGGGATGCGCATAAAAGCGCTTTGTGCCGCACTGTATTGGAGCCTTTCATATCATAATACAGGGACGCAATGAAAGATTATTAATAGCCTTTCTTGTTCTGTCCTATCTATCATATGTTGCTACCTCATTAAACAGCTGTGCTATACAGTTAAAAAATGTCTCAATTTTATAGTAGGATATAAAATAATTGCTATTAATTGCTAAGTTTTACCAGATTTAGTGTTACACTTATTGTCTCTAATTTGTTCCCCACTAAACATTTTTTTTTTTTTCACAAAATGTTCAGATTTTATACAATTATTGTACACTCGTGATTTTTCTAGACTAAATTTTACTGAATTATCCACTAATCTAGTTTATAATAGCATTTATGTCAGATTATGATCATATATTTTTTGTTGTTGTTGTTTTTCTTTTTTTCAGTTCTTATTATCAGTTCAACACAGAGTTATAGAAATTCTACTTGATTAAAAAAAAACCTGTGCTGGTATCGGTACAGATCGGTATCGGCCGATACTCAGAATTTTTGGTATCGGATCGGTTCTGAAAAAATGGTATCGTTGCATCCCTAATTAACAGCAACAACAACAACACACACACACACACACTTCTCTGCATATCTTCAGACAAAATAAAGATATCTGACAAAACAATGAAGATATTTTACAAACCAACTGCCAGGGATGTGCAAACACTTTGTATTGTATAGCCATTGTATGTGTATTTCAATTATAAATACGTTACAATATGGAGTAAAATTGGTTGCAACTCTGGTTTCATCACAAATTTAAGGAAACAGGCCTAACTAATATAGTGATGTTACATTATTTTATTTTATAAGCGTCAAATTATTATTATTATTAATTTATTTTATTATTAATGATCAATTGTACTTTTATTTCTCCATCAGGGTGTAGCCAAAGTGATGCTCTGTCGTCATTGCAAGTTTTCTGACAAAAGCCAGTCAATTCTCCTACAGCAAGATCTACTGAAACACTGGCACGTGACCAGAACACTTCACTGCATTTACATACATTGTGTGTGTACATTCAAAACCAAAGGGTGCGTTAAAGACTCATCTGCCAAGATTTCACTCTGAGTTCAGTGATATCTGTGAGGAGAAGACATATTGCACTGCCCTAATCTTTGATTGTTTTTCTATCCCAAAACAGGATGCCTGCTGAAGGAGACACAGAGGACTGAGACAATACACTTTTTTTAAATGTATAATTTTAATTTGGTTTTGCTTTGTTTGTTTTAAACATTCAATTTGTACTGCATATTTTGAAATGAAATAAAAGCTAAATTTGAATTATTTGTTTTAATGTTGGGAAACATGGCTATAGGCCCTACAAAAGAACATGGTAGGACTACCATTTTCTGTGGTATATTGCTGAATGATTTTTACATGGGTTTCACATGAAGTTGCAGGTTTACGTGGGGTGTAGGTTTAACATAGATTGTTGATGGGTTTCAAATGTTATTCCATGGGTCTCTCATGGAAATTTTACGTTTCACATGTGATTATTGGTTTCACATGGAAATTTCAGGTTTCACTTATGATCTCATGGGTTTCACATGTGATTTCATGGGTTTCACATGTGATCTCATGGGTTTCACATGTGATTATAGGTTTCACATGTGATCTCATGGGTTTCACATGTGATTATAGGTTTCACATGTGATTTCATGGGTTTCACATGTGATTATAGGTTTCACATGTGATTTCATGGGTTTCACATGTGATTATAGGTTTCACATGTGATTTCATGGGTTTCACATGTGATCTCATGGGTTTCACATGTGATTATAGGTTTCACATGTGATCTCATGGGTTTCACATGTGATCATAGGTTTCACATGTGATCTCATGGGTTTCACATGTGATTATAGGTTTCACATGTGATTTCATGGGTTTCACATGTGATGTCATGGGTTTCACATGTGATCTCATGGGTTTCACATGTGATCTCATGGGTTTCACGTGATTATAGGTTTCACATGGGAATTTTACGTTTCACATGTGAGCTCATGGGTTTCACATGTGATCACATGTGTTTCACATGTGTTTCACATGCAATCACATGTGCAAATGTTCCAAAAGCACACATTTCCCGTGTGCAAAACACATGTTTCACATGTGATCCACATATTTCACATGTGCAAAGTCACATGTTTTTACATGTTAAATTTCACATGTGCAAAATCACATGTGCATGTGGTCACATGTGATCACATGAGTTTTTGCACATGTGAAGTTCATGTGTTTTTTCTGTAAGGGGCACCCCAACACATGAAATTGCCACCATCACAAATGCTGCAGGAATCAGACAGCTGCAGGAATAGATATTTCTTGAATATAGACAGCAACTGTTGACAAGTCAAAAAGGAGAGCTCCCCTGGAGGAGACGGTGGGTGTATAAATAGCCTGAGGCGAGACTAAAGAGATGTACCTACCCTTTTTTCCCTTCTCGCAAGCTGCTTTTAAACCTCTAACTCTAGATGCCCCTAGCTGTGTGTCTGTGCATGTTTGGCTTTTTAAATGAGAGCAGTCAAAAGAACATCACTAAGGTGGAAACAGATATTATTTTGAGACACTCAGCATAGTTTGGTCATTTGTATAGAAAATTGGAAATATATCTTTCAACAACCTGAGATAAATTGCATGTCTTCAATTATACATTTTGCTGAGGCACGCAAGAATAAAAGGAGGATATAGTTTTTTTCTCTTCCCCTCTCTCTTTGTTTATCTGCTTTCTGTCACACCGGTGGGCGGCACGGGCTGGCTCTGTGCCTTCTGTGGCAAGCACTCTGCTTATTACAGATTAGTAGGTCAAGATTCTCTATTATCATTGGGCCTGATTTATTGGGATTGTACCGCTGCGGGGGTGGTTGAAAGCTCACTATATTAGCCAACTACAACCTTCGCCAAAGGCAGTTGCCAGGAATCAATACGGTGTCAGACACAGCACTGCAATGCTGTGGTCCCATGAAGGGAATAGCACCTCCAATAAATAACTTTAGCTATAAATTAATCTTACTTCTCAAGTGCAAATATGTTTCTGCTCTGTAGTACAGGCAGGTTGACAATAAAACAAACCCTGGCTGATACTTACTAGGCTAGTCATTTTATTTTACCTGGAATGTGCCATGGGATGTTTTAATATGTTTGTTTGAATATAATGCAAACTTGTGGCATGTGACTACTTAATGCAATTGTAGTATATTTTGAGTTTTTTTTTAAAAAGCTGCAGCTTGGAACACTGTTAGTCTGCATTCACTTACAGAGCTTTAGGGAGCAAGCTTTTGCAGCAATGAATGTTGAATACAAAGTGTTATTATCCTAATGGCTTTTGGCATTGCAGATTGCACTGCCCTTAGCAGATGAATGCTAGAGCTATATCTTAAAGAGCTCTTAAAGAAAAAAATGCAATTCTCTAGATGGCTGCATTGGAGAGAAACAGGTTGCAGGGGATATAGCTTGAGCATTGTTTCAGCTATTGAAACTATGCAACTCTATTGGCTAAGCCATTCTCTATTACTCCTGGCTAGTTGAATGTTTGGTAATTTAACAGATTAGAACATGGTAAAAAGTCAGATATCTCCTTTGGTGGAGTGTGCCTTGTTGCGGTGCTGTAAGGCTTGATGTGTCTTTTTGTCAAGAGCTGGTGTGTTTTTCTCTTGGGTTAATCACTGAGAACAATGGCCTATGTGAGGCCCATCTCCAGGCTTGCTGGCCCTCGCTAGTTGTCTATAATTAAAGAGGACTTTGCATGGAGTGCAGCCAGGCCTGGCTGGTTCAGAACCAGCTGCGTCAGGCACAGAGATTTGCGCAAAAGGATCAGCTAATGATACTACTCATGGTCAATGTGCTAGGATGCTAACAATGCAACATAAAATTAGGGTAAGGACAGACAGGAACATTGGGCATAATAAAGCAGTAAACACTAATGTATATGATTAGTCTCATACTTAGAGAACCACTGAGATGTTCATTTGTTAATTTTTCTATTTTCCCCCTCTATATATTTTTTATGTTATGTTTGAATTTGTAGTATTATTTAATGTATTTTTTAAGTACTGGATGTTAAACCTTATTAGAAATACTTAATTGCTCATGAAACCTCTCTTGCTCAGCAGTGCCCTTGAGGGCTGAAAACAAACAAAAGCATTTGTTTCTTTACGGTGTCCCCATAGTCCTGGCAAACCCCAAAATATGAGAACATTTCAAAAGCGTGATTTCCAAGCCTAGGAAAGTCAATTTAATAAAATGGTATTTTTTTGTAGTCAATACAGTTTTTATATAGTCATTATTTCAACTATGTATATATCAACTGTATGTAGGGCTGGGTATTAGGGCTGCACGATTAATCGCAATTTCCATGTAATCGCGCTTAAACCGATTTGGCTTATCGCGAGTTTGAAATCTTTAGAGATAATTTTTTATGCGCAGCTTGTCATTTCATAAAATTGGTATCGAAAAAAGTATCGTTCAGGAACCGGTATCGAAGTCAAGGTATCAGTATAGATATAGCTTTTTTTTTTTATGATACCTAGCCCTAACTGTATAGGAAAATTCATGCAAAAATGCTGGAAATTAATTGAGAAAGTGTGAGAACCCTGTAATATTACCTGTAATATTAACCCTGCAAATGTTAGCTAATTAAATCAGCAGGTTGCATTTACACTACAAGGCCTGGCAGTTATCTGATTTTCTCCTGTATGTGTCAGTCAGACAAAATTGAATAACTGAATTAAGTCAGTATGTGATAATTTAGGACTTTTTTGTAAGTTTGTACCAATGTACTAGACGTTTTGGTTTTCATTTTTCACTGTATATGGCAGGAATGGCCAAACAAGTGCAACCAGCCATTCTAACACTTTGAGGTGGGAATCTATGATGCTGGGTAATGTTGCATGATTGTTCACTGCTGTGTTTCATGGAAAAAACTCAGAATTTGTGCAGAATTTGTTGTTTTCATTCTTATGTTGACTGGATTTTACTTGCTAATTGTAACTTTGGTCAGAATGTCCCCAAAATGGATTTGTTTGTGCTTTTTTGTTCTGTGAAACATTATTTTCTCATCTATTAGAGATGCATGGTTTCTGGATGTCCTTATCCCCATATATCCATAGTGTCAAATGTGAAACTAACAAATATAAAAGCTCAATTCCCTTTCAAGGGAACTCGCGTTGCGTCGAAATGACGCTGTGGGAACGCTCTGCGTGATTTGATTTGTGTTCTGCGCATGTTCTATTCGCAAGGAATCTTGGTCTTTTGAGTAGAGACGGCGCATACAGAAACCCGCGTGCAGTATACCGGAAGTAAACAAGAAGTAGAGGTAAACATGGCGAGACGCAGCACAGCACCACACTTTTGGAGCAAGGAGGAAAGCGCAAACAAAGGCGATCGCTATCTGCCCCGAACTATTCATTATCCGCGTGTTGCTACTGTTGTTGTTGCCTTTGGATACAGGAAGAAGAATCGGAAATGACGCATATTGCGTCTTAAGGTTGTCCGTACGTCCAGACGCTAACCGTGCGTCGCCGTTTACATCGGGATATTGCCAATTGATTACAAATTAACTCTCTCTGCTCACGCATGTAAACGGGTTATTCCGAATGTTTCAGAAACCCAAATAGTGACCTTAACCCGACCATAACCCTAATTTTAACAGCTTGTAAACGTAGTCAATGTCTCTGTCTTTTATTGTTGTTTGTCCACAAGCATATTATATATCTAGACAGGAATATAATGGCGAGCAAACAGCATTTTTGACCATGTGTTCCTCCCTGCCCTCGCTTAATTACGAGTGGGGATACACGCGACTTATGTGTTGTTTGTTTGGGATTAGAGCATGCACGGTCAGCTCTAGTAAAAGGGGTCTGACAGTGTTCATTCCCGACGTGCACTATCAAGAGTTTTAGCTCTGCTTCTGTTGGCTTTCTTCTCGAGGGAAGAAAGTCAATAAAGATTCTTTGGCCCTGATCTTGCGTTTGCCGAGGGAGCGCGTAGATTATGGGTCTGCATCTCTGCAATAAGAATCCAATGGCTCAGATCACGCGTTTGCCGAGGCAGTGCATATATTACGAGGCAATGTGTAGATAATGGGTCCGCAATATATATATATATATATATATATATATATATATATGCGGAGAGAACTGAGCAGATGGGAATTTCCCTTTCTCTCTTTCTATTATGATTGTGTGCAAACTAATTATGTGTTTGCAGATTATTATTTATGGTTATTTTTGTGTTTGAGATTATAATATTAATTTAATTTTCAGAAATTAAATGAAATATTTGTCTGGCTTTGAAAGTAGATGTATGAAAATAATATATTCAACCTTTCATCCAGACCAAGTTCTCTATCTGATTGATTTCTGGCTGCATTTAATTGTGATAAAATTAAATGTTAAATACTCAACTGAGTTGATGTCTGTATTAAGACACTATATTCAGCCTTTCATCTAGACTGTTTCTACTTGTCTGGTTGATATTTGGCTGCATTTCAGTTTTGAGAAAATTAAATATGTGTTTATCTGATTTCTGAGGAGTTAGATGTCTGTATTAATATACTATTCAGCCTTTCATCCAGACCGTGTTTACTTGTCTGGTTGATATTTGGCTGCATAGATTTTTTTGAGAAAATGTACTAATATGTACCCATCTGATCTTTGAGGAGTTAGA
This sequence comes from Rutilus rutilus, assembly GCF_951802725.1. Lineage (NCBI taxonomy): Eukaryota > Metazoa > Chordata > Actinopteri > Cypriniformes > Leuciscidae > Rutilus > Rutilus rutilus. Next base: position 33,509,167 of record NC_140213.1, read on the forward strand.
TGTCGCTATTAATATATTATTCAGCCTTTCATCCAGACCATGTTTTCTTGTCTGGTTGATCATTGGCTGCATTTAATTCTAAGGAAATAAATGGTGAAATTCCTGAGGGGAAATGAATAACACCTCATTATACGGTGTTCTCAGGGGACGTTCTGCCAATCCCATCACCTCGTGTGCTTCGGGGCACATGGGTCTCCAGCGAGTTCTAGTCTCAGGCGAGCCCTTATCTCAGTGTCCGCCCTGAAATTGTCTGCCAACCCCGCCACCTTGTGTGCGTCGGGGCGCAACAGGCTCCAACGAGCCCATATCTCCGTGTTCGTCCTGAAACGTAGCGGGTCTCAGAAAAGTCTGTTTGGTTATTCCCTGCCGGTTCGCCGCACAGGGCACCGAATTGGTCACTCAAGTAACACCTAGACCTGTCTTGAGAGTCTGGTTCTCTTAGTAGATTTTTTGGCAGCGTGGGAACTTCTGCCAAACATATCTCTACAGTAGCAGAGCGTCTGCTCCCGAGCCCCCACTAAAGGACTGGGGGTCGGGCTGGCGCTCTCAACCACAGCCTTCAAGGGGTAAGATGGATCTGAGGACCGTCATTATTTCCAAGAAGACTGCGGGGAAAAGGTTTCATGCACTTTCATGAAATGCGTAGATGCAGCTCTGGCGCCTCGGCGCTTGTAGGGTATTCGCATCATGAACTACATCGACAATTGGTTAATTCTGGCTCAGTCGCATCTGTTGGCGGTTCGGCATCGAGATGTCGTTCTCGCCCACATGAAAGAGTTGGGGTTACGGCTAAACGCCCAAAAGAGTGTGCTTTCTCCACTACAGAGGACCACTTTTCTTGGCGTGGTTTGGGACTCAATGTCGATACAGGCATACCTCCCACCGGCACGCATAGAGTCCATCCTGTCGGCTGTGAAAAGAATAAAGCTAGGCCAGAAACTGTGAAACAGTTTCAGAGATTGTGGGGTCTGATGTCAGCAGTGTCCAACGTGATACCTTTTGGCCTGTTGTACATGAGACCCTTACAGAGGTGGCTCAAGACCAAAGGGTTTTCCCCGAGGGCCAACCCCTTTCACATGATATGGGTCACACGGCGAAGCTTACTTGCCCTATTTATGTGAAAAAAGCCTTGGTTCTTGTCCCAGGGTCCTGTACTGGGAGCTCCTTGCTGTTGCTTAACGCTTACGACAGATGCTTCCCTCATGGACTGGGGAGCGATCATGGACGGTCGCTCGGTGCCCTTGGACATTGTTGAGGGCACAATCACTCTAGAGCTCCCTGCACAGGAAACAAACCGGTTTCCTCGGTTTGGTGCATTGGAGCAGGAGGAGTATGGCGGCTTTGTAGCCTTGTATTAGGGGTATCCCTACAAGAGGTGTGTGATGCGGCGGGCTGTTCTTTTCCGCACACGCTCATCGGGTTTACAACCTAGATTTGGGCTTAACTCCTGGGTCCCAGGTGATTCTGTCTTTGTTGTGCTCGCCTGATTTCACACAAGACATGCACTGGTCACTATAGTGGTGCTGGTATAGACTTTTCCACAGCGTCATCTCGACACAACGCGAGTTCCCTTGAAAGGGAACGCCTCGGTTACGACTGTAACCTCGGTTCCCTGAAGAGGGAACGAGACGTTGCGTCACCCTGCCATACTTCCGGCGTGCCTGTGATCGACTTGCTTCAACCTATCAGAAGTTGACAATGTTTGGTCTAGGTGCACTTTACAGCTTCCTGCGATGACATCACCCACCTATACGCCATTGGACTGATTTCACAAGTGCTTCACGACGCAATCACACAGAGTGTTCCCACAGCATCATCTCGACGCAACTTCTCGTTCCCTTTTCAGGGAACCGAGGTTACAGTTGTAACCGAGGCATTTTCTCCTATAGAAGTATAAATCACCCACACATTATTAATATAGTCTTTGTTAGTCTTTATTCAGGGATCCTGACATGTCTTCCCAAATGCTTGAGCAGATGTAATTGATCTCAGAGAATGATGTCTTTTCTTAACTGCTCTTTGTAGACTGAATGTAATCATCATGGTATGTAGTTAAACTGAGCTGAAAAAGAATAAATCTGCTGTGCCACTGTCTCAGTTCTGTACTGGAATAAAGTATAGACAATCAGAGTAAAGGTGAGGAAACACAATCCCGCCTTTTTTGTTTTCGCTGTTTTATTTATGTGCCATGATCAGCACTCTACATTGCCTTCATGCAGGAATGACAAGCAGCAGTGATGAGGACATTCACAAATTTGTACACACTGAAGAAGAGGATTGGTTCCTTTTATGGTTAATTAATCTTTTGATTGGTCTCCCTGCTTCTCCTGATTTGCATATGCATAAGCCAGTCAAGTTATCAGTTAGTGGTGATGATTGCTCCTTTTACTGAAGCCACAGCCAGTATTAAAATGAGTTTGTTCTCATTTCTTTTTGCAACCATGGGCATTTCTGTTCATGTAATGGCTGTGTTTGTGAGTTAATTTATCTTGCTCTAATTGATACATTTGCATATCTAGTTTATAGTAGGCAAGTAGTTATCTGGTATATCCTGTTCATATTTGTTGTATTATTTACTGGATGTTGAACTTTATTAGAAGCACTTTATTCCTCATGAAGCCTCTCTTGCTCAGCAGTGCCCTTGAGGGATTTTCTCACTAAATAGGCTGCTCTAGGAGGTAGCCTCACCAATGTGCCATTACTACACATTATTCACACATTTGCCCAAATTCACAAGAACTACAAAGCTTTTCCAAACACTTGCTGTTTATTAAGAAACAGAGTATCTTTGTAGATTAAAATAATTTACTTTGTCTTTAGTTTTACTTTAACACTTTTTTTTAAAGGGGTGGTTGATTATGATTTCACTTTTCAAACTTTAGTTAGTGTGTAATGTTGCTGTTTGAGCACAAACAACATCTGCAGTTACAACACTCAAAGTTCAAAGCAAAGGAAGATATTTCATTGTTTAAGGACTAGCCTACAACAAACGGCTGGTGGGGACTACACGACATTCCTCCTGGGTTAGTGACATCACTAACCCTAAAATTTACATAAACCCTGCCCCCGGAAACACGCAGTCCATGTTGGGAAGAGGAAGAGTTGTTGTAGTAGAGCACATTTGTGAGTCTTTTCACATGCAATACAGTACGTAACACAAATGCAATAGCATGCCACTCTGTAGGCATGCAACAGTTCCCACACGAGCGATTTTTATAGATTATCATGACGGAGTATGATAATCAAAGACTTTAGTTAACTTTAGTTAACTCCACATCAGCAACATAAATTCATCATCTAACCATTCAGAAATGTCCTGTTGAATTCTACATGTTGTCACTTCTTCTTGAGTCACTCCATCATTGTCCAACTCCAGTTTAAACATAAAAGGCAGAACAGTTTCTGACATTTTAGTGCTTGCCTGCGTAAGGTAATCGGAGCTGCTAACACACAAGAGCTGTTGAAGAGCCGGGAGCAGCAGCTCATTTGCATTTAAAGGGACACATGAAACAATGCGTTTTTACTGACCCTTTACAACGGACAATTTTAATATGCTGTAAAAAATGATCTGTGGGTATTTTGAGCTAAAATTCACATACACACTCTGGGGACAACAGAGACTTATTTCACATATTGTAAAAAGGGGCATTATACCATCCCTTTAAAATTGCAAGGGTATAAAATGTATAATTCAAAGCTCTGTTCCAAAACATAGTGAGCTGCCTAGCTGGCCTAATCTTCATACGTGACTGATTTGGAACACTCTTTAACCCTTCAGAGGATTTCAGTGGAGTTTGACATTAGCATGTTGCTAAGATTACAATTCAATAGCATAAAAATACATTCACAACAATACTGAATAAACTAGTCTATTATAATGATGATTAAATTATGCTTAAATTGATCACTTTCTTTATTTAATTTCTCTCAACTTTGTTCACAATCTTGGATTATTTTTTCTTAGTTTTCCTTAACTTTTATTATAATATTTATCTCAATTATTCTTTTTCCCCCCTTAATTAATTTAGCTTCTGAATGATGCAATGCTTTGCATGTGGTCTTCCCTTTGAAAGCATGCCTAATGTGCCTTAAAATGCTGTCTGCTCACTAGGATTTGGTACAGAGCTAAAGGCTCTGAGAGAGAGAGAGAGAGAGAGAGAGAGAGAGAGACTGAAATACAAATGATCTACAAACAAAGACATTTAGTAGGATTTTCCTAACAGAATAGCTAAGTTGAGAGTTTTGGCGTCAGTCTGGTCTGGAGTTGGTCTTGGGATTTGTTTTTCAATTTCTTTCCTTTGAAATGCATTTGCATATCCCCTTCTTTTAAATTATTTGATTTACAATGCAATTTCTAAGAAAATTAAGTTTTTATAATCTCAGCTTTGTGAATAAGCCTTTGAGTATGACAAAAGAGACAGAGGGGGTGTTACATCATAAATAACAGTACTCAGACCATGTGCCAAAGAATTATGGTTTGTTTGCGTCACTGGATGTGGAAATAAACCCTAATCTCCTGTTAGGACAGAAATATGTGTGTTTAAATCCTACTGTAGCATGTTCTAAGTATGAACTTTTTTCTCTCATTCTTTCTCTCTCACACACACACACACACACACACACACACACACACACACACACACACAGACGTAAACATGTGTAAACATGGTTTCCTGTAGGAAAACCTTTTCAGGAGAGAGAGAGAGATTTAGAATCTCATTGTTTTGTTTTTTTGTTTTTTTTGCAGGCTGAGTGGTTGTGTTTGAATTGTCAAACACAGAGAGCTATAGCTGGGCAGCTGGGAGACATGGGGAAAATATCAATATCTGACCCTGTATCCACAAAAGACAAGCCTACAGTCACACCCAAAACACAGCTCTCCGAGACTCCTGCACCTTCACAAGCACCTACTCTAAAATCCAAGACAAAACCATCTCCTGGAAAGCAGGCCGAGGAGAAAACCACCCCTACTACTGTTGGAAAGTCAGCTGTGACCACTCCAGCAGTCCCTGCACCTCTCTCTGTTGTTCCAACCACAGATATGCTGCAGACTGAGATGACAGCTGTGGTGGCACCAATACCAGCTGCAGAGTCTCAGAAAGCTGTTATTACTGCTGCTGAGGTCACTTTGAAAGAAACTGGCAAAGACGAAGTCCCAGACGAGACACAAGTTAATAGAGGATCAATGTCTACACTTCCAGCAGTGCCAATGGTATAGTATTACATACACATTATTGAGCAATACACAAAGCTATTGTTTTTTTTACCTTATTTAAATATTTGTTTATATTATATTATATTAAATAGTATTGTTTTTTTATGAAAAATGTTTGTTTAAAGGAAACAACGACAGTAGTAATTTCATGTTTTTGGCATTACAGATTTAATTTAATAGTTTTTTCTTCATTATACGCAGGTTAAAGAGGATACATGCACTCATTCTGCAAAGAATGGACAACAAGAAGATGTTGTAATACAAATGGATAGCAATCTTTCAGCGATTTCTAAAGTAGACACCTTAAAAGCAGATGTTAAAGAGCAACAAAGAAAGGACATCATGCCGGTTTCGATAGAATCATACAGCTCAGCTGAGGAAGAGCTTAAGGAGATACAGAGAGTCAGTGAAATGGCCATAAAAGAAACTGCTACAAAACTCTTACCTGTTAGAGCACATGATAGTGTAAAACAATACCATGAGGACAGCAGTGAGAGCGAACACTCCCCTCAGATACAGAGAAGAAGAGTGATGCCTGCTTCCTCCAGCAGTGAGGACTACAAACTAGACAGTTCAAATTCTGGAGATGATGAAGAGTTCATAAGAAGACAACTTATGCATATGGGTGAAGATGAGAACTTACCATCTGATGATGAAAACCAAGTCAGAGAAGAGCAACAAACACAGCAGGAAACCAGAGAGGCCGAAAAATCGTATGATTCCATAAAGCATAAACATGCCCTAAAGAAACTTACTGTAGAACCTGAGGAGATTTCTGATATTAGCCTGTCTTCTCATTACCAAGATGATCAAGTTGCCCAAGTCATCCCTGTTTCAGAAGTATTGGAAGAATCCATAATGAAAATAGATGAGTCAAATTACAATGAGAATATCACAACTACTGACACAGCTGTTGCCATTACACAAAAAACTTCTATTAGACAGACCACAGAGGAGTATGAGAGTCTGATCGAAGACTTGTCCAAGGGTGATGGGTCTTCCAGTGTTCAGGTATCCAGCATTACGCCAGGAACAGCTTCTCCTACTTCTGTGTCTTCTATTGATGAAGACAGTGATAGCAGCCCAAGTGATAAAAAGGCAAGAGCAGAGAGTAAACAGCAAAGAAAGGCAAAACACAGACCACACGGCCAGGCTCTTCCCACTGTGGAGGACTCGTCTGAGGAAGATCAGATACGTGAGGAGGGTGATCAACAGATGGCGCAGGAAGATGAACGTGGTGATCAGCAGCAGTTAAGAAAGGTCACAAAAAAATTAAAGACAGAAAGAGATGATCTGGGCATGCAAAGGAGACGTGATCATTTGACTAAACCTGATAAACTACAGCTGGTTGCAGGGATGGAGGAACACAAGTCCTCCTCCTCTGAATTTTCACCTAGTGTTGAATCTGAACCAGAGAATGCAGAATACAGAACATTATCATCTGAAACACATGATGCTGCAGAGAATCCATTAAAGAGTGCTGAAGAGGTATATGAGGAAATGATGCAGAAAGCACAGGAATACAAAACATCAGAGAAATGCACACCACCTGATATTGAACCATTATATGGAGGCATGTTAATAGAGGACTATGCTTATGAAACTTTAGTTGAGGAAAAAGACCAGGCTGCAACAGCTTTTGGTAAAGTCACCCATGAGCAAGATTTCAGAAAGATGTCTGAGCATGAGTCGGTCAGGATACTTATGACACCAGATGAGGCTTATGAGGAAATGATGCATAAAAGGAACAAGATCTCGCAAAAAGAAGAGGAGGTTCAGCAAACGCATGCATCAAAGGTCGACACATCCTTGCCACTTTATGCCAGTGACACTTGTTATGTGACTATTTCTGGAAATGATGCGCTTACTTCAGATAAAAATGCAAAGCCACTGTTGCAAACAGAGGATGCATATGAAGAGCTACTGAAAACACAAAAAGATGTTTTAACACCAGGAACAAGTCCAACACATTCAACTCCTGTGTCTCCTGTCTCACCTCTGACTGTGTCTGAGTCATCATATGATTCTCCCGAGGTGATACTCATCCCTTCAAGTGGGGAAGAAGACAACCTTACTGAACCTATTGAGTGCATTTTGGAGCCTTACATTACAGAGTCAACATCTACTCAGGATGTATCTGTGTATAAAGCTTTATATCCAATTCCTGACTTAAAGATCACTCAGTGCTCCTCTGGTGAAGAGGAAGTTGAAGAGGAGGACAGTGTCACACAAGAAAAAATTTCATCTGAGCCAAGTGATATTTCTCAAAGTGAAGAGCAACCTCAAGCCCCTGAAGTATCATTTGAGTCTGTTCCCATTTCTGTAATCTGTGAAGTTCCTTCATCAAAAAATGTTGTGGAAACATCAGCAATATCACCATTGTCTCCACCGACATCCCCAGCAGTCTCATCCCCAGATTCAAATATAGAACTTTCAGCAGTACCGTCATCATCCTCTCCAGTTTCTGACCAGACATCTACTCCAGCTAGCCCCAGTGTTGCTGATGTTTCTGCCCCAGTTGTAATTCACATGCCGGACTTTGTGTCAGAGCAAGCCACAACGTACGTTTCACTTGCAACTGCTCCTATTGCATCGTCCACACAGATTATTGGATCCCCTTCATCAGACATTCCAGCCTCACCACATGTCTCAGAAAATGCTGGCACTTCGACTGAAACTTCTAAAGTTCTTGTTGCAAAGCCAACACTAGGTCCAAAACCAAACCTGGCTCCAAAATCAACAGTTATACCAAAGTCTACACAGGAAACAGTCCCTACTCCAGATAGGGTTTTTTCCCATACACTGGATTCAGCTAAAAAACCTTTGGCTGGTGCCATACATGAACCAACTTCAGTTGTCAAATCAGCCTCTACAGACAAACAAACTGTTGCACCAATGACTCATCCAAATGTAGAGCATGTGAAAACCCCTACAACTACTGTTGCTACACATATTGTTCAATCTCAAGAAGCACCTTTAATAGAAACTTATGTAGTTGTTCAAATGCCAGATCGTGTGCCCCCTGCATTAGAGCATCCAGTTCTAGAACAAACTTCAGTTTCAGAGCCTACATTGCCATTCACTGCACTCAAGAATCAGATTCCTACAACTACCCCCATTGTTGCCCAAATGCCTGACCTGGTCACATCTCAATCACAGTCAATCTCTGTGACTTGTCCAGTACCTTCTCAAACCTATGCCCCACTTCCATCAACAGTTTCAGCAGTGGATCAAGCACCTATTTCTGTTCCAACTTTTCTATCAGCCTCAATACCAGCAAATGTTCTCTCTACAGAGCAAACCAGCTCAGTTGTTGAACAAGTGGCCACACCACCATCTGCTTGTACCACTATACCTGCTTTAGCAAGAGGCACTCAGCCACCGGCCAGTGTTTCTATTCAAATTCCTATTCAGAGACCAGTGAAAACCAGATCAGACATGGCACCCACATTAGGCCAAGCATCCTCTATTTCACCTCCAACAGATCACAGAGAGCAAATTGCTGAAAAGACAGTCTCTGTTGTTTCTCCTACTATTACTACAACTGTTGCTTTTGGAGCTACAACCTACCAACCAGTTCAGTCTATACTGTCTGATATTCAGCCAAGGATGACAGAAATACTGCAGAAAAAATTATCAGATGATGCAATTTCTTCACAACAATCAGTTTCACAAATAATTTATCCTGATGTACAGACACAGGAAGATCAAGTTGCTGTCAGACTGCCAAATCTTGAAAATGTGGTGGGTAAAACAACTACTGAAGATGGGAGAGGCCATCCTGTTATTGTTAGTGTTTCTCCTTTTACTTATCCAGCCACAGTATTAAGTTCCATCACTGATTCAACATTTCCACCTTGTATGACATCTGCAAAACCTCATGTGTCTCAAGAAAGAACAGATAGACCAGTGATTTCATTTCCACCACCTCCCACAGCTTCACCACCAGAACTGCCATATAGGACATTGCCTAAGGCTGATTTTAACCAGCAAAAAACTGTTCCAACGCCCTCATCAGTTACAGTAACTCTACCTGAACCCCCAGCAAATATAGCCAACATGACTGTAATGACAGCTGTGACCCCAACACACAAATCACCACCCCCGGTTCCTCCCAGACCTGTCTGTATTCCGCCAGGACTGGTATTTAGTCACAGATCAAGAGAGAGCGTAAAGCCACCGGTTAGCCCCGAACCAGTAGTTGTTCAAGCAGTTCGTGCTGCAACTTTACCAAGAACAAGAGAACCTCCAAATGCATTGTCACTAAGTTTGGCTGCCCCTGTAGAGACCAAGCACAGTGCTTCATCACCAAAATCGCCCTTGTCACCCAGATTTGCTAGAACTCTTGAAACGTATGTGGTGATAACATTACCCTCAGAACCAGGATCACCTGTGGAGGGCATTACAACTCAAGCACATATGGGAAGATCATCACTTCCAAGTCCCAGGCAGCAGGTTCCATATGATGCTCCAAGAGTGTTTGCTCCAGCCGTAGTGGATGTACCCGTGTCATTAATTTCAGCACAAATTGTAGCAGCCCGACCAAAGGCTATCTCAGCTTTAAATGCAGCAGCGCCCTGTGTGGTGATGGCACCTGATTTTGCTTCAGTCACAATGGAGACTCATTATATCACTCCAGCTGTACATTCAACACAAAGTATTACAGCGCCTTGTGTAACAGTTCCAGAGATGCCACTTGCTTCTGTACAAACATCGGTTTCAGTACCTCTTGTAGTGGCATCATCAGAAGTAGCACAGACTACGAATATTGTTTCTCATGTCTCAATGGAGAATACAGTGCACTTCCCATCTGTGAATATAACATCACATGATGCAGCACCAGTTGTAATGGCATCTGCTGCTATGATTTCGGCAGCACCTGTTGCAGTAGCAGCAGCTCCACCACCTCCCATTGCCATGGAACCAATTTCCTATCCAGCAATGCTGTACACCACACCTTCCATGGGTTCTAATCTTCCCATGCCTTCAGCCTCAGTGGTGAATACATCAAAACCATCAGCAGAGGTACCAGTAGCCTTAACCCCAGTGTCAGGAGTTTCTGCTGAGTCTGTTGCTCAGCATACAGTGAGTGATGTACGACAAGAACTTGAGATGCAACAAATACTAACAACATATTCTGTACCAATAACAATAACCCAGATTCCAATCCCAGCTCAGAATGAAGACATTCCTGGTTTGGATATGGAAGAAGTACTAATAGTCTCGGCTTCAGAAGAGGCATTGACTGACGTGGATCCCTCACCAGCTCCTATAAAACAGCCGGATCCCTCACCAGTTCCAATAAAACAGCTTCAAGAGCAGCAAACAGTTTATGAGCAAAAACAAGAAACTCAATTAGTGACTTCTGCAATAGCTGTGCCACCATTACCAGTCACATTTACCCAATTTACGAAATCTATTGAGAGTCAAGAAATACATAGACAAGATAAAGTTATATCAAGTATGAGCCAAGTCTACTCTGCAATCTCAACAACTGAGCAGCATCCTGACACATTGCCTAATATTGTTACCCAAGTTGTCACAACTGAAGTGCAAAGAACAACTGTGTCAGTTGTCCAGGAGAGGATTCCTGTCGAACCAGTACCTGAACCTGTGATTTCTACAGTCACAGTCAAGCCAGAAATCCATTCTAAGCCCAAACAGAATGGAAAAATACACTACCCTGGTGATGTTATAGATCTTACTACTTTTAAAGTCAATGTTACAATGACTGATCAAGGGATGGATCTGACAGCCCCAGATTCAAGTAGGTCTTCCTTGTCAAGTGAATCAAGTGGACGACAGGCAACTGCTGTACAGCCAGAAATTGTGAATCTAAGTGCTGAAATAATCCCTACTACAACACTCTCTGTTGTTACTGATAGCATAACAATTGTCACTTGCACAGCTACAATTGCCTACAACAATAACACAGTTGATAAGCCTCTGGACCTGGGAAATGCTGCTTCAGTGCCACTTCCACTTACCGCATACAATCCATTTGAGCCACTTGCACAGATAGTGTACAGACCTGTGCATTCTCAACCTAAGCCAACAACCAGTGCAGAGATTCCTATTAATCTGTCATACAGAGCTGTTGCAAGCACATCTTCTCCTCTAATGCCTGTCCCTGGAAATGCCACTGCTGGTATGCCAATGCATACAGAGCCATCAGCAGTTGGACCTGTAGACCTCACCACTTCTAAGACAATGAAAACCATGGTTGCTTTGTCCTCATCTTCTGGAGTGATTACAACTGTTGTGGAAGATGATGGTACACCAGTCGATCTTACATCTGGAAGACAAACTGTTTGCTGTGATGTAATTTACAGGCTTCCTTTCACAGGAAGCTGCAGAACACAGCCACCTGTGATCACACAACCAGACAATCAAATTGGCTATCAAATTAATATTGCCACAACACCTGTCATTGAAGATCTCAGTACCATGAAGGCTTCGATATCAAACAGTAATTTCAAAGAAACTGGGCTTTTTGGGTATGAAAGAAAGAATGGTTTCACCTATCAGAATGGGGCATCTGAGGGGGCTATAGATTTGACATCAGCTAAAATGTCAACAGGTCAGTATTGCAGTGCACTTGTATCTTTTTTTGTATGTTAATGTTGAGAAATGTACTTTTTATTGGTCATGTCCCTTATTTTTCTGTTGTTTACTCTCTGAATGTCTTGATTTTCATTCTTGTATTCTTCTGTTCCTTTTTTTTTAAACAGATGCATGCATTTGCCTTCGTGTTGTCCCTCAGTGTTTTGGGTTTGCATCCTGCTAATCTGATGACTCTGACAAGAAATGTGCATGCTCTTTGGCTTCCATTTTATAGTTAATTAATGCTGCATGATACAGATAAATGATCCATTTAGATGCTGATGCTGCTGCTTTTTTTTTTTTTTTTTCTCAACATAACAGAAGAGGCCTTAGACTTCTCAAAGAAAGGCACTTTGGAATTTACCGGGATCACCACTACTCCATATTCTCAAGGAACATTGTTTGGCGTTAACAGTTTGCTAAGATCGACAAATGGCATTGTTTACTCATCTGTTGCTGCACCCGTTCCCTCCACGTATGCCATTACTACCCAACCAGGTTCAATATTTAGCACAATGTACAATAGTCTGACTGATACTACGGAGCCATTTTCAGCTCTTCAAAATCAGCCTGCTCCATATGGATTTGTAAACACCACAGGCACAGACCAATCAATATTCCCACAATCTGATATAGCAAATGATATCCTACCTTCTGCATTAGCCAGTCTCCTTCCCTCATTGACTGCCTTCCCTGAGCTCTACTCAGATGCTACACTTGAGGCAATAGCAGCCTCCCTGGATACACTGGTATCACCAAATTTCCTTGATTTAGATGACAGCAAGAGCCAACAGTACAAGGCTGAACATGAGTTTTTACAATTAGAGAAGTTGAAGCAGCTGTGTCTAGCTGAAGAGCTTGAATGGGAGAGGCACGAGATACAGCGTTACCGTGAACAAGAGCAAATCATTGTTCAGAGGGAGCTGGAGGAGCTTCAGAACATGAAGCAGCAACTTCTAATGCAGAAAGAAGAGGAACGCAAAGCCCATCTGATTCTTCAACAAGAAACCTTTGCACAGCAGCAACTTCAGTTAGAGCAAATCCATCGATTACAGCAGCAACTCCAGCAACAACTAGAAGAGCAAAAGATACACCCATATGGGTTTAGGCCAAGTGAGGGTATTTCACCACCCATGAGCTCAGACATTATTCTTGACCCAAAATATTCTGGGGGAGATAATGGGCAGTACTGGCCAGTGAAGGATGACAACTCAATGTCATCTGCAGTGTCCACCCATGACTCTAGATCAGGTCAAAACTGGCTAACAACTTCTGGGGCTTTTACACAGTATAATTCAAACACTCCTGTATCAGTGAGTGCACAGACAAAGGACAAGTTGCAGTTATCCACAAACCTGCCAGATACAACCAAGCAAGAGCAAAGTGTAGAGTTAAGTGGTAAGAAATTGGTTGAGAGTGGTGTTCAAACAGATGATGAAGATGGTGTTGAAAAGATTCCTTCTGGTAGAAGGAGAAGAAGTAGGAGAAGCGTAGATAGCTGTGTGCAAACTGATGATGAAGATCAGGATGAGTGGGATGTCCCCATTCGGAGCAGACGCAGGTCTCGTTCCAGTAGATATGTTGATGGAGAGAAGGGTAAAAGCTCCAAGGTTTCAAGTATTGCAATTCAGACTGTAGCAGAGATTTCGGTACAGACAGAGCATTCAGGGACAATTAGGAGATCCCCTGTTCGTGCTCAGGTGGACACAAAGGTAGATTTACACAGAGATGGTCAAACAGAAAGCGATTCAGATATTACATCAGACAGAGATAAAATATGTCAAACCCCTGCTGTAATAAGTGTTAACACACACCTGACAGCTGATGACGTTGGAAGCTTGTTGGTTACCAAATCTCCAAAGGTATTATGCTCCCCAGTTTCACCAGTGTCCCCTGGGAAAAGCTCACAGAAGATGCTTACTGTTGATTCATCAAGGCTTCTCAGTAGTCCAAGATCACTAAGGGCCTCACAACGATCTCTGTCTGACCCCAAGTCACTCATTCCGACAACTGAGGACAGAATGATGTACCAGTACTCAGACACCTATTCAGTAAGTACTGCACTTTAAAACTGATTTACTCTTCATATACAGTATTTGTTTTATTTTGTCCTCTCCTAATCATTGCATTACATACCAAGTTAACATGCTGTATACTGTATACCCAGATAGCAAGCAATCATTGAAACAATCTTGAGTCAATGTTGTTGCGTCAATGCTAATTGCATTGAATCAACGTTACAAAGTGATGTTGGTTCAATATCACTTTTGCACCGGCAATTAATGTTGAAAAAATTGTGACATTTCAACAGAAACATCAATGGTAATGCCATTGAATCAACATTACACTATGATTGATTCTACATCACAGATGTTGAATCAATATTAAAATGAACCCAAATAATCAATAGTAATATTGTTGAATAAATGTGGGGCTTTAGTCTCGGGCTGGGCGCCCTGTCTGCGGCCGGCTCCACGCTGAGGCCTGGGTGAAGGTTACTGCTGTGTCCTAGCGGGAGCGGCGGCAGGGGGACGCCTTCGGCGACGAGCAGGCGGAGGATCTGCCACCGGTGGACGGGTGGAGGCAGCAGCGGGCCCCCGGGGCAGGATGTGCCGGATGTCCTCCGTCTGCTTCTGGGCGGCGGAGAACTGTTGGGCGAAGTTGTCGAAGAGCCCAACCTGGGAATGGGGGAGTCCAGGAACTGAGACTTGTCGGCCTCCCTCATATCGGCCAGGTTGAGCCAGAGATGGCGCTCATGGACCACTAAGGTGGACATTGCCAGACTGACTGCGCAAGCCGCAACCTTCGTATCCCGGAGGACAAGGTCGGTTGCGGTGCGGAGCTCATCCATGAGCTCACGGTCTGGACTACCCTTGTGCATGTCCATGAGTGCTTTGGCCTGGTGGACCTGCAGCAACACCATGGCATGCAGGGAGGAAGCGGCTTGCCCATAGGCTTTGTAAGCCTTGCCCATGAGAACGGACGAGAACTTACTGGCCCGAGAGGGGAGATGAGGATCCCCCTTCCAGGAGGTAGCGGTCGCCGGACACAGCTGCATTGCGACAGACCGCTCCACTGGAGGGATAGCCTCGTATCCCTTCGCCGCTCCTCCGTCAAGGAAAGTGAGGGGGAGGAGGTACTAAGGTGGTTTCTGGCAGAAAAAGGTGCCGTCCACAACCTAGTAACCTCCTCATTCACCTCGAGAAAGAATGGCACTGGGGCGGCGGGCTGAGGACCAGAAACCAATCATCCAACCATGACGGTTCGGGACACGGTGGAGGTTTCACGCGAGCCTGACCGACTCGGTGGCCCATTTCAGCATAGCTGACATTTCTGGATCCAATTCGGGCAATGCTACTCTCCCAGAAGGAGGCAGTGCAGCCGAATCATCATCTCCAGAGTCCAGCTCCCCTTCCGATGCAGCGATCGACATCCTGTCCTCAGGAGGAGCCCCGAACGTAATGGCTGGTCGGTCCACTACAGAGGGACCAGCACGTTCCACAAGAAGCTCCACCCGCTGCGGTGCCACAGAGGAGTGAGGAGCCCTCGGGGACTGGTTACCGAGTGGGGACGCCCTCAGTGTGATCCTCAGATCACCCATCCCACACGGAGCAGTAGGTCTCCCCTGGGATTGGCCAGAGGGGACGCTAGGGTAGGGCATGGAAATGGGGACTCTACTTTCACGAATGAAAGCGTGTCTAGATCTTAACATAGAGATAGTCATGTTCCCGCAATGGGAACATGAACTATCCACAAAAGCTGCTTCAGCGTGCTGTAAGCCCAAACACATGATGCAATTATTGTGACCGTCAGTTGGGGACAGGGGACGACCACATCCAGAAACGCACGGGTGGAATGGCATCTTGAAAAAGAAGCAGATACACCCGTGTTGCTCTTTCAGGAAATAGCGCTCTCAACAAGTGCCGGAGCACACAGGGAATGACCGCGGCAACACTGACAGGAGATGGTGCAGCCTGTTCCAGTGAAGCACTCACCCTCTTCGGCCTCTAACCACCGTCAGAACAAACACACAGAAAGAATGCTGTTAAAACAGCAGTTGAGAGCTCAGAGGGCTCGCGATCACAGCTGCACTCGCGCTGTACACACCAGCACCGGGAGAGGCTTCCAGATGAAGCACCGACACACACGCTCGTTGTTAGAAAACACTCTAAAACTCTTCAGAGACATCAATCGATCAGCTCCGAAGCAAAAGACAAGTGGTGCGTGCATCCACTTTCGTGTTTATACCCGCGCTGCGGGGAGGAGCGCAAGATGCAAATCTCGCACGCCAGTGTGCATTGGCTCGTTTTTTCAATACTCAAAGATGACAGGCTCCCTAAGTGTGATCCCAATCAGTACGGTACATCCAACTACATCGAACGTGTCTGAACTGAAAGGGAACCAAAATTTTCGGTTTTTCATTTTCAAACTACAATGGATGGTTTTCAACCATTTTTCAACAGACTTGCTAAAATCATCAAACCCCCAGTGGATTAGAGCTAATCAGGTAAACCGGTTGAAAATGGCCATCATGGTTTGAAAATGCCCCACTGATTGGGGAACACCTACAGATACATACCTGCATGATCTTGTGGTCATCAATTACAAATCACTGTTAGTTCAATGTCACTGACTCCACCCATGTGTGCTTTCGGCTTTCATCAAAATGTCAATGCTGATCCAACACACTTTAAGCATTGAAATGTCAATCTCAGATAAAATTATGGTTTAGATCAAAACTCAACATTATATCACTGTCACCTTGCTATCTGGGATATATTGCCTATCATTTGCTTGTTTTTCTTTCTCTTTCTCTTTCTGTTTTATTTTTATTTTTTTATCTACAGAGCAAAGGTTCTCAGAGTGGCACACCAGTTGGCACTCAGAAGAAAGTAAAACGCACACTACCTCATCCACCACCGGAAGAAGATACCATCATTGGCCTGTCTGAGTACACCACTGCTTCTGCCAGAAGGCGAATGTGCAGGAACACCACTATGGCACGGGCCAAAATCCTCCAAGACATAGACAAGGAGCTGGATTTAGTTGAACGTGAGTCCTCAAAACTTCGTAAGATACAGGCAGAACTTGATGAGGAGGAGAAAGAGATAGATGCTAAATTGAGATATCTGGAGATGGGTATAAATCGAAGGAAAGAGGCTTTACTGAAAGAGAGAGAGAAGAGGGAGAGAGCCTACTTACAAGGAGTGGCAGAAGAGCGAGACTACATGTCAGATAGTGAGGTCAGCAACATCAGAGAGGCACGAGGTAATGGTCATGGACTAGAACGGCCACGGACTGCCCCACAGTCAGAGTTTAACCAGTTCATCCCACCACAGACTGAGGCTGAGTCCCAGTATGCACAACTTACAAGCCCATACTCCCATTATCAATATGCATCCCAAACAAGTCAGTATCCTCAGCAGACGTTGTACCAGCAGCAGTCTCTTTTCCATCAGCAGGTGTCCCCCTACCAATCCATCTACTCATCAGTGCCCTCACTCAATCAGCAGTCCCAGCAGACTGGCTATGACCATTCCTCACTCCTTCTGATGCAACAGAAACCTCGTCAGACTACTTTGTCTGACTTAGAGCCAAAGATTACGACAAACTATGAGGTTGTACGCAACCAGCCCCTCCTAATTGTCCCTACATCCACAGAGAGTGTCTATGGAGTGTCCCACCTCGGTGGTAAATACAGTAGCCTTGATCTGAGGATGGGTCTGGAAGAGAGAGCCAGCATGGCCAGCAGCCCCATGTCCAGCATATCAGCTGAGTCCTTCTATGCAGACCTCGATCATCACAATGCCAGGAACTATGTCCTGATTGATGACATCGGTGAACTCACAAAGAGCTCAGCGGGCCTAAGTTCAAGCTTCAGTATCGCAGATAAGGATATCAGCAAAGCGGACAGACTTCTCCGGACTGCTGATGTTCGTCGAACAGCAGATGTAGCAGACTTTCTTGCTCCTCTTCAGGCTGCTTCCCGACTGCATTCGTATGGTAAAGCTGACGAGGAGTCCATGGAGGAGCCATATGAATTGAAGATGTTGAAACAGCAAATTAAGCAGGAATTCAGACGAGGTACAGATAGCCTTGAACAGCTTACCGGTCTGCCTCACTACCTGCACTCTGACACTAGTTTTAGACATTTCCCTAAAGCTGAAAAATACAGCATTGGGAGACTAACTTTAGAAAAGCAGGCTGCCAAGCAACTGCCTGCCTCAGTTCTTTACCAAAAACAGTTAAAGAATAAAAAAGCTCTAATTGACCCTAAAATAAAGTTTTCACCTATTCAAGAGAGCAGGGACCTTGAACTAGACTACAGCAGCTTTTTGGCCTCAGCCAGCTCATCAGTTGGTGGACTGTCTGCCAGGGCAAGGCTCCTGCAGGATGAGATCACATTTGGTCTTAGGAAGAACCTAGTGGAGCAACAAAAATATTTGGGTTCAGCTCTTAATCCTAACCTGGCTCAGTCACTCAACTTTGGCCAATCTCTCAACCTAGGACCTACCATAAGGTCTTCCCTCCACGATGACGGCACCTATCCCAGCGGCACTCGGTCAAGACCTTCCTCTAGGCCTTCCTCTGTATATGGACTGGACCTATCTATCAAAAGAGACTTATCAAACTCCTCACTACGCCTGAAAACAGAGGGCGAGGGCATGGATTCACAGTTTGTATCTAGGGCTAAACCAACAAGTCTGCCAATTAGTCAGAGCAGGGGTCGGATTCCCATTGTTGCACAAAACTCAGAAGAAGAGAGTCCATTGAGTCCTGTTGGTCAGCCCATGGGTATGGCCAGAGCATCTGCAGGCCCACTCCCACCCATCTCAGCAGACTCAAGGGACCAGTTTGGCTCCAGTCACTCTCTTCCAGAAGTCCAACAGCACATGAGAGAGGAGTCCAGGACAAGTGGCTATGAACGAGACATTGCCTTTATAAAGGATGACCTTCAGGGGGCCATGTCAGATAGTGAAGGTAAATTTGTTATGAGATATGTTATCTTTAATCCCAGCTTCTGTTGATATCATCTTTTGTATGGCTCTGAATGCATTATTTATATCTGTGTGTAAATTCAATTGTTACGTTTTTCATCTTTTTTTAGATTTACTTTACAATTTGCTGGGTGTTGCATTTGCATGTCATACTCTTAAATTAAAATCTTCACCTTCATACTGTATGTATACATAGTATATTTTTTTATGTATAAAGGCATGCCTATTTGCATGCAAAAGGGAACTTGTGTCCTTTTCCACTTTTGCTTTGTCATATACATATAAGAGGAAAAACAATTTTGGAGATCTTGAAAACTATTAATTCAGCTATTATAATTAATTATATTGTGCATTCAGTGCCTCTGTTATTTATCGCAGTGCTCACGTTGATGAGGAAACTGCTCTGCTTTCTATCTATGGAGTTACAGCACCCTATATTTCTGTCAGAATTATTTAGTGACTGGTTATCTTAAGAGGGCACTATTTTTGTCTGTTTTTAATTATATAAATATAATTTGTATGATAGTTTTTTGTATAGGGGAAAACACTTCTAAATATAACTATAAATATAAATTCTCCCTCTATATCTTTCCATTTATTTTCTTCTTCTTCTTTCTTTTTAAGACAAAAGAAGTCTCAAATGTTATATTCATGGGAGTACCTGGTTTAGTTTGTCTCGTTTTCATTAAGCCAGAATATGTCAGGTTGCAGAAATGCAAGTGGGAAAATTAATGTAGTGAATTTATATCCTTCCCTTTGAATATAGACAAATTTGTGCTGTTGACATGTGATGAGATAAAGTTGTAAATTAAATGAGGGTTAAAGGAAGTTTATCTGTTTATAACATACATTAATTGGAGCTTAGTTTTTCATCACCTCCATATATACTACTTTTAAATCGCCTGTTTTACAGTTTTCTTATTTATGTCATGTAATGTCTGTCATGGGTGTGTTTCCAATTTTCATTCTCAATAAATTCTTGCTATTACAGTTTTTTGCATGGCTTATAAATGGGAATTTAAAAACATCTTGCATGTTACATGAAGATTAATATATTTTCAGTAAATATACTATTCATTCTCTTTCTGTGTTTTTCGTATAC
The DNA here is from genome assembly GCF_951802725.1 of Rutilus rutilus. Classification (NCBI taxonomy): domain Eukaryota; kingdom Metazoa; phylum Chordata; class Actinopteri; order Cypriniformes; family Leuciscidae; genus Rutilus; species Rutilus rutilus. The sequence goes on from NC_140213.1 coordinate 33,529,085, forward strand.
ATTTTGTTCTTTATGCTTAAGTGAACATTAAGCAAGGATTGAAATTTAAAATCACCCAGGTATTGAATTGTTTTGAAGGTCTTATAGGCAATTTACACAAATGGTTTGGTTAATGAATATAATGTTTCATAAATTGTTTCCCCCTCTGTAAAACACATTTTTTTTATCTTTAAGCTGTCACGGGGGTCTCAATGCCAATAAGACAACATATTGAGAAACATTTTAAAATCCCCTCTAGATTGTGATATTGTGTTGAACGTCAAGCTGTTTGGAAGGTTTAACATAAGCCAGGTGTAAAGCTGGTATAAACGAGTGCAAATTGTGAATATATGTTGGTTTACAACACTAAATGCTCTGCTGGGTTTGCACAGATGTGACCCCATGCTCTGTTGTGAGAGTATCAGAAATGGTTTGTCTTTCTGAAACAGCCTATTTAGCTTGCTTATGTTCACAGTCAAAGGAACATTCCAGGTTCAAAAACTTTCAGTAGTCTCAGTTTGTATAAACAAGCAGAAATCAAAAATAACTGCTGTTTTTAAGCCACCCATTTTGCTTTAAAATGTATTTTGTGTGGTAATTGCAAATATACCGTTGATGCTGTCAATGGAGCTTAGTTAGTTTTGAACCTGGATCATCCCATTAAGACTAGTACTGCTGTTGTTACTAAACCAATAATTTGGTAACACTTTACAATAAGGCCATTTGTAAACATTAGTTAATGTATGACCTAACAATGAGCAATACATTTGTTACAGTATTTCTTAATCTTTGTTAATGTTAGTTAATAAAATTCCAGCTGTTCATTGTTTGTTCATGTTAGTTTATAGTGCATTAATTAACTAATGTTAACAAATACAACTTTTAATTAAAATTTGTAGTAGATGTTGAAATTAACATTAACTAAGATTAATAAATGCTGTATAGGTATTGTTAATGTTAACTAAAATAGCTTTTAAAAGGCTCTCTAGAGTAAAATATAGATTACAGTGGTGTGTTATTTAGATATTGTAGAAAATTAGATTGTTGCATGTATTAGATATTTAAAATAGTACAAGTTATCCACCTGCACTGCAAATATAACAGTGTATTTTTATTGGCACAACATAGCTCTGTTTTAAGGCTAATTTTACTATGAATTCTCTGAAATGCAATGTTTGCACTACAGCTGGAGGTCCTAGCTGGAATGTGAAAGGTGAGAACTGCTGTTCAGCAGCCTTCAAAATATCATTAAGCATAAACCTACTTTCATGCGTGCCATACTTTAGTCTTGAATGATGGGCATTTCTCAGTGGTGCACCTCAGACCCATCCTGGTGTTCATTATCACTGCACTTCCTCAAGGTCTCTCTTACATAGCCTGATCATATCAACCAGGGCACATACATGTTTACATACACAAGTAAATATGTGTGCATACCATAGTAGAAGCATACTACAACAGGGTAGGCTAATTAGGAAATGTCACTCTATCAACCTTTATCTTGCCCCACCAAAATATCACTAATGTAATGGAATTGCTGTTTTGATGGTGCAGGATAAAAGTCATTAGATTGATGTGTCCTTTTGATAGTGTGTTGGCCAGAATGGCAGTTTTCTATAAGCTATTGTTTTGTGCCATGGTCAATGGTTCCAATTTGGGTTATAAAGTGAATGCACTGTTGATTTAAGGTGACATTTCCTTGCAAAAGGACAGCACATCAAGCTATTCATTGCAAAACTCTTGCAGACAGATCTGGTTGTCCTTTTTCTTCTCACTCTATAAGGAGATAAATGATGATTTGTGGCATACTATAGTGCTGCCTCATGAATAAAAAAATTATTCGCTTACACAGTTTTGTAATAAAAGCACCTGCAGGTTGTGCAAAATACCCAGTAAACAAAACAGAAGATATTGCTCGTCTGATCTATTTTAGGTATGTGCTGACATGTCTGCCCTAGCTTGAGTTATGAATTATTCTAGGAATTCCCAGTGTCTTTGAAGAAAGTGCTAGACTACCTGAAATGAAAGCTGAAAAAAAAAACGTATATACAGTCTTATAGGATGCTAGACTAACATATTACCAGTGCAACTCTGTAGGTGAGACCAAGGGCACTGCAAAATCCATGTCTTATTCAGTATTTTTTTTTTTTTTTCTATGATATCAAACATTCTTACATGAAACATTCTAAATATTCTTAAAACAAAAGATAAATTTAGTTGAGAGGCAAAATAGCAGATCTTAGAAATACATTGAATTCATTTTCTATTTTACGCATGAATCTAACAAAATTTAATACAATTTGTGCTTATCTTAGTCTTATCTTACACAATTTTGCATCTCAACTATATTTGTCTTTAAGAATGTTTTAAAAATTTGACTGAAAAACAAGATGACAACACTGAATTAGAAAATGTTTTTTTGAGGGAGCTGATTAAAGTTTGAACTAAGATAATTGCATTTTAGCATCATGAAAGTCTGGTTTTATAGAGCATAAGCTGTGGTTTTGTTTGGTTTGAGTAGTGGTTTACTTGTAGTCTTAGTGTGCTAGAGATAGTGCTAACATAAACTGTATTTATCATCAGACATGGTAAGGCATCTCATCATTACACTGTTGTATGATGGTGTGTGTATGTGCGTATATCTGCTGTGGTTCAGACCCACAGCAGTTTTCGATCAAATTCTCGATGCATGACATGTAGACCGGTCCTGAAGGGACACAGCATGCATGTTCATGTGTGCATGCCCGAAACATGTCCCAGATCATTGTTTTTCCTGCCCTCACCATCCTCTGTCACTGCTTTCCCTGGGGAAAGGCTAATTATCTACATTTAGCATTTATCTAAAAATCTCTCTTGATTTGAGATGGAATGGAAGATAATGTCCAACCCTTTTGAAACATAGATGTTGTTCTTAGAAGCCCTAACCTAAATCCATCAAGCTGTCAGTTCAAACACTCTAGCAAAGAAGTGTCCCCAACTGGGGTTTGTGAAGGGATGGTTGTCTGGGAGAAAAGTGGTGGAGTGGGACACATGCCCCAGTTTTGTCACTTGTGATGGTACAGTGGCTGCTTTCTTCCTGTCTTCTAGCATATCACCTTCAGCATGAAGAGACTGACTGGTTTGACAAACCCTGCCAGGGACGTGGTGGACCAGAAGCCGGGCCAGACAGAAGACAGGTAAAGTGGCACCCACAGAGTGTTTGGGATGTGTTCCTGGAGGCTTTTTGTTGGTCGTGGAACAACATACCTATCAAAAAAACAACAACATGGTTTTAATCATAACTATTTTTCATTGACTTAAAATCTTTACAATTACAAGTCGATAACAATGCTGTTTAGTGCTCTTCTCGTGTCGGTCAAAAATGACAGAATTGTTATAATTTTATTTCAATTAAATGAATGTACTATATTTTAGTTTGATAATGTTTTTTTTATTTAATATTTAGTATTTTTAGGGGATTTCATGGTATACTTAATTATATTTACACTGTATTTATAATCCATTTATTCACTTTGTAAGCATAGACCTGAAAATTAAATTTCCAACTTAAACTGTCATAAATCTTGAATGCTTTAGAGCACAGACTTAAGTTTGATCTCTTTTCAAAGACGACACTTGGCAGATTATTGCTGAAGTGAGAAAAAGTTTAAAAAGTGATAGAATTTTACGTTTATTGTAATCCAAAATGCACAAAAACATATTTAAAAAAAAAACACGTAAAACAGCAAGAAAATTAAAGCCATGCATCTAAACAATTTTAATATCTCAAAAAATAAGCTTTCAGTAAGATTTTATTTGGCCGCAGTACCAAAAGGTTTCCAAGTTTTCATTTTTGACCGTGAGGAGCACATTTTTTTCAGGACCATTTAACCTTTTTGAATCATGTCCTTTTTTTTGTGTGTGTCCATGAAAAATTCTTACAATTCAAACCGTAAAGTTTTTCGGTCAAAAATTACCTAAGAACACCAGAGGGTTAAGCTGCAACACTCACTGTAAAGCTGACCCTACAATCTGATTGGTTATTAGCAATGTTATTCCAGGAACATGTCCTACTTCAACCACACTTACCATGCAAACACATGAACACACTGTACTCATCTTTAAAAGAACAGCAAACCACATCTGCAGGCACATAGTTATTGCAAAAGCTCTGTTAGAGCTCCAGGAATTGTTTAATCATTTGCTTCTGTATTGTGTTTTCGTTGTAGCAGATAAAAGGCAGCTATTACCCCTTCCCACACACTCATATCAAACTGCAACGGGACCCCAAGGACCACAGCATCTCAGGTATGTTTTCGCAGCAATTACTCAAAAAGATACACAGCTAAAAGTAGTTAATTAGGCCTGCAAACTAAATTACTGGAAGGAAGAACAAAATAACAATTGTAATCTACCTCGTGGATGATGTATTGGTGAAGAGATCACATTTAAAATGATACTGAGATGCTCTGATTAGGATCCAGTTACTAAGCCATTTATCAGTTAAACTGAACCCTTGTGATTTCAGGGAGAGGGCTGGGAATCAGAGTTGTGGGCGGAAAAGAGATTCCAGGGACCAATGGAGAGATCGGAGCCTACATCGCCAAGGTTTCAGCAGGAGGATGTGCCGAACAAACGGGAAAAGTTGTTGAAGGTAAGAACTTCTATATTATTCTGTCCAATAACATTAGCAAGTTAAATTCTCTTACAGACTTTCAGGGGTTAATGAAGCGAAAGACATGCAATAAACAGATAAGCAAATTCTATTTATATAAAAAAGTTGATGTACGTGCTTTTATTCATATGTTAAAAGGTGGTTAAAATAAGCAAGCATCAGCACATTCATTCATTAGTTTTAAGCATTCAGTTGTCTTTCAAAGCAATACGTGCCTAATTTGGGAAGCCATTTCTCATTTTAACGGGGACGCTGTTGTTGCAGTATGATTGCTCTCCTTGTTGACACTGTTGGCTCAGCATGCTTTGTCAATTTGGATGAGCTCCTCTGAGAGTAGCTCAACTTCCTGAACATGTTTTTTCTTGTTTGATTTGTACTCTTTCATAACTTGTGATTTTAGAAAATGCGTTTTTCCTTTATAGTGTCAAAACTTTTATATTTTATTTGTTTCATGCCTGAAATATGCAAGCACCAGTCTGCTGGTAGATTACACAAGCATCTGTTCTTTATCTTAAGTATGCATTTCCCTTGATACAATATAATAATATCTGCTGCCACAGTGGAAAAAGTGCTAGAGAGCAGATTTAATAGCTGATAGCTGTAGCGATATTATTGTTTGGGCCAAGAATTGAATGCATGCACAATTGCACAATGCATACTCATATCCATGCACTTCAACATAGAACCACAAAGTATGTGTGCTTGTAGTGCATACAGCAGGGATCTTATATCAGTAACACACTGCACTGGCTAAATAAGGATTAATCTTTTAACAATTTTAAGGATTAAGTTTCAACCATAAATTCCTATATGTTGCGATATGATGCAAAACATAGCATATTTTCTAACATTAAAGCCTTTTTAAAAATGCTCACTTTTATAAAGCTCACAATATTTTCAGCAAATCAACTGAATTTGATTCCAAATCAAGCATTAATCATTTCGATACTTCAAAGCTGAATTGATGATTTTGGCCTTGGGGTAATCTCGCAGAGTAATATGGAGATATGACTGACATGCTTGCTGAACATTTGAGAGATTTCTGAGTGGAAAATTGAGGGATTGATTGTGTAGAGATGAACAGACATTTTAATGACGTCCTGTTGTTATCAGCCGCTGAAGCGCTCCGTATGCAAAAGACCTATCTGAAGACTCGCTTTCATTTGTGTAAGTGCCCGGGGTTTGGCTTGAAGTGGGCTTCAGTTTGCAGTGATTTTTTAAATTTTCCTCTCACCTCTGCACTTGTTTCGGTCCCTGATGCTGCAGGACTGTTTTCTTGTAGTGAGTGGAGTGCTTAGGAAGCATGCTATTGAATAAGTGTGCATGTTTTTTTTATGTTTGTAGGTAATTCAGTGCTTTTCCTGAATTTCCCCTCAGGAATCACAAAAGCACACATTTCCTGTCTATCTGTGTGTGAATCTATCATAATAGTTTTTGACATGTTTCCCCAATTTACAGCGCCTTCACTTTTTTAGTGACGCACTAAACCCAACTTTGGCTCTCAATTTGAGGCTTTTAAAAATAAACTTACTGTAGGTGACTTTTATAAACAACATCTCTTCTTAATAGTTTCCATAACAATCTTCTGACAAATAATGTTTACTTTTGGTCAAGACAGACTGTGAGCATCTGTTTTTACTATTCTAGCATAATAAATGTATTTCACTCACTGTTCCTAATGGCATGTGTTGTGTTCCTCAGGAATGCAGGTTATGGAGTGGAATGGAATCTCTCTGCTGGGAAAGACATATGAAGAGGTGCAAAGCATTATGGGTCAGCAGTATGGAGAGGCAGAAATATGTGTGCGCCTGTAAGTTACAATGATGTATTCAATGTTCAAGGCTCAGTCTAGTCCACCACATTGACAAAAAAAGTACCATGTAAATGCCACGTGTATATTAATTAATTAAAATAAATAAGACTTAGACTTCCTTTATTGATCCCCAAGGAGAAATTAAAGGGATAGGTCACCCCAAAATGAAAATGTTGTCATTTACTTACCCTCAAGTTGATCCAAACCTGTATGAGTTTCTTTCTTCTGTTGCACACAAGATAATATATTTTTAAGAATTTTGGTAACCAAACACTTGAGGGTAAGTGACAAAATTTTCGTTTTTGGATGAACTGTGATACAAACCAACTTCAATTTTATTTTCACGAAGATATTTCATAAAAATACATTTCTAATAACTTTACAAAACTTTGAAGCTATGTATAAAAAAAAAATCATTATGACAATACTTAATTCTAATTTTATTACAATAAACTGCCAAGTGTTGGCTTTCAAATGAGATCATACTTGTGCTTTTAGTGCAAAGGGTTCATGAACTGTATCTGTTTTAGTTTGGGTATGCCATTGCTGGGGATTTTTCAAAAGTGGGGTTGCTGGCTAACAGGTTAAGGTGTTACAGCAGCAACAGAAAAAACTAAAACACAAGACAAATTAGACAATACAATCAATCACTAATCACAATCTGAATATTTACCAATTACAAAATACCTAAGTAGCATTGTACGCTCAACAGCACCTCTAATTCACACTCTACTCTCACAATACATAGTATAACCATTAGACAAATGCCACTCAAATGTCAAATCCTTAGTCCAAGCAAAATTCGATTACATGTATTTAATCGAATAATCATTAACATAGGCCAATATGTAGGCTATTCATATATCATGGTGGATGAATATGTTATATCAAAGTACCATGGTTACCACCTGAGACCCTCACTGTACTATGGTAGTGCAGTGCTTTTTTTGTAAGGGCATATAGTTTCACACAATTATTCATGTACTGTAAGACACTTGGAAGAAATTTTCAGTTTCAGGTTGTGCCATATTAACAATTGATGTTATGCTGATTTAACTATCAAATATGTTCTACAATACAGTGACTGTGGTGTTTAAGCCTATATGCTAATACAGTTGTTAAATTGACTTCTTTTTAGGGACCTAAACATGCTCTCCAACGCAGAGCACCCACAACAATTGGAGCTCCATACTCAGCAGAGAGCTGGTGAGTTTATCTAACATTTCATTCTTCCCTTCATACTTACTTGTCTTGATGCCTTTAATAAGCTTTTCATACTAACCAAGCTTCCTTTAAGGTAAACGAGTCCACTCTGCAATCATCTTTGCCATGCATAGGCTCCAAAATACTTGAATGGGGAAAGACTAAATCGAAAACAAAAACCGTGGCTAAGATTAAGTTTCAATAACATATTTCAGTGATTTCAAAATTTAGCCTCTTAAGCAGGCTAAAAGAGACATTTTCAGATCCTGTTCTAGCTAATATGCTTGAAAAAAGACAAGGCCTGGAAGTTGTTACTTCCTTTCCTACAGCTTTCCTTAGCACTTATTTTAACCCTGGGTTATGAGTCTTCTTGCACTCCTGACTGTGGAAAAGGTGCTTGTATTAATCAGTAGGTTAAAAAGGGTTAGTTTTGTGTTATACTGTAGCTGTTGTGTGTGTGTGTGTGTTGTAGGTGAGCGTCAGCGCTCTCCAGGTGTAGACCCAAAGCAGCTGGCTGCAGAGTTGCAGAAGGTGTCCCAACAGCAGGCTCCTGTCTCAGTGCTGTCTGCTCTGGAGAGAGCGGGACACTTGCACTCTGGCACCGGATCTGCCGCTTCCAGTGGCGTCCCTAGCCCTGGACAACCCGGGTCCCCTTCCGTCAACAAGAAGCGCCATGGTAGCAAGGTACTGTATGTGGAAATGTGTGCAAGAAGGTGCATCTGCATGTGCCTCTTACTGTATATGAAGAATATATATCAAATGTTGTGTCTGCATAGGGAACTGCGAAATAATTTTATTAGGGATTTATTTTCCATTATTTTGTTTTTCAGTCAGCAGAGGTTCTGAAGCCACAACCGCATCCAATCACTGGTGAAATACAAGTGAGTCTGTGCAATTTCACAATGACCTATTTTGCATGTACTGTACAAGACTATTCCAAAGTTAATTTGAATGATATGGTTATGTTTTGACTGTGTTTGCATCATCTAAGCCAGTCATTATTCCCATTTCCAGATATTTGAATATGGCAGCCAACTGTATTAATCACAATTTGGCAACATGTTAACTGTTTTGGAATATCTTTAATCATTTTTAATTATTGTTTCAATATCAAAGCAAATATAATTGTGTAACATGAGATGTAGAAATTCAGATTTTTGAGTAAACACAAAAATTGTGCTATTCATGCTCTTGCCTGTTACTGTTAAAGGTAGTTATGCAGTTATGCTTTTCATAAAAACACTTTTTGTTATACTGGATGAATCTCTCTTCATATCCTGATAACAAGCAATAATAGAAGTGGTCTAAATATTAAATAAATATACATAAATCTTCTGTGGAAGTCTCAGTCCGATTGCAATGATAGGATGCCCTACCTCCCTGTCAACGTATGTATTTGCATACCTCCGAGCACCCTGCTCGCGCAGACATCACGTCATCAGCATGTTTCATGAGGCTATGCAGAGTTTTAGACAAACAGCCACCTTTTACAGTTCCTTCCTAAACCAAACCAGCGATCTTATGCTCACAACGAGCTTACGGTAACTATGACAAGCCGTGAACATAATTACGAGATGGCAACCCTGTGACGTTCTACTCGTAGCTGTTAGCATCCTCAGACTCAGAATTATGCGTTTCTATGACAATACTATCAGCGCCGGCATGAGTCTGCAGCAGTCAGATGGTACAAGTCAGAGCTCTAAGTTGTTAACATTCATTATTGTAATGTTATGTGCTTTGAAACATGAGGTAATTTAACGGTGTCTCTCGTGACGCTTTCAGACTCTGCTCTGGTGTGCGTGTTATTGTGTTTTGGAGGAGGTGTGGCTTTGGAGACGCTCTGATAGGGAGGGTGGGATCTAATGCTTTCAAAGATAGAGATTCTGAAAATGCCTATCCTACCTTTTTTTTGCTTTGAAATATTTAAGATGCATTTTATGTAGAAAATTGTGATCAGCCCTCCCTCGCAACTTTCTCCAGTATTGACTGCTTTATTGGATTTAAATTGCAGCATCCCAGTGCTAATTTGATTCATTTGAACGGGCTACCTTAAGTATTGTGTGTCATATACAGTAATTATCTTTCCCTCAGCTTCAAATCAACTATGACAGGAATATGGGCAACCTGATTGTTCATGTGCTGCAAGCAAGAAACCTCGCTCCTAGAGAAAACAATGGATACACAGACCCTTTCGTTAAGGTCTATCTCTTGCCAGGGAGAGGGTGAGTGTCCTTGTGTACATGGCTGTGTGTGTGTGTGTGTGTGTGTGTGCGTGTGTGTGTGTGTGTGTGTGTGTGGGTGTGGGTGTGTTTGTGTGTGCGCGCGTATGTTTGTGTGCGTGCAAGTGTTAAAGTAAGAGTGAAGAATGAAAGATTTATAGACTCTACAGTACCTGTATTTCTTTTATGTTTGTCTTTGTCTGCATATATAAGTGTTGTAATTTTGATTAATTTATTGTCAGATTTTTCTTTTTTAAGTTACTTGAATCTTTAGTCACTTAATTTGATTCAATTCCCCTTTTTTGGGGATAGCTCCTGTTGTTGTTTTTCTCCCGGTCTTTCAAAAATTCTCTTTGAAAATCACTTTGTTTTTATAGTATAATGATGCATACAAATTATTCCATAATAATTGGAATGGAACAAAAGTGTATAAAGTGTTTCATAATCATTTGAAACACTGGATGGCAGATAAAAAAAGTGACCTATAATAGCTTGCATATCCAGTGGGCTAAAAGGTCCCTTTCCTGGGTAGAAGTCCTTACCTCTTTAGTACTGAAATGACTTATTGGAAGGCTAAAGTGGAAGAGATCTTCTTTGGAGAAGTCAATTTTTATTAGCTTAGCCTTCCTCTCTTAACATGCTACCTAGTAATCAGTGCTCAGTGTCTCAGACTGCGGAGACAGCACAATCGATATGGCTTCCACCAGTATGGGGTGTGTAATGCTATATCTGCCATCTCCTAATGGCCATATCTGCAGTGTTTATGAGATTATTTCCTATTACCTGCACACATGATCCTTCTGTCTGGTGCTAAAAGCTCGGCAGCCATGACTCCACCCAGGCCACAACTTTTTTTGGAGGGGTCTCTGTCTACCCTTTCCTTGGATTCTCTGACTGTTGTCTGTTTGTCTGTCTACTTTTACTTTGCATTCCATACAAATCTCCGGATTGGTTCAGACAAGTCATGGTTGTCCAGAACGCAAGGTAGCGTGGTGATTCTTTTTCTTTTCATTTTACTTTTTCATTGGTGCGTGGGTCTGTGTGTGTGTTTGGATTTCCTTTCTTTCATTATCTAGCTGTCATTCGTGTGGTGAAACCTACTGCGTCATCTGTGAAGTGTCTCAGTCAGATCTACCTCAAAGCAACCTCTACCTCTGACGTTTTTGATGTGAAGTCAATAAATTCTTGAAATGATTCCCTCAAAGACAGTAAATATTATGTACAGGTGTGCAACTCAACCATTTTTTAAATTCACATCAGCTCATTGTAAGAGTCTACCGCTACTGTATGCTTGCATAGATTGCCCATATACTCATGTTGAAGTAGACATTTTTCCACATTTTACTCTGTGATCTGATAATGTCATCATCATTACTGGTGCCATGGACCGTAAATGCATCGGTGTTGACTCTTGTGAATGTCCTCTCTTGATGAAACTCAACTATCCTCAAGTGTGGCTATATAAATATACTATATATCCATTGAAATGCAGAATCTAAGTCTATTGCTCCTTGTATCCTCCCTCAACATGATGACCTCACAGTGCTGAGAACAAGAGAAGGACTAAATATATCCAGAAAACTCAGAACCCAGAGTGGAACCAGACCGTTATTTATAAAAACATCCTTCTGGAGCAGGTAAGTACGACATTCATTGTTGAATATATATATTTGGAGACCATAAATATTATTTATACAGTTTTTTCTCCAGACATATTGTTTATAAGCATTTGCCAGTGCTATCTTCTAATGAGATAATATCAGTAAATCATTATATCTATATGAAAAGTCATTCTTCATACGGAATTCATCTTTCATCTCTCTTTTTGTACATTCCTCTTACTCTAGCTCTATGTAATGTTATATATAGTCCAAGGAATATGCACAGAATGTATTACATGTAATTACTAGTCTAAGACACAAGGGAAGTTTGACATCACAGTCACATTTCCCATGTGTCCCATTTTTTTCTATCCAAACTTGACATTCCATGCTTGAAAACACTAAAAGTTGACCCAGTTTTGCTGTCATTGCTATGCTGTTTACTGAGTCACAGATTTCCTGTTAAAATATGTTTGTGCCTTCAGAATTATGTCTTCAGCCTGCATCTGACTGAAAAATTGTGTTTGTGTGTGTGTTCGGCTTAGCTGAAGAAGAAAACTCTGGAGGTTACTGTGTGGGATTATGACAGATATTCCTCAAATGATTTCCTGGGAGAAGTGAGTGTTGCTAGATGAGTGTCATTCCATGCACCAAAAAACACTTATGGCAGCGATAAACATAATTTGCATTGCATCAATCACTTAGATGTGATTCAAAGTATGCTAGCATTTTGTCTTCTCTTCCATGGGTTATTGTTATGAAATGTGTAATTCTTAAATCATTTAGCATCTGTCAGTATCTATTTGCATTATTATCGACCAGAGAATAGTTTATAATTGACTAAAGGAAAGACATTTCTCTGAAGTCAGAAGAGTAAATATAATCTAACACATTATGAATACGCTTTTTTGTAGGTGCTCATTGATCTTTCAAACACGACTCAGCTGGATAACACGCCTCGCTGGCACCCCCTAAAGGAGCAAAGCGAGAGTATTCAACATGGAAGGACCCACCCTCCACAGGGGCCCGGCGGCTCTGGGGGACTCGGAGGTCAGGGCGGCCCTGGAGGTCAGGGAGGCCCTGGAGGGCCAGGAGGGTCTGGAGGTCAAGGAGGGCAACCGGGGAACCACCAGTCCCCTAAAACCTCTGTCATCAAAAGCCGAAGTCATGGCATTTTCCCTGATCCTGCTAAAGGTATGCATACTAAACAGAAATAAACACAGGTGGTGCTTCTAGTTATATAATACAGTTCAAAGTCAACAAGACTGTATTTGTTTGATCAAAATACAGTAAAAACAGCCATACAGTGAAATATTATCACAATTCAAAATAAATGTTTTCTATTTCAATAGATTTTAAAATGGAATTTATTCCTGAGACTACAAAGCTGAATTTTCTGCAGTCATTTATCCAGTCTTCAGTGTCACATGATCCTTCAGAAATCATTCTCTAATATGCTGATTTGCTGCTCAAGAAATATATATTTATTGCTGAATAAAATTAGCAAGAGGAAGCTGTTTGAAAGGGATGTCCAGGTACTAACCCAGATTTTATCCAAAAAATATAAAAGCACAGCTGCCCAACTCACTGCAGAATTAAATGTGCACCTCAACTCTCCTGTTTCCATCAAAACTATAATTAATATTCATGGTCAGGCTGTTATAGCCAAACCTTTGGTCACTCGTGCCAATGCCAAATATGGGTTTCATTGGTGCCAGCAGCACAAATCTTGGGTTAGTTATTCATTTATTTAAAAAAAATAAAATAAAAATAACGAAACCTTGCTGACCCCAAACTTTTGCACGGCTGTGCATATTTAACAGGAGAAGGAAAGTTTAAGGTATATTTGGGATCTGTGCAGGATTAATCGAGGGCACGTACTGTATTTTCACAGACACACAGGTCCCTACAATAGAAAAGTCTCACAGTAGTCCCGGCAGCTCCAAATCTTCCTCTGAGGGTCACTTGCGCTCACACGGCCCCTCGCGCAGCCAGAGCAAAGGCAGCGTCACCCAAGCACACCTGGAAGAAGCCGGGAACGCCATCGCTGCAGCCGAGGCTGCGGTGCAACAGGCCCGACTCCAGCCAAGTAACCCTTACTACTTCACATGAGCTCACAGCCTATCCGTTCTCTGTCTTTCTTTCTTCCTTCCTCTCATTCTCGCACTCTTCCGCTATTTATTTTCCATTCCCTCTCGTCCTCACCTTTCTGACACATTTGTTTTATTTTCTGTTTAGTTTAGTTTTCATCATTTTATGTTAATAAATTAAAGCCTACACCTAAAATCACAAAATGAGAACTTATCTTAATAATTCATAAATAGACAATATATTATTGAAAAATACATTTGATTGTCCTAAAGTACTTTTTAAACCTCCCAGCATTTAAATTTAGATATTTGAGTGGCAAACCGGAAATTATCTCATCTAAAAAAGACAAAAAAACATTAAATCATTTAAACAACCAATGTCTGTTAAACTCCCGTAAGTAAATAAAAAATCACAAACCACAAAATATTGCCTTTAGCTACAGTAAAACTTGGGTGAGTCAGCAATTAAAAAATGTATTCCCCATATAAAAGTAAATGCCAGACGTAATGCCAGGCTCAATCTTTCTTTGCAACGAGACAGTTGTTGCATTAAAAAAAGATCCCTAGAGGTGCAGCACATAGGCTGATTTTCACAACTAAAGTGCTATTCTTTCCCGAATTTCCCTGCCGGCCTAGAGATACTCGATGCTAAATTTGAGTGTATATTGAAGACACTTCACACTGACATCCAGAGCATGATGAACCCCTCTGTTACCTCATTTCCCCTTGCAAGTAAAATCCCAGGCCCTTACCCCAGATCAAACCCATATCTATGTCCGCATGATTGTGGTGTGTAAAAATCATGAGCTGGTTTCATGTGAGGGCGACTATGCAATCTGTGGATGAGTCCGTGTAGAGAGACAGCCCCATCTAAAGGCAGAACTGGCCTCATACTGATCATACGACATCTTCCAGCCAATGAGAGCAAAGTATCGAGTCAGATGACCATCATGGAGGGATCTCTGCTAGAGGAGGTGAGAGACACGTGACTCCTCCCTCTCTCTAAATATAAGAATAAAAATCAACACTAATCAGCACATTACACGTCCATTTTAGAAGCAAAACACAAAAATGTTTATATCTAAAGTCAAGAAAGCCATGAAATTTGCATAAATTTCTGTTCTGTGGTTAAACCGATGTTTAAGTTATTTTAAAAAGAGTGCATTACCTTTCATTTCACCGTGGTCTCTCTTTCTTTCTTTTTTTTTTGCTTTTGCTTTTCTTTTCCGTTCATATGTGGAAAATACATATCCATTGTTTTTGCATAAATTGTTTAAGTTAGTAATGTAAATAATAAGCCCCGTATTTATATGGCACATGTCTAATTTCAGCCTTCTCTCTCTTTTTTTTTTTTTGTGTGTGTGTGTGTGCATGTGTATTTTTACAGATAAAACAAACCACAGAATGATTGATGGGGACGGATACACTCTGGACAGTGAAGATGGCATGGGCACTAACACTTTGGACAGCGCCATATTTCAGGTCCCTCATCTGTAAGTATGCCTATTCAATCCTGCAATTGCAATTAATCTGCATCATATGGATTTCATGTATTTATTCAGTGAAGTGATAGGCCGATGTATTGGATATTTAAGATTATCTGCATTGGCTAGTGGAACAGAAATGCTAGTGTAAATAGTGCAACTAGTGCCAATATATGCCAAATGTTTGGAGTTAATGCTATTGTTTAGTCTCTATGCTCACCAAGGCTGCATTAGTTTAGTAAAAAATACAGTAAAAACAGTAATATTGTGAAATATTATTAGTATAAATAATATACAGTTTTCTGTTTTAATATATTTTAAAATGTAATTTATTCCTGTGATGGCAAAGCTGAATTTTCAGCATCATTACTCCAGTCTTCAGTGTCACATGTTCCTTCAGAAATCATGTGAAGAAATGGTGATTTGCTGCTCAAGAAACATTTCTTATTATTATCAATGTTTAAAACAGTTGTGCTGCTTTACATTTTTGTGAAAACTTTTTTTTCTCAAGATTCTTTGATGAATAAAATTTTGGGACATTATAAATGTTTTTACTGTCAGTTTTGATCCATGTAATGTCTTTGCTATATAAATAAACGTACAAATATAAATATATTTTTTTATTTACTAGTGTGTTATCAACAATTTGAGTGAAATCTTTTTATGCAAAACTGAATGAATTTTATTTATTGAATTTTAATATTATTTGATTTGTTGCCAAGAACTCTGAACTCTGCAGAATATGAAATATTTCAAATTCATTTTTGTAAATTGTCTTTATTTCAATATTAAAACATAAAACTTCCAGGTTTAAATGAGATTTGAAATCTTTTGTTTTTTAGACCCTAATTTTTATATACTAATATAATATATAATCAAAAGAAAAGTTGCAGTACTCACACCTTCAATTTCTTTGCTCTATTATTATTCATTTCATCAGGAAAAACATTCCTAATGGGACAGATAAAAGCAGAGGAGTTGAATCTTTGAACCTGCCAGATTCGGAAGGTAATGATCTGTTTCGTATTCCAGGTTCAGTTCACACACACAATCTAATTATAGTTGTTTCCATGCTCATAACAGTGAACCTTATGAGAACAAAATAAAATTGGTAAACTGTGAGTCATAATAAAGCTTTGTACTATGTTATACAGGGTAGTCAGTCAGTACAGGTCAGGTTCATCCCTGAGGTTGAATTAGCACTTGTCAGAAAGCTGTTTGGGAGACTAAGAACCTGTTAAACAGAGGAAAACAGCAGTCATCCCCTTCTGTTCTGCTCTAGACGTGCCACTGCCACACATTGCTGAATAATTCATCACAGCAGAGGGTGTGTTTTTGTTGCTGACAAAAGAGACAGACGTCGGCACAACAAAACACGGACAAAGTGTCAAACAAAACACTGTTTTGCATTTAGTTGCCACCAATATCTTGTTATGATGTCTAGTATTTCATTATACTTAATGTTTTATAGTGTATATAACTATTGTTTTAACATACATACAGGGTTGGACAATGAAACTGAAACACTGACCAATATAGTGTTGTTTCACGCATATATACTGTCCCACACAACGTAATGGGAGACATATCAGAGTTCAAAAGAGGACAAATTGTTGGTGGCTCATCTGTGACCAGGACAGAAAGTCTTTGTGGTGTATCGAGAGCTACGGTATCCAGGTTAATGTCGACATAACACCACGTAAGATGAACCACATCCAACAGGAGTAACTGTCAATGCAAGAGGAAGCTGTTTGAAAGGGATGTTCAGGTATTAACCCGGATTGTATCTAAAAAACATAAAAGCACAGCTGCAGAATTAAATGAACTCTCCTCAGTTTCCATTAAAACTGTTCGTCGTGAGCTTCACAGGGTCAATATTCATAGTCAATATTCAAAGCCAAACCTTTGGTCACTCATGCTAATGCCAAATGTGTGTTTCATTGGTGCCAGCAGCGTAAATCTTGGGTTTTGGATAATTAGAAAAATCTTGTTGAAAAATACTTAAAAAATGTAGCTCACTGATGAGTCCATCCCTGTCTTTCCCATATCTGTGGGAGTTACGGTGTGAAGAAGCCCAAAAGAGGTTTAACACCCTGCCCAGAGTGAGGCACGGGGTGGATCAGTGATAGTTTGGGATGCAATATCATTACCCCACTACTTGTGCTAGATGGGCAGGTCACTGTCAAGGACTGCTGAACCATTCTAGGGGACCATGTGCACCTAATGGTTAAAACATTGTACCCTGAAGGTGGTGTTGTGTATCAGGATGATAATGCACAAATGTGACCCTGGATCACAAAACCAGTCACAAGTAGCACAGGTATATTTGTGGCAATAGCCAACAATATTATAGGTCAAAATGATCTATTTTTCTTTTAAGCCAAAAATCATTAGGCTATTAAGTAAAGATCATGTTCCATGAAGATATTTTGTAAATTTCCTACTGTAAATATATAAAACATTTATTTTTGTGAGTAAATGCAGCATAATTGCAAACATAAATGGACAACTTTAAAGGCGATTTTCTCAATGTTTAGATTTTTTTTTGCACCCTCTGGTTCCAGATTTTCAAATTGTTGTGTCTCGGCCAAGTATTTTCCAATCCTAACAAACCATACATCAATTGAAAGCTTATTTATTCAGCCTTCATGTGATGTATACATCTCAATTTCATAAAATTGGTCCATGTGACTGGTTTTGTGGTCCAGGGTCACAAATACACACAGCAAGACTGGTGACAGAGTGGTTTGATGAACATGGAAGTGAAGTTGAACATTTCCCATGCCCTGCACAGTCACCTGATCTCAAGACAATCAAGCTACTTTAGGGTATTTTGGAGAAGTCAGGAAACGCTTCTGGCACATGTCTGTCATTCCCAAGACAAAATGATAAATTATTAAACCATTAACTTATTGTGATCTAAAACCAGGTGTTTCAGTTTCATTGTCCAACCCCTGTAGTTCATTTCTCATGAACGTTTTGACTACTTAGGTTAAAACCATTTCCTGTTTGCTTAGTGCAAAGTTTTAGTTAGGCACGTGCCCACTAGAGGTCGCCATTGCCCACAACTTGTATTAACAGCTGACAATATGCAGTAAGTGAAGATACATACAACAATATATGAAAAAGAAGAGGTTGTATTTTGTTATAATTTCTATGTATGTATGTATGTATGTATCTATCTATCTATCTATCTAACTATGTTTCTATCTACGTACTGAATGTATCTATGTATGTACTGTATGTATCTATCTATCTATCTGTATATCTATCTATCTATCGATCGATCTATATATCTATATGACTGTAGGTAAGATGATGGGTGAGATCAAGGTTGCATTGAAGAAGGAGATGAAGACTGAAGGAGAGCAGCTGGTTCTTGAGATCCTGCAGTGTAGAAACATCACCTACAAGTTCAAATCTCCAGACCACCTACCCGGTAATGAAATGTTCCTCAACAGATACTCATAAATACAACTGACATAAAGTAATGTAGTCAAGATAAGTGAATTGCATATTGAGAAAGATGTTGATTACTTGAACTTGAAATGCTGATGAATCTATTATATTTCAACTATCTTTGTAGACTTGTATGTAAAGCTGTATGTGGTGAATGTGGCAACTCAAAAGAAGATCATAAAGAAGAAGACCCGAGTGTGTCGCCATGACAGAGAGCCATCATTCAATGAGACATTTCGTTTTAACCTGAATCCTGTTGGCCACTCTATTCAGGTGAGAGAAATTACAAACTATGAATAGATATAGTCACAACCGCACTACCATAGCATTCAAAAGTTTAGGGTTGGTAAGATTTTTCTAATGTTTTTGACTCACCAATGCTGCATAAAAAAAGAAAATCTATTTATTATATTTTAAGATGTCATTTATTCCTGTGAGGACATAGCTCAATTTTCAGCATCATTACTCCAGTCTTCATTGTCAAATCATTCTAATATGCTGATTTGCTGCTCAATAAACATTTAATATTATTATGTTGTAAACAGTTGTGCTGCTAATTATTTTTGTAGAAATCGTGATACATTGTTTTCAAGATTTCTTGATTACTTTTTACGGTCACGAGATAAAAGTATACATTTATTTTAAAAAAAACGAAAATCAACAGTAGTGTATGTATAATATTTAATATTTACAATAACTTAACTCTTTCACTCACCCTTTGTTTCCCCTTTCCCCTGTCTTGCATCCCCTTCCTCTTCACAGATGTTTCTGGTGTCAAATGGAGGGAAGTTTATGAAGAAGACCCTGATTGGTGAGGCCTACATCTGGCTGGACAAAGTGGACATGCGTAAGCGGGCGGTCAGCTGGCACAAGCTAGTGGCCACCACCAATCAAACGCAGCCATAATCAGACGCCCATCCGGTATCCCATCAGTGCCCTCCAAAAAAAAAGAAGAAATTAAACAGGAAACGGTGGGTTTGGGAATCTGGAATGGCTGACAGGTGATGGAATGAGAAAATCAAGGTGAAGAAATAAACTGACTACTGTGTCGAACAGCCTGTAGGGTGAGACTGCTGGTTTTCTAACTGAAAATTGTACTCCAAATTCCCAACCATTCCCAATCAGGATATGTAAATCCATTTCCACTCCCCATGCACTGCTGTTGTCTTTTTGCAACTACATTCTACATCTAAAATATCTTAGGCATGGGCCAATTATTACTTGAGATTTTCTACATTTCAATGCCATTTTACCTGCCATCACATGTTCAAGGTCATATTTCTCAAAAAACAAAGAAAAAAAAACATTTACCATTTAAATCATTTACATGGATATAAATGTAGCATAATTTAAAGTTTTTGACACAATCATGTGATATATAACGACCATATCAGACTATGTTATGCACTGTATGGAGGTTATACTGTAAGGAAGAAAGACAATCGTAAATATAATGAATTTCCCTTTTTGAATGCAGCATCCAACCGCACACAATTTAAGATTCCTCAGTTTATATTGTCTTGCGTGTCGTCTTCAACGTTTAGGGAATGTTAAACCTTCAGACTGACGTCAGCAGTTGGACACGGATGGCTCATTGAAGTTGAGATGATTTCCACACAACCTTCTTGATGTTTGTTGGATGCTAAATGAGGGCATACTTTGTTTTTTAGCATCTCAAGCCCTCAAATTAGGTTCTCTGAAGTTAAAGGGCATCTATTCTCTGTCCAGAAATATGATTGTACGTGTCCCTGATATGTGTTTGTTTTATGAAGAGCATCTTGAAGTAAATGTCATGTTAGTGGTCTGATGTTGTCAAAATAGTCTCCGTTTTGTGACCAAGTTGTATGTGGAATCCAAATATGCAATGAGAAAAAAATAATAATAATGAACGTATACCTTTTTGGCATTTGTATAAGGGTTCTGGCTCAATTGGCTCGACTAAAATTCAGATGTAATGTTTGTTGTTTATTTAAATGGTGCAAGGTGTCTGTCCTACGTCACGTGTCACTGTTCCATGGTGGTGCACTTTAAAATATTGTTTTTCTGCTGTAAAGTTCATCTGGTCATGTCAGTTTAGCAATGAAGGATGGTTCTTTTTCATTATGATCACTGCCTCTGCACCATATCAGTGTATAGGTACACTAGTATGTGCCATTGAAGGATTAAGGCACATGTTTTTGTCTGTCTAGGTCCTGAAAACACCATTCAGTAATTTTCTAACTTAACGGTCAGTGTTTCCATGATCAATATATCAGTGGACATGTCTCACACATGGAAACAGAGTGTTTTGTAACCTGGCTAATAAAACGTACTCCAACATTTCCATTTTATTTAATCTACATCTTGCACAGGTGGTGCACAGATGTACCTGAGTAAAAGGTTGCTGTCATAGTAAGATAAACTATCGTGTGCCAACCTGATGTTTTAACCAAACCACTGGTTCTGTTTGGGTAAATCTATGCAACATGGATCATGTTCTTTGAATGCATATACCTTAACATGCAGCATCCGGCGAGTGTCTGAATATATGTATATCTGTTAAAGAAAACAAGACATAAATTATATGAATATTGTATAGTGCTTATTTTTATTTATTTATTTTTACTTCCTCTTTAAGGCACAGTACATATTAATCGTATGCACTTTACATTCTTGTTTTCATAGGTTTCCAAATGTCATCATAAATAATGACAAAATAAATACGCTTACCAGAGAAATTGGTAAAAATAATCATAATGCATATTTTATATTGTGTATAATTATGATGGCCAATCAAGACAGTTACAAGTCATTGTCATAAATTTTTTCACCTATAGCATCACACCTTTCAAACGTTTTTTTCTTCAGTTGTTCCCTTTAAGCAAGCACATTTAATTTTTTGACTACTAAAAATGATCTTCTATTCTTATATTACCCCATTTCTTTTAAAATCATGATGCGTTTGATGAATTCAGTTGCCGTAAACAGTGTGAATGTGATTTTTTTTTTTTTTTTGTAAATATATAGGATATTTTCTACGAAAAG
This sequence comes from Rutilus rutilus, assembly GCF_951802725.1. Taxonomy (NCBI): domain Eukaryota; kingdom Metazoa; phylum Chordata; class Actinopteri; order Cypriniformes; family Leuciscidae; genus Rutilus; species Rutilus rutilus. Next base: position 33,550,611 of record NC_140213.1, read on the forward strand.
ATGTCTGAATATTTATTTGGTCTGACGTTGAGCATGTGATTGTGATCAAGGTCAAACTCTGTCTGTACATATTGTATTTGTCTAACTGTGTAAGAAAGTAATATCTGGATTGGTTTAAAATCATGTGTTCGATCAACCCATTCCAACCTGTTTGATGAAATCAACAGCGTCTCTCAGAATGAAAATGGTAAGGTTTAAAAAACATAAAGGATAAAAAAAAAAGGAAAAAAGACAACACAAAATTTCCTGTCAAATTGAATGTTGTCAAAGAGTTTCTATGTTTTTACATAGATGTTGCATGTTTTGTTAGATGTTTGTTGATATATTTTGCCTCCAGATTCAGTTTAAAAAGAGAGAAAAAATGAACACATCACCTGAAGTTGTATGCGGACTGTAAAAATGCTTGTAAAATGAGTCTTGTTTTTCACTTCGTGTAAAAAAAAGTAGAAAAAAACTCTAATGTTATGGTTTTGTGGTTGTCCACAGGATGTCATGAAATTATGCAAATTGTGCAGTAGAGAAAAGATAATATATGAAAAATAATAAATAAATAACTTTCTCCCTGCGTCCAAATAATAAAGAATAGATTCTATTTCAAATGTGAAAATGTGTTTCGTATGTTTTGATTGTTGATGTATTAGTATCTGGTGAAATCTTTTTTTCATTCTTATTTGATGGAAGGGCTGCAAGATTAATTGAACTTAAACCAAAATCGCAATTTGGCACAGTGCGATTATGAAATCGATTTTTAATTTATTAAGTATATGCACAACTGTGATCAGTAGTAAATGCTGCTCCATCTCAGAAAGCACAGAAAGTTTGAGTCACTTATAATGTGTATTTCAAAAAGCAACAAGCGTCATACATTTTTCCAAACTTATAATGCAAAGCGTTCATTAACCTGTTGTCCAAAAGACATTTAATAACATGTTTTTACTCCAAACTCACTTCATAATGTCAGTCAAGTGTTTGAAATAACTTCATTTTGAGAGCTGATGTGGCTTCTTATCATAGAATGAGGCAGACAATATATTATTTTGTAGCATTTTATACAGTGATAAAGGCTATGTCGATTAGCATTGCATTATACTTTATTATTTTGAAAATACCTGAGAAGGCTTGAAGAACGTCTCGGTTACATATGTAACCCTCGTTCCCTGAGTAGGGAACGGAGATGTTACGTCAGTGACGACGAATGGGGTTTCGCTTAGAAAGCCTCTCACCTTCGAGTATACAAAACGAGCCAATGGCAAGAAAATGCCATGGGTCTGCAGAATTTGCATAGCGTAAGTCTGCCCCACGTCATGGGTATATAAGGAAGTACGCTGGCAACATGCAGATATGTTTCTTTGCTGAGGAGCCAAGACTGAACTCTGGTGTTCCAGCGGTACAGCGGAAGTGGCAGGGAGACGTAACGTCTCCATTCCCTACTCAGGGAACGAAGGTTACATACGTAATCGAGACGTTCCCTTTCGTGGTCACTACGAGTTACGTCAGTGACAACAATGGGGTTCCCAGTCTAATCACGCCACCTCGGCTGTCTTCCATTGCCCTGCGTAAGTCTGAGCTCCCTGTCGTGAGACTGGCACGGATGAAGGACTCCTACTTAACACAGGAATACCAAGGTACACTGGGAAGCATATCTGCAAATATGCAATCATGCCCAGCCCGAAGGGGTGGACTTGGAATACACATATGACCCGGAGGGGCTGCATATGGAGTATCACTGGGGTGTCCAGCCGCAGGTGGAATATTTCAACCCCAGGGGTGGCAAGGTGACTTGCCAAGGGAAAGACACATGCTCAGAGAGGCTTACAGTGGAAATACACATGTGGGGGTCGCCCAGAGGGGGAACCATGCACATGGAGGCACCTAGCCAAGCGCGAAAGCTGCCGGTGGCATAACTCTGGCGTTGACGTCGACAGTGCTGGAGGAACTCAGGGCCTGCGGGAGGAATATCGCACGTATCCCGTCCGTAGAGAGGAATGGCGAGCAAGCGAAGACACCTGAGCAGAATCTAGTACCTGCTGGTTGAAGCGAGTACATGAGAAGAAACTGGCTCCACTCAGAGATTGTAGAATGTCGCGAATGTGTTAGGTGTCGCCCAGCCTACAGCTCTGCAGATGTCTGTCAGCGAGGTGCCATGACCTTGCTGCTGGTATGTGCGTACTGGACAGAGCCCTGCAGAGTGGCTGGGCTCCAAGGCTGGGTCTGCCTCCTCTGAGGGCAGCGCTTGCAGGTTCACCACCTGGTCTCGAAGGGTGTGGTGGGAACCTTGGGCACATATCCAGGCCGGTGTCTCAGGATCACGTGAGAGTTAGCCGGCCCAAATTCCAGGCACGCTTCGTCAACCGAAAATGCCTGCAGGTCCCCTACCCTCTTGATGGAGGCCAATGCAACCAGGAGTGCTGTCTTAATTGACAGGAACTTAAGCTCCACTGATTGCAGAGGCTCAAAGGAAGCACTCTGCAGGGCAGTTAAAACCACTGAGAGGTCCCAAGAGGGAACGAGAGGAGGGCGAGGAGGATTCAGTCTCCTCGCTCCTCTCAGGAACCTGATGATCAGGTCGTGCCTTCCCAGAGACTTACCTTCAACTGCATCGTGATGTGCGGAAATTACGGCAACATACACTTTCAGGGTGGAGGAAGACAGCCTTCGCTTCAACCCTTGCTGCAGGAAGGAAAGCACGACACTGATCGGGCATTTCGTGAGGTCTTCACGACGGGAAGAACACCAGTTGACGAAGAGGTTCCACTTCAACGCATAGGCATGTCTCGTGGACGATGCTCTAGCGGAAGTCATGGTAGCCACCACCGCTGGTGGTAGGGTACTCAAACCTGCCTCGTCCCGTCCAGGAGACACACGTGGAGGTTCCAAAGATCGGGACGAGGGTGCCATAGGGTGCCCCGTCCCTGAGAAAGCAGGTCCTTCCTCAGGGGAATTAGCCAGGGAGGTGCTGTCGCGAGAAGTACTAGTTCGGGGAACCAGGTCCGGTTGTGCCAATATGTCTCGATCTATAAACATCGCGATGGTCATGTTCCCACAATGAAAACATGACTCATCCACGAGCGCTGCCGAGCGTGATTAAGCCCAACACACGAAACAGCGCTCGTGACCGTTAGGCAGATAAATCACGTGCCCACATCCAGTAAATACACGGGCGAGCCGTCTTGAAAAAGACGTGCCGTGTGCAGCTCTTTTAGAGAGAGGAAAAAGCTCAGCAGAGTGCTGAAGCGCCCAGGGAGAACACACACACTGTCGGCAGATCACTGCACAGATCAGCAGCAGGCAATGCGATCTCACTGGAACGTGCCGTCACACCAACACACTGAAGAGCCGCTCGTCCGTAGAGTGAAGATGATTCAGAATGGCTTGTAGGAGTGAAGAGAACTCTTGGCACATATCTGCATGTTGCCAGCGTACTTCCTTATATACCCACGACGTGGGGCGGACTTACGCTATGCATTTTCTTGCCATTGGCTCGTTTTGTATACTCAAAGGTGAGAGGCTTTCTAAGCGAAACCCCATTCGTTGTCTCTGACGTAACTCGTAGTGACCACGAAAGGGAACTCAAATACACCATATATATTGAGGCAGTTGTGTGTTTCTTCATGTTTAATCAGTCAAAGCGTTTCTATCTTCTTTTTATTCAGCTTCACATTAGGGATTTCCTGTAATATAATAAGTATATTAGCCTACTTATGTGAGGCATATTTGGAGTTTCTACGCGAGGGCGCTCTCTGGCTTCCAGTATGAATGAAACAGACATGTGTTTAGTAATGCTCACTGTATCCTATTTTGGGTAATAAATAGAAAAAGTAATACTTATATCTAAAGAAATTTATATGATAATCCATATGTTTTTCTCTAGTGTAATATTTTCCCCACAGTGGATGCATAAGAGGCTTATATTTCATACCAAAGACACGATTTTGCATACCTCCTGACAAAAAATTGTTACAAGAAATGATTGTCTCAGATATGAAGACATATATATATATATATATGTAATGGTCCTTTTAAAGTATTTTCCTTTAAGCAAATATCGTTTATTTTCTAATTTTTTTAAATTATTTTTTGGGTGTAAAATATGTGAGTAAATGGATGGACAGGTTTTGTGTGATACACGGTTTTGTATTTACAGTGTTTGGTCAGCAGAGGGAGACATCTGTCTAATAATTACATGGGGCCACACTCAGAGCCTGGCCAGATACATGAGTATCCAAATAGAAGTTAAATTAGCTCAGCTGTTTCAGTTTATGAAAAGAAAGCAATATCTTAATTGAGTTGACCAACTAAACGATCATTGCCTTAACTGCAACAAACATGCACATACATACTAAGAAAACAAAAGAGGAAATAAAGGAGAAAGAGGGAGTGTGACTCATCCCGGCCTCATTATCCTCTCAGCATTTTGTCAGGGCTAAATTAAAGAAAACAAGGCAGCCTTACCAGAACGATAACAAGTCCTGCCACCACACAAAAAAAACTACCACATGCCACTGTAGCCTCAGGTTTGTTTCAAAGCAAGAGTAACAACAGCCATATACTCGAAACCGACTATGAGAGGAGTGTTTGTGAGCATCCATTCTCTCTCTGGGTAATATGAGGCAGGGCATGTTGCCATGGAGACGCGGGTACAGGGGTAGGAGGGCCCAGGGGAGTGATGTAGCTTGGATAGCAGGATGAGCTAGTGAGTGTGTGATACTCATCATCCTCAGTTCAGTAGACCATGATAAATTATGGTTTCCACTGTGTCTAATCAGCCAGCATTACTCGATAATACTGTGCAAATGAGAACTCTTTCCCTGAAAATCGAGCGAAAGCCACTCACGATTTTTAGCTCGATATCCGTCGCAGCATTGCTTTGACAAAAGTCTTCTTATATCTGAAGTTAATTAGCTTCCTCAAAACTCTCCCGAGAGACTATGGTGTGTTTGTTTCAGAATCAGGCCTATTCAACGCCGTAGCTAGAGTTACCGAAACAAACCTGTAATGCACACTCTTAAGTTTCATAAATGTAGTCTAGGCCCAGGGGCCGGGTGCATAAACTGCTAAGAATAGTCTTACAAGTCAGTCATCAATTTGTTTTTTCTTTAAGGCTGTTCATAACTTTTTTAAGTCAGTCACATAAAAACGTTGGCCTAATTTAACAAAAGTATGACTGACTGCCCATTGACTAACTGGTAGTTATATTAAGACACTGTCTTAACATAATGGCGAGGTTTATGCAACTGGCCCCAGAGGGTTTTTACTCTTTTAGATGCTACGGACCCTCAAATATGAGCATTCACGTGCGAGGGACCCTTATCCTAAGATTTAAAGGTGCAGTAAGCAATTTCTGAGAAACACTGTTGAAAGTGAATTAGACTGAGCACCAAAACACACTTGTAGCCAATCAGCAGTTAGGGGCGTGTCCACTCATGAGGGGGGAGGCGCCTGTGCTACATAGCATGTTTGTGAATTTGGAGGTGGAGCTATTAAGATAGGGGTGTGATACTTTTAGGGGCACGTTTGCTTTGGTGATTTCAAATATCAACAGCGTTTCTCAGAAATCGCTTACATCTACTGTTTCCATGTATAAAGACCCTTTTTGTAAAATAAAATGATGTGTAAAAAAATTATTTGTAAAATATTTAGTTTCTGTTACGTTACATCATTGCGTTTTTATTCTACTCGCTGTGGTACTGTACAGTAGATGTATTATTAATGTATTTAAATTAAGTAGTATTTATATTTATCAGTATATTTCTTTGGTCAAATTAAGTTATTTAATTCATTGTGTTATTTATTTTGATCAAATGTATTTATCAATTTATTGTAATAAAATGTATTTATTAACTCAAATGTTAATATAGAGATGTTATTGAGATTTTATGAGATTGTATTTATTTATTTTAATCAATTCATTCTTTTAAATAAAATTACATTTATTTAAATTAATGTTTATTTTAATAAATATAGTTAATCATTTTTATTATTTATTTATTTAGTAAATCTTTTAACACTGCTTTTCTTATTACAAACCACTGTATATTTAATCAATATATATAGGGGAGACCGGGGAATGTTGTAACAAGCGATCAGTTGTAGCACTGTCAGTTCAACAAACTAAGAAAAGAGCTATGGTGATGTCATTAATATTATACACCTTTTTAAACTTATGAAAGAAGTGGCATGTGACTGTGAGCAACATATATATATATTATATATATATATATATATTCAATTTAATTACATTTCAAGCAATCGTTGTATTATAGAGACAATTATTTGACTTACAAAACCTAAAGTAGCTGTTTCAAGTTGATGCTTTGCATTCATGCTAACTTCAATTCCACAAGTTAAAACAGTTAGCTATGCTATGGCTGTCTGGGGTGAGGGTAGTTGTAACAGTTCATTAAAAATGTTACAACCAACCCCTTATGACCAAATTCGTTTTTTGTTGCGCATCAAGGGATTTATGTGGTACATTTGTTTTCATTGTAGTTTATGTGCTTGTCTTCTTATCAGATATGAGAATATGAATATGAGCCAGATGCTGAATGTACTGGGAAATAGGCTCTGATGATGACAGTGAGGATGGTATAAAACATCTGCTCAAACTAAACCCTTCCAAGCTCCAGAAGGTAACAAAATATGTTTTATTTTATTCTTCTGTTTTTGTTACTCTAATGTCAGGAGAGTTTTATATTCTCGCGAAAGGTGGAGATCCATCCATGTTAGATATAGATACGTGTTGCTAAAGACCAGAATATGTAATATGATTGGCGAAACATTCATGCAAGCTTGGAAGAGCCAGGATATTTTTGTCCCATTTCGATCTGATTGTGTTCGTCTGAAAGAAGATAGTCATATGCACCTATAATAGGATGGCTTGAGGGTGAGTAAATCATTGGATAATTTTCATTTTTGGGTGAACTATCCCTTTAAGGGTTAAATTGGTCACTTTATTCAAAAGTGATTATTCTTTGTTCTTCAACAAGGTTCTTACATAAATTAGATAGTGTGGATCTTATTTCAGCAAATCACCTCTCATGGTTACATCTATCCCCAGCCTGTGTTACAACTCTCCCCAGTATAGTGGGCTATATGTTGTAACAATAGAACTCTTTGTATTTGACATTAACTCACATAATCTGCGATTGTGTATACATGTCCAAGTGAGTTTTAGTTTGGGAGCTCTAGCACAAACAACCACCGAGTTAATGATGCTTAATGATATATTTCCCCATCCCCTATATTTACAACTTTTCCACAGACTCACTAGCACTTCCTCGCGGCCCCCCAGTTTGAAAACCCTGGTCTAGACAAACAGATCAAGACTCTCCTGCCATCATTAAACGAGCTTGGTCATTAGCTTTCACTGAATGGCCCAGGGTCAAGCCACAGGCGTGCTCGCAAACAGACTAACACTTCGCCGACACATAACGAGTTTCACCCACAAATGCACCTGGAAGGTCCTCGGAAATGCTTTTAATGCACATCGATGTCTAATACACTTCACTGCCAGAGCCTCTTGTGTGCAGGCCTGACCCCATAAACACAGACCTGTATGAAAAGAGTTGGATGAACACATTAAACTGCAAGCAAAGTGCACATGCACTCCGCTTTCCAGCATCCTTTAATCATCGGCTGGGCCGTGCATGAGAGAAAAGAGGTCACAACAGCGCTGTCTATTTAAGACCTATTGGGAATTTTAATGAGAAAGTGTGTTTTTGATGATGCATCTTTTCATTTAGCCGAGTGCTGGCCCGGGGCTTTTATCCTGGCCTGTTATAGTTGGCTACTCTCTGTACCTGAAGCTAAAGGGTCACTGTATCTCTTCTCCATCAGAGGGGCTGCTGTTGGTGCATCAGTACAAAAACCTCCTCTAGGCCCTTTTGGATCCTCAGTTCGATGGGATGGATGGGTGCTAATGGACCTTCATGCAGACCGGGGAACAAAAGCACAAGGCCCTTCCTATTAAAGAGCTCGCGCTCTCTCTCAGTCTCGCGCCCTGTTGCACACGCCTTGCTTTGACACTCGTTGTTGCCTCGGAGAGCGCGGTTGCTAGGCAACGGGTGAAAGCCGAAATCCCTGGGTAACTCGCCGCTTACTGCCCCGACCTGCCTCCCATCCCTGCTCGCTCGCTTATTAACTTTATTGCATTGCGAAGAAAAATAAAGAGTATCTCATTTAAATGACCATAGCTATAACTCGGCTGCGATTTATAGCATTGCCTTACATTATAAAAAAAAGATGCTGTGCATGCAAAATATAGGCATGCAAGCGTTTATGAATGAGATGCATCATTTAGCGATGCCCTGAATGAATAATGAACGGATGTATTTTTTATTTTTTTTAAACAACAATGATACGCCTTCACTTAGCCTAGATATCCGGCTAATTCACCTATATTGCTCAGTGTCTTTAATGTAGTTTGGTGCTGCTATTTTTTGCATGTGTTGTGTTGTTGTTTTTATAATACTAATAATAATATAATACTAATAATATATGCAATATATAATATGTGAAATGTATAGGCCTATGATTTATTTAAATATTATGATATTTATAAATATAATAATTTTAAAAATTAGAAATAAATAATTGGCAAATCTAATAATGATCGAATTATCATAGTATTATTATTATTATTATTATTATTATTTGTTGTAGCATACAGACGTTATATAATTGAATAGCTTTAATTTAATTTTATCAGGCTAATAAAAATTAATAATTATTATTTTTTTACATGTAGATGACTTTGTTTTGTTAATGTACAATTAATATAAGTAGCTATTTAGATAGACGTTGAGTGAGTATTAGTATTATTTAAAATAACAATACAAATAAATACAACATTTTTGAACAATTATTTTGTATTTCATTTCTTAATGCATGCAAACACATATCCACGTAAAATCCTTTGTGTTGGCTTTCAGGAGAGTATCTAGGCACTTTTGTGCGCATTCTTAATTGATTTCAGAAGGGTGTTACTTAGTATGTGTTGAGGAAGCATAAGAGGGAGAGGAGGAGGAGGAGAAGAAGAGGAGAGGGACTGGAGAGGGTTGCTTGAAAGATAACAGGCTATTGCAATAAGAGGGCAAGAGAGGTGGGGGCAGAATGACGTTGATTCGGGGCTATTGATCTCTCCTTCCCCTCTATATGGGGTCAGTAGTTTGATCAGAGCGCGCGCGGGATCACACAGAAGAACCACACACGCGCTTTTGCCATGTAACACGAAACGGTGCGTATATCCAACAGGACACTCATCACCAATCCGATCCCGTCTGTCTCTAAACTGATGACGGGAATTAATCAGATTATCCAGCAGGACAGGAGAGCGACACGTTATATCTCTGAAGAAAAGTAACTGGTGTGGATTGACAGATGATGGTGCGGTCGGGATCAACAGATCTGATCATGAATCCGGTCCGAATCTCCGTGATGATGATGTTCTTCTTCGCTTCTGTTCATATCTCGTGCCCATCGCAGTTCCCCAGTCCTCTCATGTAAGTACTTTGATGTTGTCTGTGTGGAAGAGCATCATGGTTTCAACTGTTGATTAAAATGCATTTTCCTTTCATTCAGATCGTGCTGGATGCACGAGGCACAAAACTATTTATTTACTTGTGTTTAACGCAGTTTTAACTTGCCTTGCCTCTATAATGGTCAATAACCTTAAAAGCTGAAACAATGTAAACTTATACAGAATAGGCTATACATTCTTTCGGCTATGTTAACAGGCAGAGGTTGTTTAATAATAAAGCAGAAACATTCGCAATCAATCTTATGAATTATCCTGAATGATTAGGGTGAGGGGTCAGACATATTGCAGTTTCACATTATTGATTTGTTTAATGAAAAAAGCTTTCTTTCAAGTAATACTTCACTTGAAAATGACAATGCTGTCATCATTTACTGACCTTTGTTCTTATGGGTTATTCTTGTTCCCATGATTTAAGATTTTCCACTATCATTCAGCTCTTGATATTTAAGTGAAAATAGGGTCATACTTTATTTGACCTTTTTATAATAATAATAATAACAATAATTTGTAAAGATGTCCAGGTTATGTGCCTCAATGTTACCTAAACTTAAGTTCATTATGTCTGTTTATGTACAGTAGCCTATTGTATAACAATATTCAACAGAAGTGCAATGTGACCTGTGGCAAATGATTGATTGTGTTTGTGAGAGACATATGTGATCTGACAGATGTTTTAAAAAAATCGCTTTTGAGTTGGCAAGACTTTTGTTAACCTGATGATATCTAAATTAGTCTATAGCAGACAAGTTGTGGATGTGTAAATGATTTTGAATTTGTACAGGAAACTCATATGTGGAGAGAGATTACTGTAAGACACCAGTATTTTTTTTTTGCACGTGCAGGACAGATGCATCTGACATGAATCACCCTTATTGTCTGCAACTTCTTAAAAAGTGACCGTTTCGCAGGTGGTTGTGACAGCAGGACAAGAGAATGCATGGGGCGTTTTCTCTCTGTTATAGTCTTAACATGCCACGTATATATATTTTTACATGCTTTTAGAAATCCATCAAATGTAATTTCTGAAAGCAAGAACAGACCGAATTAGTGTATTTTTACATTGTGACTGGTCTCAATGTGACTAATTTACAAAGATTATGTTGGACCTTTTGATTTGACCACCTGTTTGTTCTGTTTGTCCACCGGTCTAAATAAAACCTCTTGGGTGGCCTGAACTGACGTAGATTGATACATTTGTAATGGCCGTAAAAAACAGGGTGCAATTGTTCCGGATAACAAGTGTTTTTCTTAAATGGGCTCTTCCACTAGATTTCTGAGAATTTACGTCAATAAAGCCTTGCTTTAAAACAACGGGGGAGGAAAATACTACGCCTTTGCTATTTTCAATTACTGAAATTGTTTCCGTGAAAAGGTTACAGCAGCATAGTATAGAGTGAATTAAAAGTAAGGGGAACAATTTAAGTTGACTTAAGTTTTAACTACTTAACCATCTTCATTAGTTGTGAGAGATATTGCAAATTATTAATTCATAAACACAAAAGGAGAAAATCTGTTGCATTGCAAATTTATATTGCACACAAATATATACACTGGCGGTCAAAAGTCCCCCCCCCCCCCCCCCAACATTTATATAAGAACAGTTATTAATAATTGAGCACTTATAATAATTGATAATAACTCAGCACCAAATCAGCATATTAGAATGATTTCTGAAGGATCATGTGACACTGAAGACTGGGGTGATGATGCTGAAAATTCAGCTTTGCCATCACAGGAATAAATTACATAAAAAAATATATATATATACACAGTATATAATAAAAAAATAAAAAAATCTAATAATATTTCACAATATTAATCTTTTTACTTTTTTTCCTAATAAATGTATTATGAGACTTATTTCAAAATCATTGTAATTATTCTAAACTTTTGACTACCAGAGTCACCAGACATTTTTTAATCAACTGTGCAATGCAAAAATGCATTGAGCCATAAACACTTTATTCTAGAATGTACGGCGGTTGTTGAGATCAAGAAAAAAACATCAAAAAATGAATTAAACCCTTTTCGCTTTTCCTCCCATCTTTTGCCATCTGATACACTTATAAAGGAAGTGAGAGTACTCAGTAACTAATCCACTTAAGGACTGGAGTGACATAAGCCACACTGCTCTTCTGGTTTCTTTCCGCTGGTAGTATTAGTGCAGGAAACAGGCACTTTCGAGAGGGAACTGAGGGAGGATTCCCACAGAGAGATGACGCAGGTAGTGATGTGATTGTGTCCTCCTGACAGCCAGAGACACCTGTCCCCCAGTCCCACACTGGCCCGCTTCAAGACACAGAGACGCAACTCACCTGTGGAGGGAACAAGATATAGGTTGTGCTGTAGAAGACATGTGTTTGAGAGCACACGCATGTATGGGTCGTAAAAGACAAATGCCCTTTTAAAGGAATAGTTCACCCGATACTATCATTTCATTCTAGTTGTGCAATGTTTTTATCTTGAAATAATAGCATTTAAAATAGAAGCTTAGCAGACAAGCAGGCCAAATGGTTAAAATGTATTACTTAAATTCTTAATTAAAATGAGCTGTGCAGCTTGTCTATATCATCCTTTTAATTATTAATTTTAATAATTCCATTCAAAAGTTTGGGGTATGATTTTTTTAAAAGAAAGAGGCCTACATTAATACTTTTAATTATCAAAGAGGCAAAAGTGACAAACTTTATTATTATTTTTTTTTTCAAATAAATGCTGTTTTTTTTATCATTCTATTCTTCAAAGAATAGTTTCCGCAAAAATATTAAGCAGCACAACTGTTTTCAACACTTTTAATACTAAAGAAATGTTTCTTCAGCTGTGACATCACAGGGATTTTAAAATATATTAAAATAAAAAGAGGTTGTTTTAAATTGTAATAATATTTCACAATATTACTGTATTTTTATATTTGGCTTGGTGAAGATAAGAGACTTCTTACTGATCCCAAATTTAGTGTACTCTATGTGTTTGATAGATTTGCATTGTATTTAAAGTATATGGTTTATTAATTCACATATTTCCTGAGAACACTGACTTTGGTGTTTTTAGTGCCGTGCTCTGCAGTTTAAGCTACAGGAATGTTCATTCTTTCCTCCATTTGTATGACTAATGCAATGTATTTAAGGAAGAAATCTTCACTTTGCCACACTGCAAATTTAGTGGCATTAGAGTTTTGTTTTATCTGCCCTAACTGAAACAAGTCTGACATCTACTGGTACCCCCTTAAAATTAGGTGTTTGGTGCCCCTCCTAGAATCTTACATTGTTCCTAGGAGCAACTCTACAATGTAATGGAGCTTAGTCATAAGTTCTTTTAAGAAAAAAGCTTTGAGTCACAGACTTCTGTTCCCCTGTCAGATGAGCGTTAATCCTCAGCCTGTAAAGGGATTAAATAGCTTATTATAGAGGAGCGCAGGGAAATCTCTGAATGGACCTTGGAAATGGAAGTGAATGAAAGCACACATTCGCTGGAATAAACTCATTATGATCACTGACAAATGACCTTTTTAGCAGAATTTATCTAAAGAACTGTGGCCATTTCCTTTGACTAAACATTTTATCTTAACTACTGTATTAGATTAGATCTTATAATTTAGGATAATGCTGTGTGAAAGTATACCATTAAAAGATACATGAACAGTGCACTTACTTGTTGCCTGTATGTATAATACATTACAAAAATATTCTTATTGCATTAATTATGCCTCATACTACAAGGAACTAAACAGGGGTGTGTTTCTCATAAAACGATGCTTAACTACCATAATACGATGCATCGTTGAATAAATCAACTATCACGACTGTTTCCCGAAACCGTAGTGTCGCAAATTGGTCGTTCAACCACATTGGTGTTGGAGTATGAACTTCTTTTAATGAATCTGTTTGAGATCAAATTCATGCTAGATGTTTTGCTATAAATTATGGACATGGCATCTGAGGATTATTTCTCATTTTTCTTTGTTATTTTGCTTTCTTTCTAGATTCAATCATAGTCTCGTTCTTGCACGTTCGCACATGCACACTATTCAAAAACGACGCTTTAAAGGTACAATATGTACGAATTTTGCATTAAAATATCCCATAATCTCAAGGCCAGTGTTATATATTTTGTTAAGTTGATTACTTACAATATCCCAAATGTCTCCAACTATTTTTAAATCGTGAGAAAATTGCGATTTTAACCAAGGAAACGGGGCGTTAGAGCAGGGGTGAGCTGGGAGTCGCCAGTCAATTGCGTCATATCCGCGTTACCCTCGGTTTCCGCTCGTACTGCGTGGAGTCCTGGACAAATGCGGAAGTTGTAGTTGTAGCGTCTATCAAGCAACAAACGTTAGCTTGTTTCGTGCATTCGTTATGGAACACAATTAATCTTTACCGATTGCAGCTGGTTCTGTCGACAAAGCATGCTTAATTTTATATTTTCCAAATGTAGCATTCGGTAATAGTTATGTTTATGTAACTTGCTTTACATAAATTTTATTGTATTATTGCTTTAGATTTGTGTTTAGTTTAGTTTATTGACACGTCTGGTGTTTATGGCCATGTAAATAAATATAGCATGTGTTATACATAAAGATTAATCAGTATTTTGGCAAATGATGTGGGTATGTTCGAATGTACTTTTACAACAATTGTTTAGAACACGTAAAACTGTGCCGCGTTATCACAACAATGAATTCGACATACAGTAACATCTATAACCAATTTAGTATTAAACCTTACTTTTCTTGCGGTTAATTCATTTTAATGAAATAAAAGTGTGATGAGGTTCAAGAGTCAGGAAGGAAGAAGACAGGGGTCGGCGTGACTGGGACTCGTACTTTATTAAAATAAAGCAAAACAAACAAAAGTCGCACACAACGCGCATTCACCGTGGCAACCGCGACGGCACAAAACAGTTCAAAAATGAGAGCTCGGATCCACCGGTTTTCTTTCTCTGCGTCCAATTTTCTCTCCAGTCTCTCTCTAGTTCCAGCGCGCGGCTTATAAGCGGTCTCTCCACGCCGATCACTGCAATAAGACACAGGTGTTCGTCATTTGCACTTGACCTACTTGCGGGACGCTCGTCTCTTCTCTCTCCCATTACAGACCGCGCTGAACCACGCCCCCCTCGCCACAAAAAGCATGTCATTATAAAAATAAAACTTAACCTCATCCATGAACATGATTTTTCGATTCCCGTCTGATTGATTTACATCCACGGTGGAGTTTAAAACGACAGTTCCCATCATTCCACGCTCCTTCACATCGTCATCAAGCTACGCCGTTGTTGTTGTTTGGAATGTAGCGCCCTCTAGCGGCAAAACATTCTTGCATATTGTACCTTTAAATCTCTTGACAAACTAAAAGACGTAAATGACATTTGTATGTATTCTAAATAAAAGACACCGGTTGCACTGAACGTCAGCTTGCTTATTTTGCTCAAGATAAGGAGATGTCAAGATGTCGTTCCAACCACACAACTTTGCGATGCTGTTTCCGATTGTTCGTTAGAACTATGGTTTCTGGAAACACCGACTCGTTGAACTGTGCTGATAACGACGGAACTTGCGACCATCGTTGGCTAACGATGCTTTTGGGAAACGCACCCCAGAACAGGGAGTATATACACACAGGCTTACATAAACAAGGATTAACAAGGGAACACAGGTGAACATAATCTGTAATCAAAAAGAGAACTAGAACAGGTGCGTGGATTTAGGAACTATGGAAACTAATTAACAAACAGGGAAACAAACTAGGAACTAAGGAGAATCGGAACTGAGTGAAAGCAAAACTAAAACATAACATATATAGGTTAGAACACCATTGTATGTTCTCATGTATAATTGCAAAATCATGGCTTTACCTTTAAAGAGTGCAATGCATTGAAACACATGATAACCAATTTTGTGCATAACAATAAGGGGCTGTTTACACGACACCGTTTTCAACTAAAAACGCAAACTTTTGAAAACGGGTTTCAAAGTGCAAGTTTTTGAAAACGGTCTCTGTGTAAACAATAAATATTTTAAATAATAAATAAATGTAAACGTCATGCACATACGTAATACATACGTAATACATATTCAGTCTGTGTTTCATCGCCATCTAATGGCCTGGCAGATGAATACAGGGTTTTAGACTTTTTCGCAGATTAGTGTGAAAGGGGATTGTTGTGACAATGGTGTCGTCTGGAAAACTTAAAGGAAAAACTTCTCTGTTTTAAGCATATCGTTGTCGTGTAAACGTACCCTAAGTTTGCAAGTATTCTAATATACAGATATTTGAACTGTGATTAGACCTGTCGTGATAATTGAGATTAAGGTTATTCTTTCTAATCACAATAATTTGAGATAACCACAATAACTGTGCAGTTGATGATTTCGTTCAATTTAAGTGCTTAACGAAATGCCATCCGTAGGCTGGGAGTAAAGAATAATATAAAATATTGCTACTATATATAAAGGTCAAAAAATATTATATTATATTATATTATAATTTATATAAATATTATATTATTATAAATTATAAATTATATTTTATAAATTTTATAAATTATAAATTATATTTTATACATTATAAATTATATTTTATAAATTTTATAAATTATAAAAAATATTATTAATTTTCACTGTAATATAGTAAACCATAAGGGCATATTTTATTTGTGTAATCATATTAATCTTTAATTTTTTATATTTTTATTTTTATGTTATATTTCGATTACAAGTAAAAAGTAAAAAGATTTTTAAGAAAGATAATTATTAGGCTAACACTGTAAGTGACATGAACAAAACAGCATTTAGTAGCACAATATTCATGATTGTGACAGGCCTATCTGTGATAAAAATTAATTATTAAAATATCTAATGCATTACAGTATACATTATTAATATTTTTAATGCATTATACTGTATATCAGGCTTCTAGGTAAGTGTTACCAATATCTGTAGACATTTAGACTCGGGTGCATTAGTGCCTGAAAGGGTGATGAGGTTGTGAGAAAATTTGCTTTTTTTGCACCATAAAACCTGGCAACATGTGTGGTTGTAAGTTTACTAGTAAGCGAGCCAAAGACCCGTGAGGCCTTATTTACAGTGTGTTTTAAAGAGTGTGTCGGATTTTACATTGCTGGAGGCATCTACTTGCAAACAGGATATTGTGAGTTTGGAGACTTAGTGGTATAACCACATCTGTCCACCTCTGCTTGTTAGAAAGCACCTCAGCCAACAGATTGTCTCATTGCAACCTACATCTGTGCTTCTGTGTTTCCAGTCCCTGAGGAAAAAGGCTATGACAGAAGAATAGAATGAGAACTAGAGGAAAAGAATGGAGGAGCCTATATTAAATTCAGAATTGTTTGCAGCCCATATATCTTTTTCACTTTCCTTTTCAAATTCAGTTCTGACCCCAATACAGAGAGCACCGGAGGGTTCTGTTATACTAGTATTGACGGTTTGGGTTCAGGACCGAAACTTGGATGGCTGCTGTGGATATGTGTGTTTTTGTTCTTCTGGGAAAG
This sequence comes from Rutilus rutilus, assembly GCF_951802725.1. Lineage (NCBI taxonomy): Eukaryota > Metazoa > Chordata > Actinopteri > Cypriniformes > Leuciscidae > Rutilus > Rutilus rutilus. The sequence goes on from NC_140213.1 coordinate 33,567,655, forward strand.
AGTTAGACCCTGACCTTCTCTGGTACACAAAACCAATCTGAAGGTCCTGAATGCAGCCACTGAACATTTGCTACTCAGCTTCTTTGATGTGATTGTCATTTGGTCCCTCACAAATACATCAGAGAGCAGAATGCTTTAAGGAAAATGTATGTGCAGTACGGCATATGTGAGTGAGT